>NC_054399.1:17401162-17769495 GCF_017976425.1 Toxotes jaculatrix | reverse complement strand
TGTGGGAACCCACCAGAAGCGTGACTGTGACCCAATTTGTTGTTCACACCCATTGTAAATAGACTGAGGGGTGGAAAAAACAGCAGAAACAGATGGAATATATTCATGCTTTGCTTTTAATCACTTCATAGAAAAAGTATTTCAGATTTATTTTTGAACACAATATACAATATAATACCATACATTGTGTGAAACATTTAATAACCCACCTGCAGTAACTGGCGGACTTGAACATATTATTGACAATTAAAAAAAAAACCATCTTTCATGCAGATAGTGCTAAATCTGGCTAACCATTTGGACACAACTAGGACCAAAAAAAGCTTGAACATAGATAAACAATGTTAATACTGACAAATTTGAATTTCAAAACTGCTAACAAGTTTGGTCAGAAAGAGTTCACACATTAGCACAATCAGTTACATAAGATCATGTTTTGTTGTTAATTCAGAACGATTCACGTCAGTGCCGGGCGTATTGTAGCATGCTACCAATACTGTCCCCGTATCTTATCTACTTTTACATGAAGTGCATTAAGTGTAAAAGGAGACAATCGCTTTGTGTTTGTCAGTCAAACCTGTATGCTGGATGGAGAAGCTTAGGTTGTGACAAGTCGCTGAGAGAAAATAAGCTATTTGTGTACTTTGATACCAAGCACTGACTAAGCTTCGGTGTTCCTTAGCTAGCTTGTATCCTATATCCAAGCCTATGCAGTTTAACATGTCCTCTATGTTGCCTCTGGGTTACCAAACTGCTGCTGTCATATGAAAACCTTGTACCTTCAAAAACTGAATTGGTCCAAAATTGTTTAAGTAACAAGATGAGAATATCCACATTTTGGCTGTTTTTAAGAAATGTAACGAAGCTAAAATTTAACATAGAAACTAGTATATTAAAATTCCAAAATGATGCCAATGTGAGAATATTTTTGGTTTAATATTCAAATATTCATGCATAATAAGATTAATATATAGTTTTTCATTTTCTTGTCTGCAACATTACATTAAAAGACAATATTAACTTTTACGTAAAAATAAAAAGGCTGTTTTGAAGTTAAAAGATTCTCATGTGACAACAACATGACTCTTTAGCTGCTGCTCTGCTGGGCACTCAAAACATTGTGCGAATATATACTTAGATATATTTATATATTTTTATATATATATATATATAAAAACAATATATAATACATATATAAAAAGACTCTAATCCAGAGTCTTCTACACATTAGACACCACCACTTCCAGGTAATGCAAGTGCATATAAATTAAAATAGATTTTACACTGAAACAGTATTTCTTATTTACAAGCTTAAAGTGTAGAATAAATACACACTGTTATAAACAGCAAAAAGGACCAACTTGAGCTCCTAGCGACAAACAGTAGCGACAAAAGGTGTGGAGTGATAGGGGTAAGGCCAGATTACAAAGTCAGCACATCCAAACACACATACAGAAACACACACACATACAAATCCTTCCATACATACAAACTGCACACAAACGATTGCCACTTAAGCATGCTGGACTGAAATGAAGATGAAGTACCTTTTGAGTATATCAGTAAACCAATATGAAAACGGAGAGATGTCATTACAGATGCAACTAGAACGTCCAGAAAATTCAGTTGTGGAAGCCATAGGAGTAGATATGTGAGGTCTGCAAACCATTTTCAACCCATCTTCCTCAATGCACCAGTGAAGAAACAAAAAGAGGCATTTTTTGGTTTGTTTTAAAACTAGAGCACCTAATTATTCTTCTCTTTTTCAGAGGGTACAGTCTGCCATGCTGATTCCAGCAATTCCATCTGTGTCAAATCCTAATAACCCGACTGTCCTGGAAACCTGATACAGTGGAGGGGGAGGGGAAAAAATTCAATTGACGTCAATGAGCAGAAGCAGCACTTGAGGGATTTTTATCGCAAGGAAGAAATAGCCGGCCTGATTGTTTTGGGGTTGTGTCCTTGGAGCTCAGAGGGGTTTGTAAACCATGTGAATAGTGGCGCTGATGAGGGTCTGAGAGCCCCTTTCAGACAGGCAGCTGTAAGAGCACCTTTAATCATCTGGTCTGGGCCTGATTGCAGAGGGGCAGGGGGCGTTACATCAGACGGGTCTGGGGTCAGGACCTGTTCCAACTAACAGGATTATTAAGACTGCAGCATACCTGTGGGCTAAAAATAGATTCACTGCCGTTGTGCATTTTGTCCTTGGCAGACTTCAATTCTGATTTTATCATACATTTAAGCAGCTTGTTTTCACGAGCTGTTTGTTTTTAGTCCTGCTTGTATTTCTGCTTGTTTTATCTGGTGGTAGGTTGTAGGTTATGAGGGTTTGAGCTGGGCACACCTCAGTTTCACACCAACATGATGACAACTGCAAAAATGAAAAGACGAAATGGTAGAAATAAAATGTCTCAATAATTTTATACTGAACGTTTAGCAGGAATACCTGACCATATAGTTTCAAGTTAAGGATTTTATATCCTTTCTGAGTGTTTTGCATTAAAAGTCCCGTTTTGGTGTGAAAAGGTAGGAAGCCCCAATGGTCTGCAGACTGTAACAAAGAAAAGGAGAAAAAAAAAGATGTATGATATAGTATGAAAATAAATGTGATGTATTTCAGTGTGACAGTGACATTCATAGATTGACATCTCATATAGAAAGCAACAAACTGTGACATGAACCAAGAGTGAACATAAGCATTTGAATTCCATGCATAAAGAAAAACATTGTGCTCAGATTGAAAAACAAATGTGCGTAGAATGTGGGTGTTTGTGTTTCCCTATTCAGATGAGTTTGTCCAAGAGTTGTTTGTCGACATTTGTTTGGATTTCTCTATTGCCCAATACATGGAAGACTGTTCTCTTTTTAACATACAAAAAAGATTTTGCTCTTTCAGATAAGAAAAAAAAACATTTCACAGACATACTAGAGTGTTCAATAAATAAAAAACTATTATAAAGACAATAGTAAAAAAGGCACACAAAAGTCCTTTGACAAATGGTACAGGAAAAAAGTAAACACTTTCTCTTGCTATACAAACGTGTCTCCATCAGTAGATCTTACTCTATGCTACTTCTAGATCATATCATATCTGTAAAAAAAGTCTTAAGGTACAAAACTTCTCTCAGTAGTGTCAATGTCCATTTAATGCCAGTCCAGAAAAGGAATGTAACCATTTCCCAAACTGGCCAAAATCCTTCAAGTTCCACCCTCAGTCTTGCCTGTCCACCAAGACTAAAATGTTCGCAGTAATTATTTCCTGAGAACTCTGAAGCCGCTTCACTGAAACTGTCCGTCCGTGTCTGGCTTCAAACACCCAAGTGCAAGACGCCCCTGTGCGGGCCAAAACTAAGCCCTTGCTTCTGTGGGCTTATTAAAAAGCACAGCTGCAAGAGGATTTCCCCTCTTTTTCCAAAAACTTTCAATTCACCATGTGAGCCTGATGACGAAGCCCTATGTATCTGTAGGTGACGCCTCATGTGTCACGATTTCTATTGCTGTCATGGGCTCCATCATTCTGCCCTCCTCGTTCTCCTGACCGTCCAAATAGTCCAGGGGAGGAGATCGAGAATCTCCTAGACTATCATCCTCCTCTTCTAATTCTTCTTCTTCCTCTTCCTCCTCCCCTTCGCCATCTTTCTCTATTCCATCCAAGTCCTCCTCATCCAAGGTCAGCTCAAACTGAAATTTCTCCCCGCCTCCCTGCCCTCCAGTGCCTCCGCTGTGCCCGTGCGTGCCCTGGTCATAGAAGGGAGGGGAGGGACTCTGGGGGATCATGCTCTGGTACCAGTTCCTGTTGTCCTCCAGGGTGTCCAGAATGTCCTGGGCGTCTGGGTGGACCAGATCAGCCCAAGTCTCCCAAAGAGGGTGCACAATGTAGTCGATGAAACCCACCTGAAAGAGACAAATGACGGTTAGGAGTGAGTTCTTTTGAGGTTTTGATGCACCCATGCGAATTTGCACATCCATCGTTTTTTGTGAATAATTCAGTTTCTATGCTCTTTGTTGCCTACCTGGCTCTTTTCCACTGAGGCTGTATGTTTATCACACATGGGGCTGATCTCCATCCCCCTCTCCCTCTCTCTGTCTCCCTGGTGGAAGAACTCCTCCATTATCCGATCAGTCCACTGACGATACAGCTCCAGGGACTTAGTGGGGTTACTCAGGTCAGCACAGTGCACCATGTTACGCAGCACCTGTAAGTAATACAGAATTTCAATGTAGTAAAAAATGTACACACGCTAAATGCCTGTACCCACAATTAGATACAGTATAGGAGAAATTTGATTCTTGCAGGACAGACATTTAAGGCTAATTCTATACTGAGCTTTGTTATGAAAGGAGGTCGGAGTACACAACAATCTAATAAAGAAGAAATCCTAGAAAGACCATTACAGGAAGAGTGTAGAGGGAGCACTTAAAGGCAAAAAGAAGATGGATGGAGTGAGAAAAGGAGTGACAGTGGGAGCAGAGGTCAGCTATGTAGGAGGGCGGCTAATGATCATTGGCTGAGTAAACTCTGCCAACACTGGCTATTGATTAGAGCTATTAAAAGCAGGTAAAAGAGAAGTGGAGGGCCTCCAGTATGTTCAGTCACAAATACATAGTCCATATATTGTACACAGGGTGTTTTGTATGATTTTTGCTCTTTGTCTGTTAAGTAAGAAATGGTTTTGCAAAAACAAACATCTACCTGTATCCTGTCGGTGTAATTGTCCAGCAGCAGCACTCCAGAGCTCGTCACCTTCTTAGTCTCCACCATAGTCTTCAGATCAGCCAGCAGACTCATGTGTTTGGACATGTCAGTGGCTAACACCTGGACAAAGGAGAGCAAAAAAACCCTGTCAGTATCAAGATAATTCAGACAGATTGTGTTTTAAATCAAGATGATGGTAGAAGAGAATAGAATATGAATCAGGATATATTACCATGTCAATGACCATCTTGCGTAGGGACTGCCTCTGCTTCTTAGTGAGGTTCTGGAAGATATCACACTTGTCTTCCTGTAGTAGCTTGAATCCCACAGCCAAGTGGTGGTTTTCCAGCACAGACTCATCGTTGTACATCAACGCCAGCTCAGAGTCTGGACAGAGGTAAAAACAAGATTTTAATATTTTAGTCTTTATTGTGACTACTTCTATTTGGTTAACAAAAGCAGCAGTTTATATGTTATAAAGAAAGCAATAAATTAGATGACTTGGTTTCATGTCAAGTAATATTCTCACTTACTGGTATTGATTAGGAATTGGTTTGATACTCCAGGATGGTCAACATCATGGATAGCTGCAGCAAAGATGGCTGCTAGGATCTCAAGATCAGTGAAGACCGCCTGTGAAAGAGAGACAGTAAGAGAAGAAAGAGGAAGGAAAAAAAGAACATTAAGCTATTTCTGGAGATGAAAAATACCAGCACAAAAAACAGAACAGTTAATCCATGCCTCACTAACTATTGATTCCCAGAACATTGTGTGGGAGAGAGATAGCAGACCCAGGGTTGTACATGAAAACCTTGCAATTAAAATATCAGATTTTATGCTTAATGTGATGGGAAATGCAAATGTTTTGGTCACATTCTGCCTTTAAGGAAAACAGCAGACAGCCTGGGTCACACAGGGCCAGAGAAATGTTTTCCTAAATTATATCCTCAACCAATTATCAAACAAGCTGTGTGCCTTTCTGTGAAAATCCACTGCGACAGAGTATAATACTGCGTCTGATGGCTGAGAAAGATGAAAGATGGAACACTAAGAAGTGTAAATCATGATCTAAAGGCTGGGGCGTCCTGACCTGACTGTATCTCACCAGCTACTCCAACTTCAGGAGAGATCTGAGAAAAAGGCATACAGGAAAAATCTGTATGGATCGACGAGTGTTTGAAGGAAGGAGGGAAAGTTCCCTGAGTAAAGTGGAAGGGAACAAATGATTCACTGGAAGGATGCAGAGCTCTTCAAAGCGAGTGTGGCACTCCAGGAAAGTGGGGTGATGTAAGAGCTCCCTCTAATTTAGTTTTCCCTTATTTCTGAGGATACATACTGGTCAGAGGATGAGATAATGTAAGAAGAACCTGATCTGAGGTGCTAAAAACTGAGACTGAAATATGAGATATAACTTACATCCAGGGCCGGAGTTGAGAGGAGGATGTGTGTGGACTGGGCTACGTCAGCAGCATGCAGGCTGTTATGGTAGGCCACATCTGAATGGTAGTGGTCTTCCAATGTCATCATGTAGGCCACAAACGTATCCACTGGGATCTTAAAATTCTTTAACAGGTCTCGCTCCTAGAAAAAGATCAAAATCTATTTAGGACTAAGAATGCAAAATTTTAGAAATACATAATCAAACATACATATTCATACATACATAATCAATAGTGACAAAAGTAGCACACGCCATACCTGGAAGATGGCGTACATAATACAGGTAAGAGGTCGGTTGTTGGAGTACTCTGAAACAGTGAAGATGTTCAGGCCCCACTTGTTCAGATCCTCCAGCTCCTTGGACAGCAGCTCCTCCTTATCGGTCTTGACACCAAAGCGAGAGATGCTGCTGCTGGAGAGTGAGGGTCCATGGGAGACCTTCTTTACTCCACTGATCTGTGTCATCAGCTGCCTCGGGTGCTTCTTCTTCTCTCGTGTCTTAGACGTTGGTGACGGGATCTCCACCTCATTCTGTTTGTCTGAGGGAGGGGAGAAGAGATATTTTCTGTTTTAGAAAAGTATGGGTCTGTGTTGTAATATGGTTCTGAGTAAAAACCAAGCGGGGTGTATAGGCTGCCTGAGGACCCAGGTGCACTATAAAAGCACCTGCAGCAGGTTAGCTCCTGAGGGAATTATCGATTCAGCCGTTTATTTATCATCTATCCCTCCATTCATTTGTTCATTCATGCTCCCTTCCCTCCACCTGCAGTCTCTGTCTGAACTCCCACTGTTCATTCGTCTCTGTCCCTCTCTCTCCCTCACAGCACTTACTCCCCCGTCTCTCAGCAGGTGGCTCACATCTCATCCTCTGTTCTTTTCACTTTCATAGGTCAGTCCATTGACAGACTGAGAGCTGGGGCTTCTGCACAGTTAAAGTAGTCCCATAAAGATGGTCATTTAAAAAGCAGTTGGATCTTTTGCAGCTTTATCAAATCACTTAGTATAGAGTCAGATTTTTATGTTTGGTTAATTCTATTTATAAGCCTTTTCAGCTACATCTGGATACAAATAAAGTGAATAATAATTTTCCAAAAATGAAAAAAAAAAAAAAAAAACAAATCATGCAAGGCTTTCATGTAATATTCCTATTGACAAAAATACGCACAGAAAAAACACCAAGTTTCTTGTGATAACCAACCAGGCCCTTGTGTTTACTGCAGTAAGAGAAGAACTGAATGAAATCCTGCAGGGACTGGCTATCGGCATGTATGTGAGCTTTACACTCATCTATCAAGCCTCGACTCAGCTCATTGCTGGCCTATCAGCCTTCCCCTGTGGAGGGTTATTCAATTACCAGCTGTAATTCAAATAATCACTCTCATGCTCTCCGTCTCTCTCTCTCTCTCTCGCACTGTTGTCTCTGCCTTTCTCGCTGTCTCTTCAGTCCTCCAGTGGTAATTGAGAATGGGCAATTAAGCGCTCTCAGACATGTGCTGCGTGGGAAACAAGGGGAAGAGCAATATATTTCCCTCCAATTTATTACAAGCCATCATTATCACTGCTGTGGTGTGGTGTTTGTCTGTGTGGCCCGTATGTGTGTGTGCGTGTGTGTATGTCTGTGTGAGCGAACTGATTGTGTCACAGACAACTTTGTTGTGTCATTCTTATCGTCATCCGTTTCTACATAAGTAAGGGCTAGTTTACAGTAAACGCTGCACACACTGTTCCACAATTGACTTGATCAAAGTGATAAACTGCTCTGGGTGTTTGTAGTACAGTTATCATGATCCTGGTTTCTGTATTTCATCAGATTAAGTCTCTCTGTTGCAGTTTGGCTTGCAGTGCGTCAGTGAGTCACATGGGTTTGTCTCTTACAGTCCTGTTTTTCCTCTGTTTGCTCTCATCTCAAAAAAAAAATTAGCAGGTGAAGTAAAATATGTTTCATGCTCTCCCCTGTCTCTCCTTTTCTGGATTTCTCCTCTTCCTTTCCCCTGTCACCTCCCACGTTTATTTCGATTTCATATGATTCCTTTTCATCCTCCTCCATATGCTCTAGTGTGAGAGACACAGATGCAATGGGGAAGGGGGGGGGGGCTTTTTGGGGACTTTTTTTTCTCTCAGTATATTCCCTAAGTTAGGTGTGGTCTGCTGTGAGCCGATCAAAGGGAATTATGACAGAATTATGCTGCGAGAACAGCTGTGGCGGGGGAAAGGCACACGTGACTGGCCATCATGCTGTCTGCCAACAATCCATAATGGAAAGCCTAAAATCGTGGTTTGAAATTGCCCTAGATGGGATTCTTGTTTATCTCAGGAATTACCCAGGTTCCATGAGCGCTGGTTTACCAGTCAACAATCTGCCTCACCATCAGCTGAAAAATCTAAAAACCAAATAGTCTATAATAAACTGCTGGGGATTTGTGGTAGATCTAAGAATGACCTCTATAAAACCAGGCATATTGCAGGAAAAGGTATTTTTTCTGATCCTGAATGGATGCTTTTATAAAAATAATATAAAGCAGAAATGAGTGTATTACCGATGTGATACTGATCTTAATGGATGGAAGGATTTAACAGTCCTCCTGGTCAGCTGAGGCCAAACTGTGCTGCTTCAGCCATTTTTTCCCTCCTCTTTAATGTTTACCCGTTCTTTCTTTGTACCACCAACAGGTTAATCCTGATTTCTTTATCGAAGCGATAGTCATCTCTGTCTGGATTCTCAGGGCAGCGAGAGCGGGAGGGAGAGGTGGAGGGACAACAAGGTGTCCCTGCTGACAAAGATGCATTAAGACAGGGATGAGTCACCCAATCTGTCGAGCTCATCTCACTGCCAGCAAAGGGGGTTCCTCTGTACCTCTATTTTTTTCCTTCACTGCAGTCAGCCCCCTCCCTCCCTCGTTTGGCATCTTCTGCCTCTCCTCACCCCTCCTCTCGCTCTGTATGGTCTGAGGGATCCGCGAACAACACTACACCGGATCAGAATGCCAATCGATGGGAAGCATAGTGTCTATAAATATTCTTAACTACCTCTACATGCATTCTGTCTGGCATCTTATTATTCTTTTAGTTTGTCAGTCTTTATTATCTTTAACCCATTTATTTGTCTATTCATGAGCTTCGTGCATCTATCTTCTGGCAATCGTCATGCTTATGTGGAAATCTCACTTTTACAAAAAGCCAACTTTTCCACCAAAAATCTGGAAAATTGGTAGATTGTAAAGTTTGGTACCAGGATCATGTAACAGTTCCTACAAGCAGGTAACAAAAAAACTGAAGAAGTACTATTTCTAAAGACGATATAAATACATATATATTTAGCAATCGCCATCTATTCTCAGATCTCCAATATTCAACCCACGCTGACAGCATCCAGTTCCAATCCACTTACTCTGAGTCGGGCCAACAATCTCACTTGTCAGTCAAATGGTGGTTTTTAAAGTAGCCAGCCACTTCAGTATATTTTTATTTCTCTAAATATAATGAGAAATGACCAATTTTACATTGGTTTTAATGGCCATTTTGAGCCCAGTGCAATAAACATCTAGACAAAGCTTAATGGCGCAGTGTTTTATGGTACGCCCCCACAGAAAAGCCTGCCAGAGCAACTTGCACAGCTTAACATCATACGAAAGACTGAACCTGCAGAAAAACATTGCGGCAAAGCAGAGAAGTGGGTATTTTTGTGAGTCACCAAATATTTGTATGTATATTGTGTATATTTGTATTTTTCTATGTATTGTAAACATACAGGCCATGGTTGTTATTCTCTGTAGTGACTGAAGGTGGATTATATTGACCAAATTGGTGAAATTGTTAGTGTGATTCTAAGTATATGTTACACAAGATCTTCATTTACCTAGGAAGGTGTTGGAGATGAATTCGGAAACCTGATTCCCAGACCGACTCATCTCAGATAGGTGCGTCAACTCCCGATTCAACATTCTCTTGAACTGTAAGAGAGAAAGAGGAAAGAGGACGAGGGAGAGAGAGAGAAAAAATGTCGTCAGTTTCCACTGAGGGAAAACCTGGGAGAAATTATGGTTCAAGATTCCATGGAAAATACAACAGTGCCCAGTTTTCCTCAACCAGCTCGAGAATATTATTTAATTACAGCGTACAATCAGTGGGGGGGGGCACATCTTATTTTCCCCTCCATTTTCCCTTAAATTAATTAGAGAGCAGATCGTTATTTGTGTTACCAGTGGGGAGGCCATCACCTTTTAATACCCCCCAATTCACCCCCTGCAACCAATTTACAGTTTTATTACACAGAATCACATTTTTGAGCCCTGTTTAACTGTTTTACTTGCGTCAGTGTACAAGAATCTCAGTGATGTCAAGAGGAAAATCTGAACACAGCTCCCTACATTCCTCTTTGTTCCAGCATTTTGGTGATTTTCATGTACCGTTTTACATTGTTATCAGTTTTTAATAGATAAAACTGATCAGGGAGACAGATGCATTTGACAGTACACAGAGATCCAGGCACTGCAGCAGCAGCTGTTTATGACAGACTGATGCATGCGCGTGCACACACATACACATTATCACACATACAAACAGACACACAGCTCTGCAGAGGGCTCAAGATGGAGCCTGAGCCACAAAACACCATTCTGTCAGACCCCCTTCACCATGATGGAAATATCTCTTGGTGCAATCAGCCTAGCACACTATCCTGAAAACCGTCACAAATACAACTGGTATTATTAAACTGCTAATATTCTTTAGAAATGGCCTCTAAAACAACAGCAACACAGCTCAGACTGGTACAAATGAAACGAGTGCGGTATCCCAACAAGCTACGTAGATAAGCGCCACACACCTTAATGTAACCCCAAGACACCGACAGCAGGTAATTGGCTTCAGGCATTTTGGACCCCGTTTTCTCGTTCCTACACAAAGCCAGAACTGTAATCCAGTAGAAAAAAAATAGAGGCAGACGAACAGGATTCTTTCAACGCCGAAAAGGACAAAAAAATCCCCTCTTCTCTCCTCTTGTGTTTCTCTTCTCAACAGCTAAGAGAGCAGCTTGATGATGGCTCACTCTCCCTCTCAGCAGCAGAAAAGGGCCAGCTCTGAGTCTCCATGCCTGGGGATGGAGGGATAGATGAATGTAGGGAAAAGTAGGCACTGTAGCCAGGCGAGGCGAGGGGGAGATCCAGCAGGCTCGGTGGATCGGCTGGAGCAGCAGCAGCTGGAGCCGTGAGCTGGGGACTCTCAGCTAACTGATGAATAATGGAGAAGAAATAAGGAAGGGAGGAGGGGAAAAAAACAGCGATGGAGACAGGAGGAGGAGAAGGAGGAGGAGGGAGTGAGGCAGCGATGTTCATCTGACTGGAGGGGGGGTTCCTCCACTGGATTTGTCTTGCTTCGCTGCTCACACTGCTGTAGCGCTCACTCCCCCTCCTACCCTGCTTCTCCCTCTCTCTCTCTCTCCCCCCCCTCCATGTTCCTCCCTTTTTCATTCCCTCCCGCTTCTGTCTCTTTCTCCTCTGCTAGTCTGAAAGCCCCAGCAACACTATTCAGAACACATGATTTGACAGAAAGTGCGGAGACGGGGGGAGCCCTTATTACAGCTTGGCATTGGTGTATATATACAGCTCTGAAGGGGTGTCTGAGTGATTGATAGCTAATATCCAGACATGGCTTCCAGATGTAACTTTTCATGTTTTCCCTTTTCTTCTTTTCCAGTTGTGCAAGAGCTGAAGATAAACCCCATCCTCTTCACTTTCCGGCCCCTGTAATTCCCTCTTAAAGCTATTTTTTATGAAGTCAGCCATTGTGAAGGAATGTCAAGGAGCCGTACGGCAATTCCTCCCCTCTACAGTAAAACAATGAGGGTTGAGAAAGGGAATGGGGCACGTTTTGAGGAATGTGAATGCACAGTGACAGTATTTTTATCACCATCATCTCTATTATCATCCTCTCCTCTCCCTCTCCCTCTTTTGACTCTTCTGTTGTCTCCTGACATCCCCGAGTACAGCAGCCATTGTGGAGAATTCATAAGCCTGTTCATTATCAGCATCCTATAATAATATTAGATGCTGTCAGGGTGTCTGTGGAAGGCTATTTTTAACAACCGAGAGACAACCAGAGAGTGGGGAAGAAAAGGAGAGGAAAAAAGAGAAAAAGGAGAGATGGGAGATAATTGCATCCTTCCCGAATTTAGGTGACATCAGCCCACCGTTCCTCTCTCGCTGCCTGTGAGTAAGTGTGTACGCCAATTACCAGAACATCCCAACGCCATGGCAACAGCATCAGTCAGCCAGTGTAAAGCTGTTTTGAAAGGAGAGGAGGATAGAGGAGAGGCTTCCCCTTTTCCTTCCCAGGCAGACATGTGGTGTAGCTGCTGAGCTGTCACAAGGACACACCACACACATCGCCTTCACTCGCATCCACCAATGAACAGACTGAAAATCACCTCCCCCTACCTCCCTCCCTCTGCTCCATCTCTCCCTCACTCTCCACCGCTTAGATGTCGATTTCTCTCCTGGCTGCCACTTGCCAACACAGTCATCAATCTCTCTGTCTGTCTGCCTCGCTGGCAGAATCAATGGGCTGTCCTTGGAGCAGGTGTTGATACTGCAGCAGTGTACAAGGCTAGGGCCACCTGACTAGAATATACTGTTACATCAGTACCACTGGCCAATTTCAGGGCGAGTTTGTGCTTTTGTCAGTTCTGTCACGATTCTTGTCGGTGAAACCCTCGAGCTGCAATGCTTCGCCAATAAGAAAATAGCCATAGTTCTTGTCACTTCAGAGCCAATCCATGGGAAACTGTAAACAGAAGTTCCCAGAGAACCTTTCAACCCAATACGCGTGTGCACGAGCTCGGAAAGATGAGGGGGAGATCAAAGCTTCCCTGAGAGGATTCCGGATTATCTTCCCACTGAGGGAAAGAACCAGAAACAGGGAGGGAGGCCGTAAGAAAAGAGAATAAATAAATAAATAAATAAAAAAGAGAAAGAGAGGAGGCAGCTCTTTATATAATAGCTCACTGCATAATATATAAAGAAACCAGAAATAACAGCGAGGGATGTCTCTCTGCAATGTGCTGAAGAGCTATGCTTCCCCAGAGGCTGTAAGAAATGCCTCAGTGTGAGAACACACACACACAAACAGCAGCAGCCTACAAATGCTATTATCTGCAGTTAAGCACAGTTGGTAGTGACATGTCACATGTATGTTTCATGCACATGCGACATGCCAGGGAAGCCTCTTTACCTCCTACTGACACCATGACACTGGAGGAAGATTAGCCTCTTAGAGCTCTGTGGGCATCTCTTTCTCACAGACCCACATACTGTAAATGTGTATTCTATTTTTTTTAACCATTCGCTTCTTGTCATGCTCAGGCGTCTTTCTTATTCTCTTTTCCTCTGCGCATTTCCTGTCACTTTCCGTTTCTACCCTGTCCTCTTTTATTTCTCTCTCTAGTTTTCTTTTCCACATCCTCCCTCTCTTGCTGCATTTTTATGTACTTGTGTTCCTATCTCATTCTCTCTCTTTTAGCTCCATATCTCCCTCTCCTAACCTTTTACTCTCACATTTCCCCATCCCTCCCCCTCTTTCTCTCTCTCTGCTCGCAGGTTGGGTTGATTCAGCAGAGAGCTGCTGTGACAGAGGCAGAGAGGGTGAATGAAGCCTGTGGCATTTCATTGTGAGAGAGGGGGAAAAAAAAAAATAGCGCTGAGCTTCCCCCATTCAGACGTGATCCCACCGGACAGCTCACTGTGTAGGGCAGCCAGGCGGACAGGTAGGCAGGAAGGCAGACACAGAGTCTCCTTCTGACACGAGACTCTGATCTTGCGCACTCGCAGCAACATGTTTCTATTATCTGAGCGGGTGCTACACATCAGACTGTATGTACTTTATTTTTCTATACTGATTCTTGTGTCTAATTATTAACATGGTAATAATGGCATTATTACCATGTTATTATTGGTAGACAGCACACTGTCTTTGTATAAATCATTTTGAGCAGTTTCTTACAGAATAACAAACCAATTTTTTTTTCCTCTCTTAGATTCAGTTGTCTCACTTTTGGAAATGCCTAAATTTGCCTGAAATGTCAAATAAGTCCTGAATCACAAGTCCAGCTTCTTGTCTAAACTCTTTACTTTAAATCAACAGCTGTTTTCACCTGAGGTGCTTCAGATTTAAGTTGTGCCTTTTGAGCCACTAGTGGGCACACTATGCTCAGTATGCTGTAGTGTAGCATGTTCTGTGTTCAGAGAGCACTGACCCTGTAAACCTGCAGTGGCGGACCCTACAACTTGACGGGGGCTTGAATCTTATAAACCTTCTTTGTGCCAAATATGCAAATTAGTAAATCTTTTAACGAATCGAAATTTACCCTGATGAGGTTTGAAAGGTTTGGAGAGAAAATGTCACTGGTGCAATAACTATGACTATGACTAAGTAATTTTATTCCACAGCTCCAAGAAGTTTCAACGAAAGTGAATCATGATTTCTAGGAATAGATTAAAATGAGCTCTTTATCATGTGAACTTTCTAATTTAATCAGTTAATCAAAGTAATCTCATATTTGCAGTATGCAACACTGCTGACTTAACTTAATGCAGTCATTTCTCCTTTAGCAGTAAATCTAGCAGTTGTGGTTTATCTCACCCCTCTCTTTAACAAAGGTATGACGCAGGGTGGTAACGTTGGTGTTATGGCGAAGACGCGCAGTGACATAGCTCTGTAAAGATCAGGAAATCTACCTACATATGAAATGTGCGCACATTGGATAGAGGTACAGACAATTCTGAGAGACGGCCTGACTACCTCTCACTTCCTCTGACTCACTCACTCACTCACGCTCATGTGTGTCTGCACAAGAAAGCGTGCTTCCGTGTATATGTGCCTCTGAACCTAAGAAGTAAGATGTATTGAGAAAGAACTGGCTGCTGTAAGAACAGGAGGCAAAAACCGAAAGGAGATAAAAGTAAGTAAGCAATTTCTCAGCTAAGTGAATCATTCCATCGCTCCCGGCTGTTCAGGGCCTCAGTAGAGTCAGATGTGGTCTGCAACGCCATTTTTGGCTGGAGGAGAGCAGTTAACAGGCTGCACAGCTATGCTCATCTGAGCTCTGGTTGCTTCGAAAGCAGAAAGCATCCCAAAGTAAAATACCACATGGGCAGTATTACACCAAGACATTTCTTTGAAAGCGCAAGACACAGCAAACACTTACATCATGGAAACGTCTTCTACAAAATTCAGCTCTCAACTGCATGCTCAGATTATATCAACAGCAACGTTTTATAATTTCTACAGAAATAATGGCGTGTATGTATGCAACGTTTCACAGGAAGATTTACCTTACTCTCTCCATCCCTTGTTTGAACAAACTGACCATTGAGCAGCACCTAACCTCAACTCCACAACCTCTCTCTCTTTCTCCCCAGATGACCAGAGTGTTTGGCCTCAGTCAGAATAAGAAGGAAAAACATAATAACTGTCTCTAGGCATTAGTACTATGCTTAGAAACCCCGCTTATCACCTGCCTGGGCCTCAGGTGACTTAAATTCAGGGTCATTTTGCGTATTAACTCAACCCCCTTCCCTATGTTTAGACATGGTCAGACTCTTCTAGAGACCTGAAAAAGACAAGCAAACATGCTAATCTTTCCTTTGATTACTTTTTGCTTGCCTGTTTTTCGAGCAGTAGCTACACCGTTCCACTAAGTGCTGGTTAGCATTGCCTGTAGGTTACTGGATAACCTGGGAGGAAATCAGTTTGACTTTGTTCCAAGGAGAATAAAACAGCATCTGCAAATAACAGTCTCTAGAATGCCCCTAAGTTAGATTCACCTCAACGCCCTGAGTGAAATATATCCGCTTATACTGTACAGGCAGACACAGCCGTGATAAACCCTGAGTTTAACTCTGATGTTTGAAGAGAAGTGTGTCACAATACAGCCACAAATTTGTGTTTTTGTGTTTTTAGCTTCAGCACATCGATGCACAAGGGTTCTCTAAAGCAGAATACATGCCCCACTGTCTCTTGCTGCATGAACCTCTGAGAAGAGGTGTATAATTGTGTAAATAGAAAATTACCATTAAAAACATGAACTTAAGTTATTATATAGCTACAGTAATTAAACCACATGCTTGCAAAAGGCAGAAAACCTTAAAGCATGCATTCAGCATCCAATTCAGTGAAATAAATTTTAGATAACCACTTTAAACAACACCAAAAAGGTGGACAGGACAAAAAGCATCTACTGAGAAGAAAAATACTAACTACACCACGTGAAACTCACATCATGTTAAGCAAGCCCCAAAAGTTCAGCACTCAAAGTCCACACAAGACAGATGATCCTAGAGTCCACTAAAAGTCCAAACTAAATAAAACAATGTATTTAACAACAAAAATTCCAAGAAAACTCACCTTTCTCCAACCATTTAGCTTCCCTAGTTTCATCTCTTTCTTGTTAAAGCAGCAGGCTCCCATGTTTCTGTGTGTCGAGTGCAGAGCAGAGTGGGACTGTCGTCCGTTAAAGTGTCTCTCTCAGTCTGACTACAGCATGAGTAAAAGGACCAAGCCTCAGCTCTGTGACGCTGGGAAACGCCACAGCTCTTGTGACTCACTTTAGGCTGCGAGGTCTGACTAGGCTTTACCTCACACCCTGTGTATGTGGAGCAATGTGTGAGAGCATGTGTGTGTGTGGAGAGAGAGAGAGAGAGACCTCTGCCTCATACACACTCCCTCATGGGGGTAGTCCCGCCTCTAGCCTCTTGCTCTTCTTCTTACTGCTGCAGCTGGCTGCCACAGCTCAGAGGTTTACACAGTCAATATCGCAATGATCGTTCTGATACCTAGAACGCTTCCTTTTTTTAATGAACAAGTGAATTTCCTTGAACTGCGGCAATGAAGGGTTGCCACAAGTAGATTTCTTTCCTGGCAGTTAAAATCTATTCAGCTGAAAGTTTAATGGCTAAAGGCAGACAAATATTTTTACTTTCAAGAGTCTCTGAGTTTACAAAAAAGGTTTACATCAGAGCGCTGTGGCAGAGTAGTGTTACTGAAACAAAATCACTAACCTGCTTTTTAGTAAATGGACTGTGTATTGATAGTAGACAGTCTGTATTTCCCTCAAGATGCAGAGGACTCTGCAGCTGCACTAATCCCTGACACTGCAAAGAGCATTACACATTAACAAATGTACTAACAAGCATGTGGGATTTGATATTTCTGTTCTGTTCATACAACGTCTGTAGTGTTAAGCAAAAGCCCAACAACATCTGTGACGAATCAACAGGTTTCAAATAGGGCTGCAGCTAACAGTTATTTTCATTTTTGATTAATCAGCTGATTATTTTCAGCTGATTGGTTAATTATTTCAGGTATAAAATGCCAATCACACTTTCTCAGAGCCCAAGGGAACGTCTTTAAATGTCTTCATAACTGCGAAGTCGAGTAGTCAAATAAAATATAATTAATTAACAACTATTCTGTTAATTGATTTATGATTGAAATAATTTTTAAGGCAGAGATGCCCAACGTTCTTTGGTTCCAGGTTCTCAAATAGGAGTATTTGCTGCTTTTCTTGATCTTACATTATAGAACATTTAATAGTTGTTGGGGTTTTGGGCTGTAGGATGGACAAAACAGAACATCTGATGATGTTACCCTGAGTTCTAGGATATTTTGAAGGGTATTGTTTTCTGTTTTATAGACCAAACAATTAATCAAGAAAATAATGGTTAATTGCAGAGCTAAAATGTCTTGTACAACCAACAGTCCAAAAACTAAACATATATAATCCAGAGATAAGCAGCAAATCCTTGCATTTCAGAAGGTGATGTACCTACTAATCCTTTTAGCTCTACTATTAGTTGGTCATTAACATAATCCGTTTTTTCCCCCCATTAATTAATTAATTAATTAATTAATCTATTAGTCTATCAAATCAAAATTAAAAATGATCCCAGGTAATGTCTTTAACTTGCCCATTCTGTTTATTTAACAGTGCAGAACTGAAAGAGATTCATTATGTAATGATACAGTCTTCACATTTGAAAAACTGGTAAATGACCTATCGTTTCAGCACATCTTCAATGACAGGAGATCTACAGTCTTGACACAGAAGAATATTCCAGCTCACAACAGGTCCTGACCCTGTCTATGTCAGCTATACATAACAGAGAGGACAGTCACGTACTGTAAGGCCTCAGCAGCAACAGCCCCCTGCACTTCACCTTGGAAGCGCAGCAGCAGCCTCTCGCATTTCACCTGCCTCATACTCATGTTTCATACTCTGCCACAGCTTGAATAGCAGTTTTTCCATCCTAAATACAACAGGTAGTCAGGGGTCACACTAGCCGATTAGCATGCTCTTGCTACTAAAACCAGGTTGGGTGTAATGGCCCACATGACAAAGGGTCAGCAGTTGTGTAATGTTTTAGTTTATTGTAAAAACAAGGTGAGGAGTGAGATAGTTTAGACGTCAATTGGCTTAACCTACCGTTAATATAGACACACAGCCACATACACACACAAGCTGCATTCAAGACAGACATGTTTGATGGGGGATTTCTTATCAGTATCTCATCCACAGATGGTTACGTGTCAGGACAAACTCACCCACCTGCCAAAGTCACAGCAATGACAGAGGGTCGTAATACACAACAAGCATATTGTGCCACCTGTTATCGTACACTGTAGGTCAGACACATGGTGTACTCTTGCTTTTTCTCCCCTCTAAAACTCACATTTCTGACTGTGAGGAAAAACATACAACTTCCCATAATACTGTATCACACAGAATTTAATATGCTTCTGTCCTTGAATGTCGATCTGCAACACTGAAACTACTGTCAACTTTTCATGTTGTTGAATTGTTTTACACTTTACGGTTAAGTCTAATACACTACTTTCTGGAAAAAGTCAGGATAAAATGGCCCCTTTATTATTCCACAGTTGGGATATTTTGGAATTTCTCAAAGCAGGAGGCTCCTGAAATCAATCACCACCTGCAGATAACTTTCAGCTTAATCCTGCCAGTTTTTTCTGTGATTGTGAAAGTGCTAAAATTACAGTCTCGAGTGAGATAAGAGCAAGTTGTCCTGTAAGTCCACAAATCAGAGTTGACATAAACCAGCAGATTTACCACACCTATGGATCTAGCAAAAAGTGTTATGACATGTTATCCTGTTTGGAAAATCCTAACAGCATTTCTGTTGAAATGGTTGGAAGTATTTATTCAGGGATTCAGTCATCCTCATGTAGCTTAACTGATGCCGGTCCAGCTGACTGTCGGTGTTGGATCTATGTCCAGATGACGACAGCAATGGGATAAATAAACATGACCATTAAGCATCCAGTGGGTATGATGGGATGTCTATTGTCGTCTGGAGAGAGAGCAGGGGATCAGGAAGGAGACAGGAAGAGAGAGTCACTCTGCCCAGGGGTCTGCATGGATCACACACACACACGCACACACAAAAATGTTCTCTCTCTTCCTCTCTAGTTTATTGTGTTTGACCCACTGCAGGATCCCTCGCATCCTGTTGTCCAGTTTTATGAGAAATAACAAGCTTTTCCTCTTGGCTCACTTGACGAACTGTTTTCAGGCTCTCTTACACACAGCTGCCACTTTGCCAGCAGCTTCATGCGGTTTCACTACCACAAGCAAAGCATGCAAACAACATTTTGAATTGGTGAAAAAAAAGCTGAAATGTGTAACTTCGTTTACAGCAATGTAAGAACTAATTTTAATTATGTTAGCTCATCAACAAAGATGACTGAACAGTCCTTGAATGTATTAAAAGCGGTGCATATGGTGCCACCACTCAGCCTTGCTGCCAATTTCCCCCATTGGACACTTGAGGAATTGCAACCAAAAAAACCTCCCCTGCAGCCCGAAAAGTATTCCCCAAGGACCACCATTATGGAAGAAAGTCTGTAAAACTGTTGACAGGATATCTGTAAGATCATTTATTTACTCTATCACACATTTTTAATCTATTATAAATGTGTAAAATTTTCCCAATCTCCACAAAAGTGACTTATATTTTTGTGACATTATCCCCATATAAAGTCCTCAGGCCAAGCGTGACCAGTGGGCCAAATACTGGTTTCGCATTTGCAGTGAAACACACAACACTGAAGCAACCCCTGAATCTGAAAAACTTGCTTTTGGCTGACGTGCAAGGTGAGCAAATCTCATTCAAGTGAGTGGGTACCATCAGTCCAATATCCAGTTAATATAATGGATAAAGGAAAAAATAACACATATACAAAATTTAAAAAAATAAAAAATAACAAAACCTGCAAACAGGGTCAATTATTACTCTTTGTATAATCAATTTTTAAACCATGGAGATTGAATATTTACAACTTTCCCAGAGCCAGGAAACACTGTTTAGATGTGCATGATGTAATTTCTCTGTGGGCCGAGAGGGGGCCAAGCAGTCAGCCAGTAATGCACATGCAAGTGGACCAAAGCAAACCAAAAAGAGCAAGACACTATCTTCCACTATCCATTTTCATAATAGATCCATGATCTAGCCATACATCTTACACAGCTGATGTAAGATGTATTACAGGATCTACTACTCAGTCAGTCATCTCACTACAGCTGATGCTGTTTACAGCCGAAATACAGCAGTAATAATGAATCTAATGGAAAAACGGCATACACAAAATGTAGATGTAGTTAATCAAGGTTTTAGTATTGGGCCGTTCTCTGTCGTGCTCTTTCAACTTCCTGGTTGCTATATAAAGAACCAGGAACTGAACCTTATTGCACATCACACGCAATCAATGACACAGAAGAGACAGAATGACCAGTGGACATTTAAAGTATTTTTGATAGGAAAGATGAAAAGAGAGAAACCAAAACCCACAAAAAGACACCAAATCACTTCAACTTGTCAGACCATCTGTGCACAAAGAAAAAAAAACATTTTAGTTTGCTATTTAAGTTAAATTTGAGACAACTAATCCCTACATGAAGATGTTCTGGCCAGCAGTTTTTTTTCCCCACATTATTAAGTCTACATCATAGTTTATTGATTGGGTTGCAACCCTACTGCTGCAACTCCTAAAGGTAGTAATGATGACAATTAGAATAACAGAAGTTTTAAAGTTATACAAGACAGACTAAATTATTGACTCACTTAAAACACAAATCCAGCTCAGCGAATCTTATATGCATGTACAGATAAGGAGTTGCAGTACAAAGACAGCACAATCAACCAAGTGAAAGGTGATAAGTAATGTGTCAAAAAAAAAAGAAAGTAATATGGTCAAGATGGTACTTATATAAAGAACTGGACCTTGCATCAGAAACAGGATAACCAGTGGACAGTGAAAAGTTGTCATGAAAATGAAAAGAGAGCCTCAGCAGGCCAAGAGACAAAAACACACGCTTTTGTCCGACTATCTTTAAACAAGGAGAGAAAGATAACTGCAGAGGTAATGGAGCTTTGTGTTGATTTAGGCAGAAATTAGCTGATGAGTTTCATCCAGTGATATTCATACAAGTGTACAGGAAGCCTTTAAAGGTAGTCAGCACTCATGCACACACTGCTTACTGCTGCAACTCACTCTACAAACCCAAACTCCTTCCTCTCAATGCACATGTTAAGACTTTTAATACTGCTGACTTTGCTTGGGTCATGTCATGTTCAGCTACAGTATCTCTGGATTCTGCATACTGTTATTCATGTGTTTATTATACTGGGGAATTAGTTCTCCAAGCAGCTCCTCAGAGAACTCCTTCAAAGAGCAGAACCTTTTCTGTATAAACACTTGCAAAAAAATTATATATATATATATATATATATATATATATATATATATATATATATATATATATATATATATATATATATATATATATACACACACACACACACACACACACACACACACACACACACACACACATATATATAGATAGTCAATTGCTTAACAAAAGTTTTTCTGACTGAAATAAAGTAAAGGCAACATCAGGCTTGTACTCGTTGAATTTTTTTCCACAAAAAAAAAAAAAAAGAAAACGTGGTCAAAGTTGCAGCCTGTCCTACCTTGTTGGAGGCCATGTCACTGACAGAGCGGTAGGTCTGGATGGTCTCCAGCTGGTCCAGACACCAGTCCAACTCCTCCATCGTCTCCATGGCCAGCTTCTGGTACGCCTCATCTGTCAACAAGCAGCCGGTACACAGAGACACACAGTCAGAACAGACGGCACACATGGAGCCCGAGCAGCAACAACATCCACCCACGGGTCCCACTTGGGGCGCCTGCTGCTGCTGCTGATGCTGTTGTTGCTGCTGCTGCTGCTGATGCTGTTGTTGCTGCTGCTGCTGCTGCTGCTGCTGCTGCTGCTGCTGCTGCTGCTGCTGAGGAAGGGGAATGGCTAAAGGTGGCACCCGGCTGCAGCGCTCCTTCATCATGAGGAGATATAGCTGTGGCAAACTGGTGAGACTCGCAGCTGTCAGCCAAATAGAGCAAAGGAAAGCTGTGACCTGAACTGTGTGTGTGAGACCCCCCACCCAATCTGAGATCCTCAGTTCATTTACATAAAATCAACCCCCGGAGCAGGAAACCAGAAACCCCCACACATCCCCTCATCATCGCTACACACAGGCACACTTTACCCCACCTCACAGGAAGCAAGTACTGCTAAATCTACACACACACACACATCCATAAAGATGTGTTATCACATCAAACCAAATTTATGCTAACTATGATGGAGTTGTGTACCTTCTCTGACGCACATACAAATATACATACAAACATATACTTCTGTTTTTATCAATAACTGAGCAGTTCAAGTCTAGTGAATAGTCCGAAGTTTAGGCCACCAAAAACTAGAAAATGTGTAAATTTCACAGGGTTTAAGAAATTGGTTAATTTATAGCTTTATACCATGAAAGTTAATGCAAACAACTTCTACAGGTGTTCCAGCATTTGCTGATAACTTACAAACCCTGTCTGTACAAAGGCAATGTTGGAACAAACTGTTACTACACCCTCAGTTGCATTATCAGTAGTACGGTATTTATTTCATAATGGTGAGAAAAAGGCAAGTAACAAAGGAAGACAGACTGGATTCATCCTACAGCATGATGATGACCTAAAACGTCAGGAGAGAAGAAGTCGACGGTGGCTTCACACGATAAAAGACCTGCACAGTCTTCAGACTTAAACCCCATGAAGCTGGTTTGGAATGAACTGGCAGAAGGTGAAAGCAAAGCAAACTACAAGTGCAACATATTTGTGGGAACTTCTGCAACAGTCATGATTCCTTCATCTTTAAATCCTTATTTATTTGCTATGCTTTAATTTCAGAAACACTGAGGCATCACACGATGTAAATTTCACTAACAACTGGAAAATGGAGACTTTTAAACCGGTAGTATACACACATAGATAAATAACAAAGATTAAGTAACATTATTTAATCAGTGTAATGACATTTTACTGTTGACAATAGACAGATAACAGCACTCAACAAGCAGTGATACTGTTTGTTAAATGGTGGAGACACAAACTTAGTAATGGGTCTATCTGTCTCCATATGACATGCAGGGTTGCTTAAACGAGTCCACCAGAGCTGAGAACATTCATTTGTAATTTCGGTGGGGGGCAAAAATGATAACAGCTGCTTTAAACGTGTGTCTGTTGTTTTGCCGTGTGTACATTATAGGCCAAAGGCCTAACCACAGACAGTACAGACACAAATGTAGCACAGAGACAAAGTTACAGGAACTGACTTAGGTATTAATTTTACCAGAAGTGAACAGTATTTCACTACCATTTAGCAACAGCCAGGGTGTGTAAGCTACTGTCTGTCTATGCTTTGTGCTGTTCTTTGTTGTATTAACTCATTTTCTGTCTTTGTGAAAAATTTTGTGACTCTGTTTAAGTCCTTTGTACTGTAAGTGTATTATCATACAGTCATCAGCTCATGAACTGTAATACACTCAATAACTACAATAAGTATTATTACAACTATTGAATCATTTCATTATCACTTAATCTGACAGTTATTTTCTCAATTAATCTGTTCAACATTTTGTCAAAAAAAAAAGTCAGAAAATAGTGAATAATGCCCATCACAGTTTCCTAGAGCCCAAGATGACATCTTTGAATACCTTGTTCTGTCCAGCTAAGAGCCTGTAAACAAAGACTAAAGTAAACACACACCTAGAAAGTATCTAATATGTGTATGGAACTTGATTCAAAGTTTTATTTTCCACTAGTCTAAAACAGTTATGTTACAATCAGGTTGATTATTGATTTGGTGAGAGACTTTTCCCCTAAAACTTAAATTATTGTTTACACTGCCAAGTGCCGATGACCAGTTCCAAAGAAAAACAAGGGAGGGAGTGTGTTGTAACCACTACTGAAATATTCTTGCATGAACCAGGACTCAGTATTCCAACCCTGCTCCTGTGGTTTAACTGTGTTTTTCAGACAACTACAACTGTGCATCAAGGTTGGAGTGACTCCATGTTGGAAAGCAGTGGTGGCAGTGTTGGACACACACACACACACATCTGCTGCCCCTACATTGTGTATACTCTGGGTCTCCTAGCTGCAGAGCACAACATGGCAGCAGGGTGTGCACTGCGGCGACCTTAGCGTGGCCGCGTAGAATGTGTCCCCTGCTCTGATCTCCTCGCCATCAAAGACACGAGCCTGTTTACTCTCTCAAACATGAGAGGCACCTGGCGCTCTGCCCACAGCCTGCCCTCACTCTGATGAGGGGAGTGAGAGAAAGAGAGGGAGTGTGTGCCTGTTTAGTTTAACTCCACCAGCGTCTGATGTTGAAATGGCTTACACTTATTTGAGATTTGACTTTCCAGTATTCCCAGCACTTTTGAGGTGGTTTGTGTTTTTTTGAAAAGCATAGAAAGGCCCTTGTCCCTGAAACAGTTTTCTCATTTGAACTTTTAAACTCTGCTTAAAAACAAGAAACATACTCACAATTTTGGCTATGGATAAGTTTTATCCCCTGCAAAAACTGGCGACAAGAACTTCACTTCAGCCTGTGACATAATAGTAAAAAGTAATTCTAACAACACTGTTAATGGTCTGTAACTTGTAGATGTGTGGATGTTGAGATTACTTTACTTTAAGGATCAACTGCATCAGAATTATTATAGAGCAAAGTGAAGTGTGTTTTTTGGGGCATCCCCAAAAAACACACTTCAGGAGTAGGAGTCTCTTTGATTTTCTGCACAGACCGTGCTGGCTGACGTCTTAGTTGAAAACTACTAAGCATAAGCTTGAAACTCCAGCGGCTGAATCAATGGTACAAAAGATGAGCAACTGAGTTAAAAGAATGTCCTTTAGGATAAAGGTCAAAGGTACAAGACTGCGTACATTAAAAAAAAAACATTAGAAAAAGGAAAGAATTTTAGTAAGAAACATACAGTCACAAAGCTTAAAATTCTCCACTGGTTACATTAAATGCAAGCTGAAGATGAAGCTTTGTAAAAGCCAGATAACACATTCAGAAGGTTAAATCAGTTCAGGTTTAAATTCTTGAGCCACGTTAGATGATTTCAGCAGCAATTGCACCGTGTTTTCTTCATTATTTTCAACAATTAAAGGCACTAAAGGCACACTGTGAAGTTTATGACCTCTAGTATCCCTATAGAGCAGTTTTTAATGAGTGGGTCTGTTTCGTTTGTCTCATGCACAAAAGCACAAGAACACAGGGCGATGTGAAACACATTCCTGCCAGTTGTTTCATATTATTCCACTGATCTACAGGTGTAGGTAATGTCCCAAGAAATGCAGCAAAGTGCCAACAAAGGCAGTGAAGAAGACTGCAAACTCGTGCAGGATTCAAACTTCTGAAGAAAAAGCTCTGATTTGCACATCTGTCTGACCCTTTGCCATAGCAACAGCCACTACCCGTGATGGGTTCTGTAGTATTCAGAACCCTTCGCCACAACAAACTGACAGAAAACATGACTCCTCAGAAATTAATATGTAATATTAACAAAACCGAACTGGGCCACAGTTCAGGGCTGAGGAGTTCAGCTGTGATCAACAGAAGGGCTATAAATGAGTAGTGATGCAGATGTATGTCTTTATTTGTGTATGTGTGTGGTAAAGAAGCTGTATCGGGGGGAAAACTAGATTGATGGTTTGAGCCCTTAACCACTTTCATGACTTTTATTTCAAAACACACAAAAATGGGTACAGAGCCTTAAAATCTGGTTTAGTGAGTCAGGACCTAAAACTGGTTGTGAGGCCAACTTCTTGTGGGTCCCCACATACTAAATCCAAGCTCTAGGTAGGTGCCAGAGCCACTTAACTACAACGCACAGTTTCACTCTGATCGCTGCTCTACTGGCAAGCAGAGCCAAAACCACCAGTGTTTACTCAAGTGCTGGACCCAGTTTACCACCACTCAAATAAAAAGATTTATATGGTCAGCGCTGGATCATTGGACATTGACCATTACAACTGTTAGCAGCAACAAATACAAACGAGCTTAATGTACAAGACAGACCAGTCAACCAAAATCAGTGTAACATGTATGAAATTAGTCTCAAAAAATGTTCAAAATGTCCAAACCAAATTACAGTGTCATGCTGGAAACCACAATGAGGGGGTTTTAGCTTGGGTTTTGTTTGCTATTGTGTTTGATTTTTTCTTTACTTTCATCAATCTATCTAGTTTCTATTTTTTAGACAGACTCAGTATATGATTTAATTTTACTTTTACTGTCAAAGTTACAACTTTGTATTACACAGGCAAATGTTTTATCTTTTATACTTTTGCTGCACATATCATACCATTTTTCTACTTTTTTTCAAATTACTTTAGCTACAGCAGCTTGCATTGTGTATTGTCATGCCTTCAAATGGTCCAAGGGAAGCAGCATTCAAAAGCCAAACATCTACTAACACACATGCACGCACACACACATACAGTACACTAACACCACGACGTAAGAGGGGATTTCCACCGCCTCCACCCGACACAAGGACCTTTCTAATCAGCGCTTAGACCTTTGTGTCAGACCACTGGTCCGACACAAAGATGCACATGTACAACCCAGACACACACACACACATACAAGTGTACTATACATATACATCAAATGTAATTTCTCTTTACTTCACTCATACGCAGACAAACAAATGTGTACTTTCCAGCCAAGGGAAAAAGAGCCAACAAGCTGCAGAGGCAGGGAGGGTTAGGAGGGATATGAGGTCAGCTCCCTCTGTCTCTCTTTCAATTCAATATGTTTCAGTTCAGTTCACTTCAGGTCAGTAAGCTTCACCAGCATGGAAAGATACAGTATATCCTACAACAGCAAAATGAACACATCCACCATTAACAGAAAAAAACCAAAACACCTGAACATCTTCAGTAATATCAATGATCAATTTATCTTTTTTCTCTCAGGTTCAAGTCAAAGTAGCACATATTCTTCTGTTAGACACACGCATTTTAGTTTTTTAATCCCAACAGGAATGATGTCTTTGGCTCATCTTGAAATTTATTTCATGGAAAAAATAAAATTTCAGTTTCAGTTCATAAGAGACAAATGGAGAAAACCACTTGAAAGTGCTGATGTGAGGATTTCACACAATGTCATTCATACCTGTAGACAAACATTTT
The DNA here is from genome assembly GCF_017976425.1 of Toxotes jaculatrix. NCBI lineage: Eukaryota > Metazoa > Chordata > Actinopteri > Toxotidae > Toxotes > Toxotes jaculatrix. The sequence goes on along the minus strand of NC_054399.1, from coordinate 17,741,747 downwards.
TAATTTATTTTTTTTTTGGGAGGGGGTTTCCAAATATAAATTTCCCATGATTTGGTATACATAGACTTTTGATGAAAAAGGCACAAAAATGATTTGGGATAAAACCTTTTACATATAAATAGATTGCAATAAGTAATCATAAGATTTCTGCTGCATTGGTGTGTATAGATAGTGAAACAATACAAGACATATAAGATTATGACTAAAGCTTTGTATATTTTTAGAAGTGCTTGTTTCATTTTTCTTGTATTTTGGGTGCCTGCTGTCTTCATACTTTAAACTGACAAAAGAAAAAGTCAGATTTAAACTGTTTGTGTGTGAATAAATAAATGATATGCATTGATTTCCTGCTATAAAGTATGTGTATGTAATACATATTTATATATGTACAGCGCATGGCATATGGTGCGATCAGGCTGCTTAAGGACAAGCGAGCCCACAGGACATCAGACCCAAAGAGTTGAGTGAGTGAGTGAGTGAGTGAGTGAGTGAGTGACACAGCTGCATCTGTCATCCTCTCGAGGGGACAGAGTCAGTTTCCTGCCTGTGATGTGATGGTAGATGCAACAGAGCAGGAGGGCTGCAGCGCATTACCAGCAGTCAAAATCTATAAGATAAGATAAGATAAACCTTTATTAGTCCCACATTGGAGAAATTACATGGAGCTGGACTATATGGCGCTGTGGTAGTTAAATCATCAGCGGAGATGACCTGCAGGCATAGACACATGCACAAACACACACACACATACACACACACACACACACTCTCTCTCATAAACCTGCAGGATAAGAGGTCAGAAGAGGACAATATTTCTATTTCCTCTCATATTATTTTCTGTTCTCAATTTATTGACCAAGCACTCATCATGCCACATTTCTAGTGAACTAGTATAAACAGACCACACACACAAAGAAAAACCAAACTCTGACGTGGGCCGACTGGCAGCAGCGCCAGGTTCCTGAATGAGACACAGCGAGAGGGAGCCATTCTTTAGAGGCATCTCTTGCTTTACCAGAAACATAGAAGAGTTGATCAGAAACCCTCTATGCTGTTACACAACACTTCCTAACAAAGACCAGAGGTACTATGATGAGGCAGTGCTCTAGTGCAACTTCTTACAAGTAGAATTATGACTTCACATGCACGACATTGCAAAATCTATCACTGGCAAGAATTATGAAAACAGCAAAGAGGGGCAGTGGTGGAGTTTGTGGTTTTATGAGCATGTTATGTAGTGCTGCAGCGTTTGTTGATTGAAACATTTCTGTGAGCCAGATTCTAAGAAGTGACAAAATGACATCATGAGTCTGTGTTTTGTTAGAGCTCATTTATCTGATTTACAGGGAGGAGGAATACAAATAATGTCTCAATAGATGGTATCAGGGTTTTGTTACCCTGTGGTTGTGAATTATAAGCAGAAGGGAAAGAAATAATGAGTGGACATTCTGTTGCAATGGAGGATTTACATATGGTTCACCACTTGTGAATGTGCAGCAGAGCTTCAATGAGGACATTTAAATTTATCGCTCTGGGACTCAGTATCAGTAAAACATACTGGTGCCTTTTTCATGTGGTGGCCCCTCCAGAAGGAGCACACTGACATGCTGGATACTGACTCGAGATTAAGAATTCTGTTGTGTTGTAATGTGGCAATAAGGCTAAAGCAGAACTGCTTTCAAGTACATGTTTTCATACTTGTCTGTGTTGTCTGAAGTTTGTATATTTTGCTGTCGGCCCCTAATGCACAGGCAGTGATAGGAAAAAGCTTTCATGTTTCTGCTCCGGTCAAATTATGCAGAAGGAACATAAATCAAGGAATATGATATCTAAAATTAGGACTATTGCAAATTTTATGGTGAATAAAAAAGTTGCTATTTGTCACATGACTGAAATACAGGGTGGCATACATTATGTCAAGTTCTGTCCATAGACTAACAGACTGATTAGTTGTTTCAGCCACAGCTACATTTCCGATAAATGAGACTGAAAATGGCGAATTTGGCTTCTGTGTAAAATATCTTGGAAATTTAGCAAAGGCTAAAATGTCATCTGTCATGATGCGTTCAGTTACAGTAGAGCATGGGAAATGTTTTAGTACCCTATATTAATTCAGACCAGACAGGGCTTTAGTCCCAACTGAGTCATACCATGATTCGTTTATTTTATCTGAAATATCTTAACTGGAGAAAAAAACATTTTCTCTTCTCCTTCCACCAAGTCATGCCTTGCTGATTAGACTGTGGATGCACACACGTGCTTTTTATTCAGACACAGGGAGATACTGAGTGATTTACGCATGTGAGGAGTGAACTGAGCTCAGAGACAGCCTGACTTCACAGGCCCTGAGCGTTCACTGAGGCGTCTGTCTGTGAGTCTTCCATACAATATCCCCTCCTATCTGACTGCTCGTTGTGTTATGGTGTAAAAATCTTAAATGTTTTGTTTCTGCATTTCTCTGTCTGCCTCTGATAAAACGGGGAGACGTCAGTGAGGCTGTTTGTCTGTCCTATCAGCAAGTCTGCTCACACGGCCAGTGAATATAACATGGTCCTGTCCTTGAGCTGCACTCTCCCTCATGCTCTCCATCTGTTTTGGCTCCTTCTCTCATAAACTCTCACATATTATTTTCTCTCATTTCACTCCTTCACACTCTCGCTCTCTTGCTCTCAGCTTCTATACTCTCAAACGTGTATACACACAACAACAGACCGTACTTTGTCTGTGTTACCTGAGGTGAACTCCCACATTGGGAGCAACAGTACTGACTGGACTGAATGGGTCTCATTCTCCCACTGACAGGCATTTGCCCCTCGGCTTTATTCGCGTGGATCAGAGGAGCCATGAACCCCAGTTAGCCAAACTTCTGTCGCTGTTGAAGCTGTCTTTTTTTTTTTTTTAAAGGTTTCAAAGTGTCTAGAGTGTCTAGAGTTACAATTACAGAGGTTTTCTGTCAGTGCAGGATCAGATCTGATGATAAGAGATTTCTACAATCATCAGGAAAACTTCTGAATGATCAGAATGGGCAAGGATGCAGCTGCTGCTGCTGGATCCAGCTCAGCTTCTATGAAGTCAGAGGAAAAAGTTTGATCACAGGCTGAAACAAACTTTGAAACATCATGATTTGCCTTTGACTTTAAAATCTTTTCTGACTTTGATTTCTTTTCTGACTATGTGCTGTCTCTTCCAAGGTGATCTAAAGGGTTGGCTTACCCAAATTACCACAAAACTTTCTCACTTGGTAACAAGCCATGCAGATACTTTTGGTTTTTATTTACTTGCATTTTTAGATTTAGCCATTTCTGAGATTTCTGAAGCCACTCCAATGTAATGTAATTTTGTTTGCAGTGGACAGTAGAGTGGTATCATTCTTCTCATCTAACTCTCGGGAAGGAGGCAAAAAAGTGTATTTCCAAAAATGTCACAAGACAGGTCAAAGAGCAGGGGGGACCAGGAGGGGCCCCTCAGACACACAGAACAGTTCAAATGTTTTAAACAGGAGACATTAGGAAGGAGGGACTTTCTATGATAAAACCAGGTCTCTTATGGATACACAGATCTGTCCACATGCTGTTATTAATGAGGCAAATCAGCTTTTAAGGCTGTTAAGTGCTGTTCAACTTCTGTTATTTTTCACCCAGAAAATAGGTGTGGCACCTCCCCTGAGCTTCTAAACCAGGGCTCAGGGCAGATTTACAGGTTTTATTATAAATAATTAAGAAGCAAACAACCTCCGTGGGCTGATGTGTAACTAGACAGGCTCGGTTCATGTGTCATGTCTCTTCTGGTTTTTGGCTTTGATGTCTGAGTAACATTACATTGAGGCCAAGAAAGAAATCATTTTGGTCCCAACGCTTTTCCAGCTGGTGTTGAACTGCTCTCAAGAAAAACATGACTGTCTTATTAACATTATCTTGACCATATTTAGTGCGCAGGCCTTGAAACGGGGCCAGACAAGTCCAGGTTGGGACGGAGCAGACTTGATGAGTGGGGTGAGGAAAGTCACCAGAGGGGTTCTATGACGAAGGGGTTTGCGTGCAATGAAGGGTCGGTGTCTCCAGTAACATATGAAGACCAGCTGAGACAATCCTCAGATGACCTCAAACGGCGTGTCTCCTTATGATGGGTAAGCATGGTGTGTGTGTCTCAGTCCGAGTCAGAGTATCTGGGTATATGTTTCTGTGTTTATGTGTGGGTCACATACCCCATACAAAAATCAAAGGGAGCCAACAGAGACTACTGGCACGGGTGAGAATGCAAAACAAGACTGATTGTGTTTGTCCTTATTGGCTAAATGAAACTTCCTGATTGAATTAAGATTAAATACAAGTTCCCCCTAAGTAACAACTGAAAATGCATGTGGCATTCATGGCCTAACAGTGGTTTCAGAAAAAACAAAGATGTCTAGATCGTAACTCTGCCAAAAAATAAAAAATAATAAATCTGAAGCCACGTTACGACTGTGTAATGATAACCAAACCATGATTTGGCTGTTTTTCCCCCCTGGTTGATAATAATCAGGAAGATTTAAATTGAAGTGGGTTATTTTATTGTTGATTATGAAAAAGCTGTTCTCAGTCCTGTTCTACAAAGAGGGTATGGTAGTGGTGGTGGTGTTTTTTGGAGGGGGGAGTCCAAATGCTTCCCAAATACCCAAACAAAAGGGCCTGTCTGTGAAGCAGAGACTGTTTGAATCCATCTGCGCTGAGCTGAACAGGCCTTCTGGCAAGGGAATACTTCAGGGGAAGGGCAGCAGTCTACTTTATGACTGTGCTGACGTCAATGGCATAATTCAAATACTTCCAGAGTGCATGCTTCCAGCTTTCTGAACCTGCTCTCTCTCTCTGTGGCAGGCCGCAGCTAAAACCTGGCGTGGAATGGGACTCCATTAAAACAAAATAACCAAACGAGTCATGTCAGGCTCAAATAGCACAAAACCACACGGTATTCATTTGCTCAGCCTTCAGTCATCACAAAGGCGAGTGACAGATTGACATATCTTTGGAAATTCGTTGTGTATTTACTTACAGAGAGTGAAATATTACCTTGGTGCAGCCCTTTGAAGCTTTAACTGTTTCAAGGGAAAATAAACCCCTTTAGCAAGAAGTGTGTATGCATTTATAGTTTTGATTTGAGAAAAAGGAAGAAGAAAACTAAACTGAAATTAGGTAAAGCCCTTTCTATGAAGAGTCATTCTCTTTTACTAAAAGAGGGAAGTGACACTGATTTTGTGAGAAACAGGGAGTGTGTTGGCATTCAAATATGAATGCTTTTCAGTGGCTTGCCTACAAATTCAGACACTCACTTTAGAGCTCACACTTAAGTCAATTAATCAGTAACTCTAGTAATTTTTCCAAGTATTAATCAGAATCATTCTCTGGTTTTGGTTATGAGCATTTCTCAATTTTTTGACATTATGTAGACAAAGTAATTCACTGATTAACTGATAATGAAAAATGCCTTCTGTATATTCAGCAGCCACTACACATTTTCTTGGAAAAACTTGGTTAACATGAACAAACAAGCCCAAATTAACCATTAAATAAATAAATACTAACAAGATAAAAACAATACAAATATTTCATGCTTTTTTGGTGGCAAATCTTGGGCCCAATCTCAAACTTACTGGACACCTGAGCTCAGCGAGGACTTAGACTGTTTGCCTTCGACACTAGATGTGGACAGATTGTTGTCCAGAGTTTGAATGACATCATGACTTACATTGTGGTTTACATGAGGATGGCGTAGTTGAATGGAGCTGTAGACGACCACAGACAGAGTGACAAACAGTCCAAATTTTGGTTTGCTTTTCATAAGGGTGAGAGAAATGGAACTGTACTGAAAAAACGTATACCTGTAGCAAGAATGTGCTTTTTGCAAGGCAGCTAACAAATCAATCACAATCAAGCACTTGCAACAACCTAACAATGACTGTTCAATCATAACGGTTTATAGGGAAGATTTCAGCTCTATGTACCATTCATTTAGTTTCCTTCTGACATGTCGCTTATTTCACTGGCTTGCAGTGCAGGCATAAACTAAGGCAGGAAGTTGAATTTAAACAAGATCTGGTTTGTATGAAAAGTCTCGACCTGAACTGACATTTGTGGTCTTTATGTTTCTTCTTGGCCTTGAGCTCAGGCCAACCAATCTAACTGAGAGGACACAGATATAGCGTTGGAAGGTTTGTTTGTGAGCTGGAAAATACAACAGACCTGCCGTTTCAGGGCCAAGACAACTTTGGAAAAAAAGACTGGAAACATGTTTTCTCATTTCAAATGCGCTACACCATCATAATCAAGAATGATATTATTCATGTTCATTAGTATGTATGTTCCTTTCACTTTCTTGAGCTTCTATTTCTATTACCATCATCATCTGAATAACTACTGAAGTGATAAGGAAGCAACAAGCAGAATGACATTTAAAGTGAAATATCTGATGACTTCATCATGACTCAACCAGGACTTGCACTAGGATATACACACATTTATATATATATATACACACACACACCACCACCACTTAAGTAAGTGGGTCTTTTCCCAAAACTCAGCTTTGGATCTCCCTTGGCTGTGAGCTGCACGAGTCCGTGCCAGCGGGTATAGAGAGCTTTGAGTAGGGTAAATGCTTGGCACTGCAGCTTGTTTATGACACTGGACACTTGTAAAGTAGGGCCTGTCATTTCTGGCCACATTTCAACACTGGGATTACTTTCAGTTAAACCATGAACTCACCACTACCATAATAGAAGCTCAGACTTTTAAAAATTCTTTTGCAATAGAGAGACACAAAGAAAGTACTTGAGGTCACTTTTTGGAAACAAAGTCTTTCTTGTTGTTTCCGACACCAGTTGATAGGACGGCTGTTCCAGTTACTCTGAAATGTCAGTCGCTCTGAGTGGAAACCTCAAACCCTCTTTAACCCTCGTAGGACACCTGACTGACACTCAAGAGATCAAGAGGGCAGGGGGATGGAGAAATGTGACCTAATGCTGCACATGGCATTGCAATCAGCTGGCAACTTTCTACTTCTGAGATGACGCGACTGTTTGCACACACAAATAAAACCTTGTTTGTAGCAACATGGAACATAATGTGGACACACATGGAGATACTGCATGTAAGGAAAATTTCAGTTTATTACAAGTTGGTCCCTATTTTTGTAGTTATGGTAACATTCTACTCAGCAAAGTACGTGGTAAGATCTGGGAACACAGATTGCTATAAGTAAGATGGAATATGGACGGCACGTCTAAGCTGACACTCGATCAAAAAGACTTGGCAGTCTAATGTGTCATCCTTAAACTGTTTTATTTTATTGTTTTTTTATTTTATGTTACAGTTCATGATGCTACAGAAACTTCATGTTTACACTGTTGATTGCTTTTAATTGGATGGTGCTACAGATGTCTCCTAGCAACCATTACACACTAGTCTTAGCTAAGACATTTGTTAACTGTTACTGGTGCAACTTGATTTACTAAATCAGTAGAATGAAACTAGGTTGTAGTCTAAGGAAGGACACAAAATTAGTAATGGATATGGTTATGTAACATTAGGCTAATATCATAACGCAATAAATGTAGAGGGCAAAAAAGGTACATATTTGTATTGTGTAAATTTATAGCGGTCAAACACAAGAGGCTGCTTCATTTACTTGCTCCTCTGTGATATCACAATAATAAACAGATTCAACACAGCAAACAACTTAGGCCAAGACATTCTGTCACTCTCAAACTTGAGTCACACATTTGGTTCCATCAGGTTTCTGGCAACAAATAATCTTAGGCAACTATGAAAATCAATAAAAGCAATGCAACCAAAGCTCAAAACCACTAATAAGAGCAACACAGAGGTTCAAAGGACAAAGAGAGGATAGAAATGGTACTGACATATAAGCGTGCCTTTCCATCACAATGTGGTAATGAGCTAAGCTCTTATGCAACAAATTTCCAGTGTACAAATAGGCATACACATCCCTCCCTACCTTTGTCTCTCTCTCTCTCTCTCTCTCTCTCTCTCTCTCTCTCTCTCTCTCTCTCTCTCTCTCTGTGAGGCTCTTAGCAGCAGCCAACTTATTAATCACCAACTACACAAAAAAGACAAAGAACCAAATTCCTGGAAAAGAGCAAAGAATGGAGGCATGCCTCATATTCAAGACACTTGTAGAAGCCTTTCAGGTAAATATCAGGGCTGAGCTGTCAGAATAAATGAAACTGATGAATGTAAATGACTGTGTGGAATGAATAAATGAGCAATGTTAACGCAAAGGGATTTAGGTGAAATGGCAAAAATGGAAATAATTTTATTTACATCTAGATGCAACTGCAGACAGACACATTTAGTTTTTTCTGTTTTGGAGGGGTGCCAACAGATAGACTGTTATATCAGACTGTTATATCAGTGTTTTATTGATTGAACATTAATCAGCAACTATGTTGATAATTAATTGCTTATTTCTTTAGCAAGAATACCATAAAATTAAAAAAAAAACCTCTGGTTGAAGCTTCTTTGATGTGAGGATTTGTTGGTTCTCTCTGTAAACTCTCTGTAATAATTGCATTTGGACTACTGGTTTGTGAAACACCAGTAGTGTGTGCTAATCTGACAGATGGGAACATCTGTCAGATTAGCAAGGCCCTGTGAAAGTTCATCTGTTATAATATCAGCTACAAGTAGGTACTTGAAATGTCTTTTGGCTGCTTATATTACAGACCAACACATTTCCTGATGGTTAAAGTGTCATCCAGAACAAGTCAAGTTACTGAGAAACACAATGAATATTTTATTCCCCACCTTTCCCCTTGACTGGTGATATGACCCCCTGTAATGTTAATTCCATCCATACGGGGCTTTAGACAGCTTTAGAGTTTTTGGTTAGCCCTGTCTTCAGTCTTTATGCTAAGCCAGTCTAAACTCATCCTGACTTCAACTCACTATCACTTAACACACAGACCTAACACAAAGACTGATATAAAGTTTTCCATCTCACTCTCAAAACTAAAACAAGTAAACAGACACCAAAATGTATCACAAATATTCTGGTACAATGAAAAACACACCAACAAATCTTTATCATAAATACAAATGCACTATCCTCATTCTCACAACCAGGTTTTTGCACTATATCTTACATATTACACTGATATTGTACACATTGTTTTGTACATATGTGTGTGTGTCACAGACATTTCTCAGGGTTTCATCTCAGCCACAGCTTCATCTTTGGTTGATTCACCTATTCTTCCTCTGAAATAAAAAGTTTGGAAACTCTTTTTTCTAAGTCTTTGCGCACAACAGAGGGAAACCATGGGAGACAAACAAGACAGAAACAGAGGAATGCAATTAAAAGCATATGGGAACAAGTCAAACTGATGTGCTTTAGAGCTGTGACCACAACCCCCTCAGCTCACTTGATCTTTCTGTGGAAAATAACCCTGAATTTTCACTACAGCCTGGTCTCCACAACAAATAAAAACAAGTCTCTTTTATCTCCACTGACAGACTGGTGATATGGCCTAAGTTGTGAGTAAGTGGACTGATATTGCAGTGACCTTACACTGTTACGTATTCGCAGACAAACACTTACTGTAGCCTGTGTGATACAGAAGCTCTGGTAGAAAATATTATTTTTGACGTCACCTTGTCTCCAAGAGTCAGATCATATAAACAACGGCTAGATCTGAGCTGAGCGGGATAGCAGGCGGTTTGAAGTAGGCCCGTGATATTCCACACCTCCTCTCTGAGAGCAAACATACAGCTACCCACATCTGTCACAAAGTGTGCACACACACACATACTGATGGCAGCTCTCACGTACACACAGTACATACACAGGTAGACTTCACCTGATGATGCAAGGTGCTGTTTAGGCAAGAAAAGGATTCGGTAAACAAACACACACTTGTGGATGTGAACACACAGTGGGACGTGTACTTGTGAACGTAGCCAGGGCTGTGCACACATTACATTTCACAGTAGCGTTATTGGCAGGGAATAGTCAGTGTTGAGACAGAGAGAGAGAGGACAGTTTGATGGCCGTTGCGGTATAATGCTGGGATGCGTTCCTGCTCTTCTGCTCATGTTTCCAGGGTATTTCTCTGTGTGTGACACATCGTGGAGATGATGATAATAATGTTTGGACAGGCAGTGTGGCTGCCCAGAAGGATTACGACGGACGGAAATAAAGGAAAAGCGGCCAACTCTCCCGTCATCCCTTTTTCTTTCTCAGCCATGTGCCACAGTCCACTGCACATACGTTTTACTGGTCAAGTCATCAACGACAAACAAGTCGTCTAACTTAACGACAAAACAGGCCATTGTTATTGTCTTCCAAAACAACACATAGAACCGCTCTGTGATCTGCTGCAGGCCAGCAGGATGACATTGTTTGTACATTCCAAAACCATTAGGAATGAATGACGGTAACTTAAAATGATTCATGTAACTGTTTATGATCAGCCACTGTTATAGTTTAGGATGATTAGTTTTAGGTACAAAAAGTTGATTGAACTTGATAAAGTAAAAAAAAAAACAAAAAAACAATCATGCCAATGTTTGTTTTGTAATTCATTTTTACTGTTTTGTTTGTTTTTAAATAAAGTTGTTAACTGAACTAAATCAAACAGCCTTTCTCCTTCTGGCACATGGTCATGCCAGTAAAACAACCGCCCCAGAACATAATGTCCACATACAGTGTTTGTTCACAGCTTCTATGGAGGAGTAGTTAGATTAAGTTTTAACATCTGAACAATAAATCAAGACCTATTCTATCCTGCTGCAGCTCAGGCCAGAATGAAGATAATCACAAAAAGAGGGTTTAGGGATAAATGAAAGTGGTCTGACTGTCGTGACAAACAAGTTTGTGTCACAGATATTAAGCCATGATCTGTTGCAAGCCAATCATTTTCTTGGATTATTCAAAGCAGATTTATGGAACAACATAAATTAAAAATTCATTGCAATGTAATGGAAATCTTGAGTTATTAAAAAATAAATCAAGTACTGTTTGGGAATGTACCACATTCCAATTTGGCATGACAGCTCGCAGCTTTTATCTCAAGGTCAAGCGGTGGGAACTTGTGAAAGAGGAGTAAAGTGTCCTTAAGGCACTGACAGAAAACAAGCTTTTGCTTTATTAACTGAAAATTAGACAACCACAGTTTAAAAGAAACAGTTTAGCATAAACTACAACAACTTCTGTAAAGAGACTTCATTAAAACCTTAGCTTATTTCATTTTTGACTTATTAAGAAATAAAGCAACAGCAGCTTAGCTCAGTTCAAACATGGATGATAAAAGGCATGATTGAAAGTAAGTAAGGCATTTGGCTTGCACCAGATTCTTCTGGAGCCAACAGTGATCCATTATTCAGTTCTATCAGTGTGTTTAGGCTCTTACAAGTACATACAGCATAGCCCAGTCTGCTGGAGTCCAATTAGTCATGCTCTTTATAGCACTGTCCCACAGTGCAGAGAGGAGTTATCTGAGGACACAGATATGAGTGGATCATTGTCCTGAATCAAACCTTTAATCAGTGAGGGAAGAACATAAAACACAAAATGGCCATTTAAATATAAACCTAACCCTAACCCTAGAAAGGGTGTGAGAACGAGAGAAGAGTAACCAATGGAGAGCTGAAGAGGATAACGTAGGGCCTCAGGTCAAGCACCTCTGAAACAATTATGGTCTTCATAATCAGCTTGACACTGTCCCCTTCCTAAATAAGATCCAGTGTGTAATCACAAAGAAACAGGCAAAAGCGGTCACCTACTAGTTCATTAAATGATAAGTCAAATGTTAAAATATGACAGTTTGGAAAAGGGATTCATAACAATTTTGAGAAACTGAGGACCACTGAGCTATGACTGCACCACTCCAGAGGGCAGAATTAATTTATTACTCAGTTATACTCCCTTGCGGATGCTCACACAGACAGCTGCGGACACCACGGATGTGTATAGCTGTTCTTGTTATACTACTTTCTAGTCCACTTGGAGTTCACTTGGTGTGGACCATACACAGTTCATGCCCTTGTAACACAGTGGCCGTGGGAACAAGTCCACACAGACACAAGAAACCGGTGAGTACATAGAAGTCTGCACAGAACCACAAGCACACCCTCTGATGACAAAATTTACAATACTTGGACCCTAGTCATCTCAGCTGGGCATCCACTTCTAGGAGAGAGCACTAAATGAATGGTGTATTCAATATGAACAAGAACAACACAATGATTTGTGTTGTATTACTTAAAATAGATTGAGTTTGTTCATTATTGTAACTTAGATGAAGATCTGGTCTCACTTTAAGACAAATTTAAACATAAATGCAGCTCATTCCAATGGCTTCACTTACTTTTTCTTGCCATTGTTTATGTTCTAGGGTAAACAGTAATAACACTAGCAGCAACACAACAGGTTCGTGTGCTGGTTCACAACTTTAATCAGGGAGGGAAAAACCAAGAAAACACAAAGCATTGTTTGATCAGGCTGATAGCCTCATTGAACAATTATATCACCTTTTACACACAATACACACTAACACAGGACACTTAACACAGCAGAGATGGAAAAAAAAGCAACTCTGTGGAGCTATGTTTGTTGAGAAGAAAATTACTGGGTGTTACTGATGAACATCTATAAAGATGCATACAGTATACACACACAGCCAGACATCAAGAACTGGTTCATGGGTACAATATACACATTCCAGTGTAGAGAAAACACTGGAGATCTGCCTTTTTCTCAGAGAGAGAGACTGAAGGTAAACAGTCTTATCTATGATCACCAAGAACAGACTCTTCTCTCGACAGTGATTTCTTTGTCGATACCCAGTACAAAAGCAGTTTCTATGTGGCCGGTAGAACACCTTGCACAACCAAACACAAGATACAACGCTTAGTGCTTGAGCTGTTTAAACTGTGGCTATGAAGTGTTTACACAGGTATGAAAAATGCACTGTTAGTGTGTGCTAGGTCAACACCATGCACATTTTGTCCTGCACTGCATGTGCTGATTTGCACCATACGCCTGATAGACAATGCGTCATAAGGGAGAAGCCTGACAGCTAAGTACACCACTTTCCGTGTTTCCTCGATCCATGTAATTACACTGTTGATGTCTCAACTAAAGGTTTATAATATCATCTGTGAGGTACATTGCTCTCTAAATATTGGAATGATTCTTGAGTACACTTAATGCACTGGAGTATTAACATCCACACTTTATACTGACTTAATATATTTTTCTGTTTCTGGACATCATATGGACAAACCATAAACTGGTATTGTCTATGATCAAGTCTTCACTTTAAAAATGTCTTTTCTCTAATTTCTGCCTTCAAATTCCTTTTAATCAAAGGAAGTGAAAAGTTATCAAACAGTTGGGTGAGACAGTTTCAAAGCTTTTGTTTTACACACATTATTCATGAAGGCACTTTGTTTTAACCAAAACAAGTTTATGCAACACCATGTCAGAAATGTCAGAAAAGCAGACCTGGATTTTGTATGGTCTTAAACTGAAACACACTGACACAACCAATCTCTGAAACCAGCCAGTAAAGTCATGGATGAGTTTGTGAATGGAGTAATGACAGTGTTTTCATGCTGAGGTTTGTGACGTAGGTCAGGCCCTGTCTGCTCTTTGTCTCCCTGTCACGCCAAAGGAACTCATTTGTCCCCGGAGAAAGATGGATGAACTGTTGCAGAAAAAAGAGCCTGTGGGGGGTGTCTAAACACCTGGGGCAGATTGTGTTTTTCTGTTTGAGTGTGTGTGAGGAAGTTGCTGTCGTCCCACTGGCCTGTTTCCTCATTAGTGTCACAATCCTGCCCAGCATGAACTTCCTTCCATGGACAGAAAGGTGTCTGTGTGACAAACACACACACACGCACACACACTTGATCCATACACATTCAGATAATACTCACACCCATGCATTCATAAGTTCTGTTATGTCATCCATACACATCTGCACACACGGACACATGCATCCAGAATGCACCTGCCAACTCTGACGCATTTCTGGACACAAATCTGTCCTCTGGTCCTCATTCTACCTCTCATTCACAACACGGACACCCTGAAAGCTAACTGAACTGCTTTTGGAAGTGATTTAACCTGTGCTCTCCTCTTATTTTAAAGACAGGTGGGACATTTCTAGGGTATGAAATCCCCCAGAGATTCAACACCCTCCCTTGTGGGACAGATTATGAATCTTATCTTTGTTAACAGAAAGTTCACACACAAAGAGCAAACTACAAAAGCATAATTTTACTTATCTATATTTCTGTACGACAGGGACTATATGGAAATGAATGGGGGGAGGAAGGGTCAGAAAAGGGGGACAGTATTGTAATTTATCTTTTGGCTAAAGGATATGCTAACTAATCTGAGCTTCTCCAAAGTAGGAAAATAAAAGTCCTCCAGCCTGAACAGCCACATGGGTTGTTTGTCCCTACCCTCTGATGTGATCCATAGAAGTGTTTCATGAATTAGCGTACCTTCAGCAGCAGGAGATATGGCACAGATAAGCTGTTAAAAATCACTGTTGAAAAATAAATAATCAACCCTTTTATGTGACACCATGTTAAATTCCTTAATGGCGTTAAGGGTGAAACAATTTTTACTAATTCGATACTGTCATATTATTTTGACATATTGGCAAGAGTGTGTTACAGTTTCTTCTATAAGTCAAGGATGGAGTCAACCAAAATAACAGTGAGAAAGCTTTGGGTTTTTTTTTTATGACAACACAAGATGTCACAAGATTCAGCCCTCCTCCCCATCCCATTGATTTTAGTACAATCCCCTAAATGAGACAAAAATCCTCCTCACAAGATTGAACTGGGTCAGCTGGAGTAATAATACAGAGCATACCCAAAATAATTTGATTCCAACCCTGGTGTGAAATAATTGAAAAAGGACGCCCTATCATTAGTGAATGAATTACACCATCCGCAAACTCAATATGACCCTTGTTTTACATAAGCCGGGCTGAACTTCACAGGCTGTTGCTATAATCCATTCAGCTATAGTCAGTGAGCAGCCACTACCTGTACACTGCTGGAGATGTGCCACCATTGCCAGGAACATGTACAAAAAGCCATAAAAAGTCATATTAGTTTCCAATAAACAAATGTACCTGTCACCTATGTAGTACAGCTCACAAGATCTTGTCAAAGGCCCACAGGCTATGTAATAGTACGCACACAGTACTGCTGGTGCCAGGTAATGATGGCACTATTTGTCCACAAGGAAGTGTAATAAAACACGCTGACTGGCACAGATACACATCTACATACTCTGCTTTACCTTACAAAGAGTTGTCGCAATAGCTAAATAAGAAGGTAACATTATTCTTCAGATATCACAGCCTTTCATGTAAGCTGTCTTAGCAGTTCCCCATCAGAGAAACAGAAGCGTTTTCACCATGATTGAAGTTGTTTCCCTCAGGTTTCACTTCCTTACCCTGCCTGGTGACCACACAACCCTGCCTGGATACCTGAAGCAGTTTGAGTGGGGTTTAGAAATGAATTTAATCCAATTATTGCCTAATAGTTTTGGCCTAAAATCTGGCCTCAGACCTTCATCCATGACGCAGGACGAGGAGGCAGTGTTTGTATATAACGTAATATTTTGGGGTCTGCACAGGAGCCAGAGTGCTTTGCCTGTCTGCTGGGAGCCCCACTGAGGCCATTAAAGTAGCCAGGAGCGGGAAGTAGTAAAGAGGGCAGGTAACACAAGACCCCCAGGGACAGAAATACCAAGACCTATTAGCTACCAACATACTGGAAAGACGGCCAAGAATATGTATTTCTCAAAACCTGGACACTTGGAGAAAGAGGAGTAGAAGAGAAAGAAAGACAGAAGGGGGTCGGGGTGGGGGTGTGGAGGTAGAGTCAGCTTTAACCAGAACAGAGTGAGGGTTAGAGGAAAAGGTGGGAGCCGTTGCTATGGCAACTGCTCGTGTTTGCCATTTGGGGGACGTGCACAGCAGAGTGTGAGGTGAGAGACAGAATGATAGGTTGGCAGATACTGCATCTGTGACATTTAGACATGTTAGCCCTGCCACAGTGTCCTGTATTGAACTAGTGCCAGATCAAGACCATGAGGCTGGCACTGGTCCAGCATTACCTCATCAACCAAAGATGGTTTGTAGCACTAAAGGGAGAATGACGATGACGCGGCTTCTGATATTAAAAAAAAAAAAAAAAGAAGTCGTCCAAATGAGTGTGATAGTAAATTCCTATGACTGTTATCCCAGAAAATAAGATAAGAAGATAAGAAATCCTTTATTAGTCCGTCAGTGGGGAAATTGCATTTATTTAGCTTCCAGATGGCAGCTCCATGGCTGTCCAATACAAACTTTACTTCCACAGCATAATTTACTGTAATGTAATTACTCATGAATAAGTCTAGCTCACGTATGTGCAATATTTAACATGTAAACAACACAATTGTCAGAAAGTGTGTCTTGTAAGCATTTATATGACACTCCACGATTAAAGACAGGCCCTCATTATGCAACCTTAATATGATCACCAATCAATCATTTAATCAAATCTTGAGAGACTAACTGATGTGGTCTTGGAACCTTAAACCAAAAAAATGAAGGTTTTCCATCCTGGCGTCACAGACCTTTAACTCCAATGCGAATGCAAACACATGGTTAGATGAGCACGCTGGTCACCCTGGCAGATATTCATCTCTATTTGAAGTCGGGGTCTGCGTCAGTGAGAAGCCCCAGACAGGTGCACCGCTGTGGAGGAGTTACTGCAACTGAAGCCTCTCGCTTTTTAGTTAGGGGTGTCGCATGACAACCTATTATGAGATCTTCTGTGTGTGTGTGTGTGTGTGTGTGTGTGTGTGTGTGTGTGTGTGTGTGTGTGTGTGTGTGTGTGTGTGTGTGTTGTAGTGTGTAGTCAGAAAGTGCAATTTTTTTAAAAAATAAAGTCATGGCTTTTCCTCCCTTCAGCATTATCCTCCAATCAGGACACTACCAACACGATGGATGTTGTGATGAGAAAACACAGTGTATGTTCATGGCTAAAACAAGCAATACCTGCTGAAAATCAAGTGTTTTATTTAGCAAATTTCAACGTGCGTGGCTTAGGGTGCTATGCTATGCTTGGTTTGATTGGTTTTCACATGAATGCCAGCAAAAGTAAACTGACAAACTAAACACTGATTGACAGCTTTGTGAGAAGTGTTGGGATATCAGCGAGAATGTGTTTTGTTTCTCCGTTAGTTTTTTGCTACAGATCCTCCAGCTCCTCGTCTCCAACCTTCTTTCCTGTTTTGCCTGTATCACATCTCCTCTGGTACCTTCTTGCTTATTCTTCCTCCCTTCTTAAGACAACCTTTATCTCTCCTGCCCTCTCACCTCATCACTCCTCATCTCCTCCTTTCATCCCTCCTCCTGTTCTCTGTTGTTGTCCTCCTCTCTGTGACCTCGTCTGTGCATTCCTGCACGCACCAGGCCACTGTTTGGTGCAGGGAATGCAGGGCTGTCAAAGGAGTTTATTAAATAGCATTTACAAAGAGATTGATGAGGTAAACTTCATTCACTGCCCTTTGCTCTGCTCTTTGAGTCCCTGCTGCCACAGAGGGGAGCTGAGATGAAACAAATCTTATACATACCTTGACGAAATTATTTTCTGATCTAATTCTTCATAGATCACTAAAACCGGAGCTTACAAGATTAAATAAGGACCCACTTGGGTAAAAGATGCACAACCTGAACAGAAATCTTTACAATTAACCCTTCACTGCTTCAGTCTTTTGAATCCTGGATTCAAGAGATCAGAACAGGTTTCACCCCCAAATGTGCAGGATGTGACACATTAAAAGGTTAATCAATTTAAAGGTAAATATGAGTAAAATATGAAATTAAGCAAAGCTGAAAATTACACATTTTCTGCAGTTAGTCAGTTATCTTCCTGCATGCAGACAATACACTTTGAAAGCTCTGATTACCAAATATAACCGCAGCACTATATTTATTCACTATTGTGCTGTTATAACAAAGCCTTTGCCAAAGACCTAGCTGACTTATCAATTTCCTTGTCAGACTAAGGTGAAGAGAGAGAAGTTGGAGTACTGTCCATCCCATAAGCCCTGTGCCTGGTGCGTTATGCACCATACCATATACAGCAAATGTATGTGCAGTGTTATTTTACCCTATTGCATAACAGCTCCACATTGTCCAAACACCTTTCACCTATACAGTGAAGTCACACTTATTGTTTAGTGTTGACCAAACACCGGCTCTTAGCTCTGAAATAACACGTAGGGCTTTTTTTCGGGAAAATGTCATGGGGGGCCTGCTTGCCTCATACAAAAACACCTACACAATGGAGAGGGACAGTGGGATTTAAAAAGCCAGCTCGTTGACACCTTTCCACACCACCATGCAGCCAAACACATACGCACACACACAGTCTGCATGTGAACAAGGTCAGGAGAGTTCAAGAGCCCTTTGCCTCACATATATCCTGTATGACAGCATTTCATCACAGAGGTCGACTTGACCAGGAAGCCAGGTCATACCTTTGTGAGGTTCTCACAGCTAAATGCCGTAGAAGTGGGACAGAATATTTCCTGGTTCTGTTATGACACCACAACACAAAACAGCTGCTTTGGGTCAGTGGCTCTCTATTATGTGGAAATTTTCGGCACATGTGCGAGCAGACCTCACTAACCTGTTTGTGACTGTGACGTGATGATGTCTCTGTAAAAACAATGAGCCTCCTTTATAGGTTTCATTATTCCACTCAATAACTGCAGTGCTGAAAGAAAGCGAAATCTGAGGACCAAATGGTAATAAAATCTGAAACATGCATAGAGAAAGCCACTTAATGGTCCTGAAAATTGTTTGATGTGCAGTCAGCGTACGTTACAGGACACACTGACGACATTTAAATTATCTGCAGTTTTATCTGATTTAGATTATCTACACCATCTCCACCTTTATCCTGTGAGAAAAGGACTAAGTGTTGTACAGTAGTTTTCCTACCTTGTGTGCCAAAGTGTACTGTGTGGTGGGAAAGGCACTGGACACAGCTGAAGCATGATACTAACACATAAGACTTAAGATTTAACACATAGCCTAGACAACTTTGCGGTGTGCACCTCTGTGCTTTAATACTATGATGCTGAAACATTAGAACATGATCCGCTAGCAAACATATAATTAAGAGCATGCACAGCTCTGTGGATATTTCCACTCACCACTGAATAGAATAAGGTTATGGGTGGGAACTGATACACTGATAGAGTTGGCCCAGGTTGCATAACATACCTTCAACATATACACATACACACACACAGAGCTGGTGGCCTTTAGAAGTTGCAGTGCAGGTTTCACTACCCATTTTTCTGTTATTATCAACTAAGTGTTAACATGTTATGGAGTAAGACAAACATCAACACTGACAAAACAATGACAGCCAGCAGGAATGAAGTGCGACATAAATTAGATGCACAAAGGCGGAGAAACCCTTAAAACAGTGCATCAATTACATATATACATACTTTTTTCTTCTCTTCTCCAATACTAAAATGTAACCTAACAACATACAGTAGTCATTCGCTATGCTTGCATTATTAAATTCGAACTACACACAACACTCATTTCCCAGACGTTTGTCATTACATATTCCTGTCCAAGCCTTCGTATGTTCCAGTTATTAGGCAGAATCTGGTACTGCTAAAACCCAATGTTACAAAAATCCTGTTGGTGATTTCTCTTCTCATGCAATACACACGTTTCCAATTTAAGCTCTGGTTTAAATTGTCACTATCAAACATTGACATTCACTGAAGCTTGATATGCCACTTCTGCCAAACTGATCATTTAGCCTCAACCAGCCACTTTCTTTGTGCCCAAAGGTCAGAAGGTTGCACAATATTGAAACACAAAACATAAGGTAAAAACTGAAAGCACCTGGATACATCATCCTTTTGCTCCACAGTAAGTTTCAAAAAATTTGATGTTGTCACACTTTTGTGTGAAGGAAGGGGACCGTGGAACAAACCCCAGGCATCTAATATCTGCTCAATCTGTGAAATCCAAAAGTATTCTGTACAAATTAAATCATGAATCATATGTTATCTGACTGAGTTTAGTTACAGTCAAGCCTTTAATTCTAACTGGAGGCTCATGTATGTGATTTCCATGCAAGTTACATTTGAACAATGAATCTCAAACTGTCCCAATGTGTGTGTATTGGAAAAAAAAATCCAGAAAGTGGAACTGCTGCTTTCACTTTTCCAGGTAAGTACAAAGCTTCTGCCAAGTGAATGTAATGTACATGTGCAGGTACAGGTTTATAAGGTAAACATTTAGGCATTTTTGCCTTTATTGGATAAGGGCAATTAACATACTGACAGGAAACAAGGGGCAATAGGGTAGAAAGAGGGCATGCGACAGAGACTCTTGGCTTAATTGAAGTGGGGATGTTACAGTTACATGGTGTGCATCTTAACCAGCAGGCTACCAGGATGCCCCTATAAAATTCCCACCTCAGCAGCACTGAGCGTGACTTTGCATCCATATAATGAGAGCAGGGCGGCAGCTAACGGTTACTTTCATGATGAATTAATCTGCTGATTATTATCTGGACTAATCATTTAGTCCATAAACTGTAAAAGAAAAAAAACATTGGTATTTGCAGTTTCTTTCACAGCCTGTCACATATGACAGTTAAAAGAATCAAATCCCCACATTTTAGAAGTTGAAACCAGAGAATATTTGGTATTTTTGCCTGAAAAATTACGTAAATGATTATTTAATTTCATTGCACATAACTGTGTAATGTAATGTAATTACATGTAATGTAATGTTTGATTAGAATAGTTGCAGATTAATTCTTTGTCCATAAACAGACTGATTGACTAATTGTTGCAGTTCTAAATGAGAGAAGCACTGCAAAAGCACAAAAAATGAAAAATCAATAATTCTGTGGGTAGGTAGTATGCTGATTAATTAATGAACATTATATATAATATAAATCTAACATCTCAAATAAGCAAAATTATTATATAAAATGAAACACTAGTGCCAGACTAATGACAGATGGTTTTTGTGCCTTTGGAGTTGTTGTTGTTGTCATAGCACACGTTTCCTTCAGAGGAGGTGAACCTGTCCTGTGTCTCATGACTTTATATCCATTTGATTTCTTTTATGAATGGCATTCACAATATGCAAGATATGCAGTCTTGGCCTTACGTTATTTATCCGTCTGTATAAAGAATTAGAAGAATGAATTGTGTGTCCTGAGAGAGGGTGAATCAGGTTCACCTGTGTGTAATGCAGAGTGTTTGTTCAGTACTGTAGGTACGTGTTATATCATTGTGTCAGCATGCGGCTGTTTGTGCAGTGAGTGGGCACAGACAATAGGCCTTTGTCTCTCTGCATCCTATTTTTCTCTTGTGGTCTGACACAGACCTTCATACACACCGACACACACACACACCTCATCTACACACAGTTGCTCCTGGCTTCCGTCAAGTTACAACAGTTTAGAGACAGCAAAACAGGAACAATCTGATCTTCTCTTCCTGCCTCACACTTCCTGCCCTCCCCCCTCCTGCTCTGATAGAGTGAAAGAATAAAAAAGATTAAACGAAAGCTAGACAGATAGAGCTGAAATGAATAAGAGAGAAAGAGAGGCAGATGTGGCTTGTACAGTAGATGTGTGTGAACAGGAGGTTGAGGCCTGAGATCATGGGAAAACAGTGGGACTGCACGAGCTGAGAGTTGTGGTGGGCAGGTGTTAACTTTCAAACAAGTGTTTCATATGAAACACTTAGCAGTGAAATCTTTATAATCACAAGTGTAACCAAGTTTGTATTACTGTATTTTTACATGAAGTTTAAAATGTAAGTTACTACTTCTAAGAGAACTTTTGGATTAGAATTAATTTGTTAGTGTCTGAAGTACAGACCAAAGCAACTATTATTATCACCAGTCTCAGAAAGAGAAACACAGAGAGACCACTGCCAGGAATTTATCCCTCTAAGTTGTAGCTATAGCATAATAAATCCTGTATGTCAATGCTTTACATACACACATTGGAAATAAGCTGAAATTGGGACTACAAATAACAATTGCTTTTATTTTGGATTAATCTGCTGTTTGTTTTCTTGAATAATCACTTGTTTGGTCAATAAAATGTCAGAAAATAGTGAAAAATACTAGTCACAAGATCTTCTATCTTCAGATGCCATGTTCTGTTGAACCAACAGTCCAAAAACAAAAAGATTTAATTTAACAAAATTTACATTTTCACAATTTAAAAGTTGGAACCAATGAATGGCTTTTTTGCTAGAAAAGGGACCTTGTTAATTAGTCAGTTAACAGGATAGTTGCTGATTAATTTCCTGTGAAGACACCAAATATGGTATGTAGCAACCAAACTTTAGTAAACAATAAAATAACTCAAATAGAAAAGTCAAAAACAGTTAAAATCAATATACAAAAAACAACAAAATGAAGGTATGAAATATATGTGGCTGTAGCAAACTATACTTATCAGTAGGATAAAGTTCTTGTTGATTTTTTTTTTTAACTTAAACTTTTGCAATGGATTTCTTGATAATAACAAAAGATAAAATGACAGCCTCATCCTTTAATGAGCATGTAAGCCTAAAATACACTAATTTCATGTCAATGTTTAGCTAGGTTCTGCCCTGCAAGGACAAAAAATGGTTGTAGAGGGTGAATGCACAGTAGAAATGGGGAAAATGGATAGAACTGTTTACCTACAGTCAGTAATCACAGTCAGTAGTACTTAAACTTAAACCAGCTGGAAACAAAAATAGAGTTGATCGGAATCTATAATTTAGTGACAACCTTGTTTGCCCTCACACTGAAAGGTCACAATGCACGTTATGGAGCTGGTTTACGAGATACACACACATACTTATTTTCCCCAACTCTATAACACACATACACAGGCTCGCACAGATAAACACACAATCTCAGAGCACCTGACGAGCTGCGGTTCTCAAGAAGGAAGTGAAAACTCAGTCCATCTGCTTTGACAGGAAGTCAACAGAAGCCACATACAGGCATGCTGACGTCAATCAGAGCCACAGGAACACCTCCCCACAGCACACACACTCATACACACACACTCAAATTACTCACTATGATGAATATACGCCATAATAAACACTCATTCGAACCGTATACCTTGTCAATACAAAACTGCAAAACTGCACAAAGCAAACTTTAAAGACATCACACACTGACACACTCGATTACATACACATCACAGGGTTAACTGAGGCTTATGCTCATGTGCGCACACACAGAGTATAAATTTAGACTATCAAGTAACTTGCTGCATCCTTTTCAAAAACACTTGTACATTTGAGTAATAACATAAACCAAGAAAAATCCATCTTACAAGATTTTGGTCAACAATATACTCTTTAAGGCTGCAGGTGAAAACATCACAAGACATGACCAAAGGAGTGTTTATAAGTGATACATATGAAGAGAAAGGGGAGTAAAACTTACAAGGGTGCGATTTTTTTTTTTTAAATGAACACAACAAGAGATAGGAGCAGGATCTTGGTTGAAAATGCCCACGTGCTGTGACTTCTGAGACAAAAACACACACTGTTATCTTTGCTGAACTGACTGAAGCTTCATTTTCACTAGTTTCTTTGATGTCATATCTTACATCAAGTTGGTTTCATGTAAAATGTGTTGGTTATTGGATGGTTAACTACGCTCACTGTTCTCAGTTTCACTGTTGCTCATCTCTGTCTGTCTTTACACAACAACACATAGCGCTGCTTTCAGTGTGATTCCAACAGAAAGTGGGAACACCTGCCTACAAATTTGAGGTGAACGTTGTGACACGGAACATAGAATTCATCCGTGCCGCTCAGATTTACTTGGCAAAACATTTTTTTTAGCACAATGCACAAAATACACATTTAGTGGACACATATGCAAAATTCTGCTCAAAGATACTACACAGTGTGTAGCTAGTTTTTGAATTTTATTCAAACCTTATTCAAAACATTAGCATAGATCTGCAGTAAAAACACTAAGTTATTTTTCTGTTCTGCTTGTTCTTCGTTCATGCACAGTAATGTAAGACAAACAGAAGTACCGCATTTACACATATTTTGGGTGTTTTGGACACCCAGAGCCTTTGGGTGGATAGTAGAGAAGCAGGGGTGGCTTGAGAAATTTCAGTCAAATCTAATAAAACAAAGTTTTTGTTATTTCTTACAAACAGAGCAAAAACCCCTTCATTCTTTCTCACTCAAGCTCAGTGTAATGTTACATTAAAAACCCAACACACACATACATCCTCACACACTGTCTATTAATGGTCTAGACGTGTACATGCACACAGACACGCACACAGCCGCTTAAAATCAAATGTGATGAGAGAAGAAAAGGGAGGTTTGCTGTTATCTTTGAGTGAGCTGCTTTAATAGACTGTACTCTGTGTGTGAGTGTGAGTCTGCATGTGCCTGAGATGTTTGTCTGAACTACCAGTTCAACTGTGTTTGAACAAGGTTAATGAGCTTGATGACAAAATAGTCTGGACTGCAACGTTAGAGCTGGAGACAGATGGCGAATAAAGTGAAAGTCGTCACATAGGCGAGTTCATGAGAAAAGGACGAGATGGCGGTTGGAGGCAGGGAGGGAGGAGGGAAGGAGCGAGAAGAGAGTAACAAGAACAAGGAAAAATGGAGGCAGAAGAATGTTTCAGCCAGATATAAACCAGATAGGGTGTAAAAAATGTGCTCTGCATGGAACTTTACAAAAGTCAGACACGTAGCAGGACATTCCTCAGGACAGTCTCTTACCTGGGAGACAAACTCTGGTGATTGGAGGTTGAGTTGTTGCCGCAGGAGACCTTCTGAAACAAGGAAAGACAGAAAAAAAGAAGAATGTTACAAAGTGAAGAATACACTACAAAATATTGCACATAATTTTCATCTTTAAAGAGTTAGTTCACCCAAATTACAAAGACATTTCTCACATGGTGACACAGGTAATAGCTTAAAGGGTGAGAAAGTAAGATGAAAAGATTGATAGCACTCTGACCTCCTCTTCTAATGCTCTGCAGAAGAGAAAATAAGTGTATTTCCCCAAAACATCAAACTGTTCTTTAAAATGGATCATGAATGACATCAGTTTAGACTAAAGCTGAAACAGTTTTTTGAAAAGTTATAGGTCATCACATGCCCTCCATTCATTTATTTCCAGTGGTATATCTATTATTACGGAGTCTTGTGGTAGTGAGGCCATCCTTCTAAACTCATTTTATCTGCATTCAGCGGTTTAACTCCATCCATCTCCCCAGCCTCCTCCTGTATTGGGATTTGTGGTTAGGTGCATGTTTCTTTAAACGTAGGGTCATTAAATGATCTGATGGGGGTTTGTGAGCTCAGGGCCAGTCTCTGCTCCAGCATAACACTGCTAAGATAAAATTTGGGTGCAGTTCTTTCCTCATACACTACATAAAGAGCAACCATGTACTATGTATAAGGTTTAGAGTGAGACACTGGGTTTGTATCATTACAAGCTTTTAAAATTCTTTTCTTCAAATATGTTTCATTACATGTAAGACACAAATATGATGCAGTGGCCACTTAAGTAGCGCAGAATTAAAGCAGTGGGGACAACAAATACTTTACATGCATACCAATGAGGCATTCCATCTGTGTGAGTAGTCGTGGGTGTGTGTGTGTGTGCGTGTGTGTGCTTGAACCACAACAGAACAATTCATTATAGAGAATTTTAATTGAATGACACATAGAGACAAACTATTCTTTAATTTATTAAGAGACTGAAGAGTAATGACAACTCTAAAATATGAAGTTACATTGAGTTCCTTATTAAACCCCCTCTGTAAAATGTTTAAAATTCCACTGAAGGAAATCTGCATATTTTTGTGTGTGTATGTGCGTATTTATGTGCATTTGAACAAGGGTATGTGTTGTGTTGCTACTGTGTTTGTTGGACTACTTTAGCTGCTCAGCTGTGAGTGGTTGAAACAGCTGTGGTCACAGATCAGTCTGTTTAAGGCTCAATACCTCCATCTTGTGTTCAAATGATGGAACTGCAGTGTGACTACCCCTGTGATGACTTTTTTTTCTGTGATTTCAAAATCTAAGAAGAGGCTAAATTATTTCAGAGAAGATGAGTAGTTTGATGTATTTCCACCATTTACTATATAATGTTTAAGAGTCATTTATCAATGAGGTTTGCACTCTGCCACAAGCAAATCCCAAAAGATCCCAAAAGATGAATCCCATGTGTGTCTGAGTGAACTTCAACCTGACTTATAACTTAAAGCTCATATTTCGTTGTCATTGACTCCTCTGAACTTTACAGTCTGCCAGAAGTATTTTCCTAATGTTGTCAGGGTCAGTAAATTTAAACTACATCAATAATGAACTCACATTTTTTTTGAGGGGGGGGTGCACATAAATAATTTTGATTGCTGGTCTTATATAATCTTATATTCAGTAGCACTTACTTGCTGGAGGCACACTGGACATTGGTCAGCACTGTAAAGTTATTCCTTACACTTCGAAGGCTTGCCAGAACCTAGGTAAGCAAAGGAACAGATATTTATTTAAAATCCTACGTATTGTAACAGTGAGGGTTAATTTTTCTTTTGTTCATGCTTGCTTGTAGCACAGAGAATACAGCAGCAATCATTATAAAATTATACATTTAAAAAGTACATACTCATTTGTGCTTTGGACACTGATTTGTTTATATTTGCTTTATCTGTGTTGTTGATTGTTACTCTAACAACCCACACCTCTTCGTAAGAAATATGTCGGTCTCATTTTAGATTACAGACAGTAAAGTGCTTACCTGAGCAAAAGGCGTTACAATCAGGTCATCGCCATGCCTGAAAACACACAAAATAGAGAGATGTGGTAAGAAGCATCCTCAAATACAGTGCAGCACAAATATCAGGTTCGGCTGTTGCATAAATCTTATATGCTAAGTGCTTTCTGTCACTGTGGTCATGGTAAAAGGGAAAAATGTTAAGTAACAACAATAAGCAATGAAGGCTATGACCCAGTCAGCCTCATTACTATAATTAAAGGGAAAGCAATGGATTTCAAAGAGGGAGAGGAGCATGGGAGGATGGTCACGGGTAAAAGACAGGAGCCTCCTGTTCTGATGTAACCTTGTAAGGAAGAGGCCCTTAGATCTAAGAGTAACCTATTTCTATGGACTGCGACGGGGCAAAATACTAAATTACTCTTCTGTGGGTTTCAAATCATTGTCATGTTATAGACTTATATTATAGACTATCTACCACCAGATCTTCCACTGGGGGGCAGAACAGTAGTGCAGGAACAGAGCCTTCATAGCAGGTCGCTCTACATTGTGTGATATACTTCAGTGGTAAATAAAACAGCAGGGGAACTGCTCTTTTATTGTGACTGTTAATTATTAATTTGTCAGAATTATTAATTCTGACAAACATACAACCTTTGCATTCCAGCTTTACTGAACTTGAATTTAATGAATTTAATTTAATCTTAATTAAGGCAGGCTCTAACTCAGTACAATTGTCTGCGACCTTTCTACTTCAACTTTAATTTTATTGTACCCCAAGGAAAAGTTGTCTTGCAATTGTATCACATCACCATGATCATAACGTGCTATTAAATTACACAGTTGTGTTGTTTTAAACTAAGCAATACATGAAAACTGTAACTAGAAACTTGCAAAATAGGCTGTTCAAATTTTTAACTGATATAATATATAACAATGGAATGTCTAAAGTCCAGATATCATTATATATTGGTGCACTCAACCTATTGATTCACTTTACTGCAGATTCATAGTCTGTAGTCAAAAGAAAAAGGCAAATGCAAATCTCTGCATAGTGCTGTTTTTATACCTAAACCACAGCTGACCAATATACTGGGACAATACAACATCAAAACCTCAAAATCTGTTGAACACATGTTGCTCTGGGAATAGGATTTTTAATATTCCCAGCTCTGTAATCCTTAAAATAAACTGTTAAATAATATCCAGGATATGGAAGCATCTTCACCTACTGTGAGCAGAATTTATAAAAAAAAAAATTCTGTTTATATATAATTCCTATAATTCTCCATGACACACACACACGGTGTCATAGAGTAGTCAGCATAGTTCAGAGGTGTCCAAACTGTTCCACAAAGGGCCGTGTGGCTGCAAGTTTTTGTTCCAACCAAGCAGCAGCACACCAGACTTGACTCATTTAATCAACTGATCTCAGTCTTCAGACAGTTGATTGGTCAACATGTGTGCTCTTGATTGGTTGGAACAAAACCTTGCAGCCACACGGCCCTTTGTGGAACAGTTTGGACACCTCTGGCATAGCTAGAGAGGAGAAGAGTAACTGTTTCTAGTTCAGTGTGACTGGCACGGCTTCTACTGTAACAGCCACTAGAGAGTAGATAGTCTAAATATAAGTGAGAGAGTGAACAAATAAATGCGTCTGAAAGGAGGCTGAAGTGTCAACAATCAATAATGACATTTTACACTATAAATACAGTGTGAAACTTAAGTTCAACTTGACTGAGGTGTTGCAGTGAACTACTTGATACTGCTGAAAATACTTATTACTTGTAGGTAGCCTGACCCCATGCAAGTCTGCATCTGTATACATTAAAATTGGAATGTGCGTCTGCCTAGAAATGCAGATATACAGCACCTCCTGCCAGATTATGTGCAGGAGGGGCACATTATTAAATGAAGACATGCACATTCTTGTGTTATGCTGGTGTACGGGTGTGCTTGCTGTGCTTATTTCCATTTGTTTCTACTTACAGTTCAGAGGCGATGGAGGAGTTTCGTGACATGGACTTGGGTGACAGATCATAGTCGCTGTCCGAACGGTAGAGGAAGGACTCTCTGCGCTGGTTATGACCAGGGAAGTTAGTGTGGAGGACCAGACCAGAGCCGGGGGAGGCCTGGGGGTCCAGGGGGCTGCAGCTGGCAGACGGGCCATTCTCCACATCGAAACTGAAAACAGAAAAACATATAACACATTTTTTTTTTCTTTAATTGCAGTTTCATTTCAGTCATGTGAAGCATAGAGCAATAAACCTGAAAGAAATAAGATTATTTCCAGATAGGAAAATATTGGAGCTGGTTTTCATATTCAAAGCAACCAAAGGCAGGTCTTCTGGTAGCGCTAGAGTTAAATGTAACTTGTAACTAAATGTAAATGTAACTAAATTTGAGATTAATCCACTGTAAAGCCTTTGGTTTTCCTGAAATTTCACCAAAAGTTTTTTGCCATTACACGCTCCTGCTCTGATCTCTGAACATAAAGCCATCAAATCTTATTGACTCTTTCCTGTTCAGAGAACACTTTGTTTTCTTTATCGAGCACTCATTAGGCTTTAATGACTGAGCATACATAAGAAAAAATCTCTCACGTGTACTTTCAACGTCCGCTTGAGAGATAAGCAGCAGTCACACACACTCACTCGTAACTGTGCACAGCAAATACGCATACGCATACATAAATTGAGTTGACATGACCGGGCAAGACAGGGTAGAGTGACACACTAGAGTGCACAGTGTTTATGACTGAGGCTCCTACGTTCATGAGAAGCAGACAGTGGAGGAATGATCATCATTGTGAAGGAGGAGCACGAGAGACGACAGCATCATCATAAGGATGGTTTTCTTTTTTTCTGGCTGTGGTAACTCATCCCAGACGCCACTTTCCAAACAAACACTGCGTCTGACTTTTTTTTTGTGCATTTTCCGCTGAAGTTTGAGTTTCTGTAAGTCGGCCTCTTTCAGTACTTTGTTCTGCCATCACTGATCCTTCTGTATATTAAACACGCACCAGCAGAAGGAGTCCTGGTTACACTATAAACTTAAACAAGATACAAACACACAATATTAAATGAAGACTCTGAAACTCTTCTTTGGAGCTGTGTGTTCAGCTATATTGTGTATTTTATTTTATTTTATTTTTTTTTTTGGTGTGTGTGTGTGTAACACTGTCCCTACTCTGCTTCTCCACTGTTTATAATAGTGAAATCTGGAATGGGAAATGAATCAGTTCATCTGTGCAAGAAGATTTTCCAAAGGACAGACCTCCAATGGACAGTGTGGATATGTAGACGCTCTCATGAGCTGGCTGACAGTATGACAAAGAGCATTGTATTGTGTATAGTATTTTACTGCACATGGATGTTGTGCTTTAGTACAGGCCCTTGTGTCAACTCATTAATTCCAATGATTCTTTATTTGTATTTGTAGGACATTTGGGACTGATTTTTTTTTTTATTCTTTTACTCTCAGGGAAAGTGAGACATGAATTCCAAAGGAAGTTCCAAAGGCTCAATCTGTAAATCAAAGTAAAAACACAGGCCGACTCAGTAGATACAGCTTTACAGAAGGTAGACTAAATAGGAAATAAACTAACCAGAGTAGACAATATCTTTTAAAAAGGACAATTGGACAAACTCCAAAACCCAAAGAAAACAAGTTGCAATACAGTAGTTTTCAGAAGCTTAGTGGCTAAAAGTCAAGGAGCAATAACAGCAAAATCACAAACAAGTCTTTTAGGTATAGGGCTCCAGACCAAGTAAAACCTTGTATATCAAAAGTTAAATGTTGATAAGAGAGTTATAGAGAGAAGCTAAAATTGGCATAATGTGTGATCCAGGTCTTGAGTTAAAGCCTCACTGTAGACTACACTGGCCCAGGACTGTAAAATGATGTTACAGCTAAAACTTGACTTCAGATCAGACATTGTAGAAGTTACTAAAATATGCACTCCACGGCCTATATTGTCCGATTCAGCAGGTTTACATTTGGTGATTATGTGGAATTATGATGTGGAATCCATAGAAAACAGTATAAAAAGATTCATGGAAGGGGCAGTAATCATACAAAAAAAAAGAAATGTAATATGGTAAATATGAGCGCACATATAGGCACGCAATGGCATGAAGAGCACAGAAAAAGCTGGGGACAGCAGCTGCCTGATGAAGTGAAGACAGCTCTCTCCTTTTTTCTGTGAATTATGACACAGGACTAAAATTAGTGCAAAGCATTTTCTCTGCATAATTTCCTGTTCAAGTTTCTGCTTCTAAACATGCCACAGTGATGCACTGAAACAATGAAAAAAATGAACAAAGATCAAAAGGTAAATGGAAAATGGGGGTATGCTTTATACATGCGTATACATGCATGCTTGCACAATGCACCATGCATTGAATGCTTGACTGCTTCATCCCTCAGGTCAACTCTCTGTTTTTTATATTCTGATCACGTGTAGAGATGCCAGTGCAGGCGAGTCTAGTCAACTACCCACCCCTTTCTCTTCTTACCCTCAAGAAAAGATGGAAATAAATCTTTGCATTAACTTTGTAGATTAAGATGATATGACATAGGACACAGGGCCAGGAAATGCCTCCAATCTATCCAAAAAGGCTTTCAATAAAGACAGCAAAGAATTATAGTCTGTAATTTATTATTTTTTTCCATAACTGTTATGAAAGAGTTTAGATTTGTTTCAGTAAGATAAGACAGATAAGATAAGATAAGCCAAGATAAGATAAATTTAAATTCTTTCAACATACAGTGAAAAGAAACTGGTACGACGCAGGAGGG
This sequence comes from Toxotes jaculatrix, assembly GCF_017976425.1. Lineage (NCBI taxonomy): Eukaryota > Metazoa > Chordata > Actinopteri > Toxotidae > Toxotes > Toxotes jaculatrix. The sequence continues at coordinate 17,710,105 of NC_054399.1, read as the reverse complement.
AAATTCTATAATATAGAACTACATTTACAAGCCAGGCTCAAACTTCAAAGTCATAAGGACATGGTATGTTTTTAGCTAGCTGAACTGTCATGTGTGTAACTGCTGGCAAACACAGCTACATGCTGACCATGAGCTGAGTCACATCCGCATGAGTCTTTACAGTCATATGTGTCATGTAAGAAGGTAAGAGCCAGGGTGCGGGTGTTATGATGGAGCTTTATGCTGTTACGAGAAGCTGAACAAAGGGAAAAAAAATGGACAGCTACGTCATAGCCCCCCCCCCGACAGAGAAGGCTGATGGGTGTTATGTAAGCAATAGCACAATGAAATGTCCAAGTACAAGAATGACAGAAGAGGCTGAGGCATTATCTACGTCAAGTCCATTGTTCTGTTTTGTTTTTTTGTAACTGGAGAATCCAGAGTACATATTATGCTTATGCTTACCTGTGCAATGCCTGTAAATTTGAGAGACAGAAATTTGTGATCAGTTAAGTTTGTGATTCATTTCAGTAATTTAGCCTATACATACATTAATTTCACTATAACTAAAGATGAGGACTTTCTGCCCTTTTAGAAAAATGACGGTTGACTTTTGGTTGACTACACAGACTCACAGTTAGGAGGGCTGAGACTAATGATCATTTTCATTATTGATTAATCTGTTAATTGTTTTTTCAACTGGTTGACCATTTGGTCGAGAAAATGTCAGTGAAAGATGTCAATCAAGGTTTCTGAGAGACAAAGGTAACATCTTCAAATGATTTGTTTTGTCAGTCCAGTTTAGGCTGCAGTGAAGGAAGGGATGACATGGGGGGGAAAAAAATGGTGAGATGTTGTGAACTGAGCTGAACCTCAAACGCCAACATGTAATGATTTTACTGTACAAAAAAAAACATTTTAACAGAGACTGTCTTATGAAACTCTTGTGACTGTCTGGGTGACTGTTGCCAATGTTTGGTCCCCACATAACACAGACTAAATGAAAATGCTGAATATGTTTAACCATCTGATCTTGTTAATTCATTCTTGTCCTTTCGGAGCAGTGTGTGCAAAAAAAATAATCTAAGCAGTCCACTTACTGGCTTTTCTAAATTTAAAATTTCAACTCTCTCTTCAGCTCCATTTGCTGAATGAACACTCTGAGATGTGGTTGAAAGCTCTGACAAACTACAGTAGGCCTTTTGAGCTTAGATACTTTGTTAAATGTGTTTGACTATGGTTACAGACTGAACAAAAGCTAAATCTAAGGGTTATCTTTATCACTGCTGTCTCCAGTAATTCAGGCAAAAGAATAAGCACATCTATCTTACAGCTTTTAACTCTGGTCTGCTTAAGAGGACAAAGAAGGGATATGCAACGACACAAAGACAGACTTCGGGAACAAAGATCCCTCCCTGTATGAAACAGGGTGTCCTGGTGGTTTAGCAGATTAGTGCATTTGTCTGGGAAACCATTCTCACTCATACCATTCTCTCAGGCTTTCTCTTTGGTCCAGCATATCTCTCTATATGTAAACATATACAAATGTAAAAATGCAAACTTCCAGTCCTTGCTCTGCCAACCAGAAGCAGGACCTTCTCTTCAGAGACACGATGAGAACAATGACTGTTTATCCAAACGACTCAGAGAGCAAAACAACTATGGGCCAAATGTCTTATTGCAATTATGAGCTTGTTAAGTAGAGGGGAACTAAGTCAAACTAGCCTGACTTGAAGGAATCTGACAATGTGTGAATGGGGGGTGAAAAGGATCAAAGCATCACCAGGTTGTGTGACGCACATTTGTGTTTATATATTGTTTTTTTCTTTTTTTTAAAAAGATGGTAGAATATGATCCGTGACCAAAGAACCACAGGCAACTAGTTCCTGGGAAATCCTTGATGACACATTTTCCAGCTAATAGTGATCACTATGATACAGGGTCGGTCAGTCCTGTTTTTGGTGTTATGTTTCACTAAGGCATTCAGGAAGTGCTCGCTCTAACCCCAGAATCATTTGCTAGGGTGACACGACATTCCTTTCCCATGATCCAGCTGCACCCGTCTGACTGATGATGAGCAGACAGACTGAGTGATGGACAAACAGAAAGGATGACAAACACAGAGAAGTTCTCTCACTGTCTAAGTGTTTATTGGCTTATTTTATCCCCATTAGCCTCTGCCATAGAAGTTGCTAATCTTGCCACAGTCAATGCCTTAAAAAATGTCCTAGTAAAACATTTCTCAAATGAAAAATATAGAAGTATACCTAAAAATATAGCTTTCTTCATGAAAACCAGCAGTCTTCAACCAGCAGCCATGACAGCCTGTTATGCTTATGCATATCAATAATACTACAGTATGAACAAGTAAAGCAGCCTAAATTTGGGCTAACTGACTAGAACTGAAATATATAGGAAATTAAAGCCCTGTAAAATAAAGTGTCACCAGTATTTTTTAGTTAGGTGCCACTTTCTAATGCACCCTTTATAAAGGGTTTACAAGGTGTGATAAATGGCTTTATTAATGGTAAATAATTTTACAAATACCTTAAAGATCAGTTATAAACTGTTGACAAGAACAAATCCTTCAGTGAACCATTTAGTGAAAACACGCTTTAAATTCCCGGCTGTGAAGACCTTCTGCGGTTGGCATTTGTCTTTTCTGTTTTATAATTACACACTTGAAAAGGTTTGAAATCCAAGAGCATTAGCCTCTCACGTTCTATTAAACAATCAGATATGCAGTTAGGAAAGTTATTAATTCCCTTATTTTTTATTTTATTTTATTTTACAAAATTTCAATAAGTATGTAGTTTAAGTCTGTTCAGTCTGAGCCTAATGTTACTAAATGGACGTTGGAGTAGGCACACTGAAAATGCTTTCAAAAACAAATATCCTGTACTCAAAGATAACTTGTAGGCTAAAATGGGTACATAAAGGTGAATTATACCAGGTATAGTTGTATTTAAATTTGACATTAGGGAGCAGATTCTGTGTGATTTTAAGGTGGCGCTTCATTAGAAATTCAATGGAAATCTGGATAAACTGTTACATGCAAGAGCCAAGAGCAACAAAAAGCAGAGTCTACACTGAAAACAACCAGTAACATAAATAGAAGATAGTGAAGATGGATGGAAAGGTTTGGGACAAATATTTGATTTTGTTTTTTTTTTTTCTTTTTTCTAGGAAATGACTCCACTTCCGAGCTCTAAGACAATGGTGTTGTTTCAGGCTGACAGTACCCACTGAATAGTAAGACAGTAAGACTGACTCTCATTTACTGGTACAGTAGGATGACTCAGTTTCTTGCCTGTTGATTTATGTGAAGATGGATGTGCAGGGAGAACAAGTTTATACACGGCGATATGAAGAATCTCTGATATGGATTCTGGCGAATGGAACATAATCTTATAAGAAATATATGATTTTATGTATGTCTTATAAGACAGTATGAAGCTAAACTAATTTTTTGCAACTGTTTGCAAGTCTGGTTCAAGTCCAGTTCAGGTCTCAAATCAATCAGTTAAGTGCTAGTCAAGTGTCAGGTCATTGAGTCCAGTCTAAGTCTGCTGTTAATGTTTTTTTTTACATAACTGAGAGCAAGTTCTTACAAAACATAACGCTATAAATTAAATATTTACGCTTCTATGTAAAGCCTGCCTGATGACACCTTCTTTATTTTTTATTTATCTAATATTTTACAAGATGCAAGTTAAATCTTCTGGGACTCAGGGGTTATGTCAATGCATTCTTGCTGGTCAGGGTTAGGGTTAGTTGTGAATTAGGGTTAGGGTTAGTTAGTTGTTCAGTTGTGTGACTATTACACTGGTATATAAGTATTTAGCATTTACAGTAAGACTTAGATAGAACATCTCAGAGTGCTAAGGTATAATTACTCTATACCATGACAGGAAATGTCTTGAATGTAGTCTCCACACCCTAAGCTTGCGGGGAGAAACTGTTCTGTAGCTCTGAGATATATTGTGGCGATAGTGACTTTTAAAATTTAAAATCAATTTATTTTAACTTTTAAAATAAATTGATACATTAAAGTCGGAAAACTGATTCAAATAACTTTCCAATAATGACTGCAACATCCCAGTAATAACTGAATTTGTGAGTTTAGACAGCAGTAAGTCTTCCAGCCAGAGCGACCATACAGGTCGTTTGTCCCTACTCCCTGAGGCAACCCAATATCGGGTTAGCGCCACTACAGGGGCAGGTGTACTGGACCTTTGTTTTCATGGTTATTGTATAAACATGCGGTTGAGCTTATGGGACAGAGAACGGTTTTATTAGGTTTAGCCACGAAAAAAATTTTGGTTATGTTTAGAAAAAGATTGTTGTTTGGGTTAAACTAAGCACTTCATTAAGGTTTGAGAACTTTCATTATCATGGTTACAATACCCAGTTTTAACCTAGAAATCTAAATGTCTAGGTTAAAACTACACATGCAGCATTTCAAGGCAACTGGAGTGAAGTCACTTAAATGCTGTTTAAATAATAGCCATGTATGATCTAGATGTCTGAAGAAAACTTTGTTGATGTATTTTGAACCATCTATCCAGTGTATGTGATTACTGGGATGTCTTTCTTTTACAGTAACTGCTGAGTTATACTATATTTTAAGCACTAGTCTCTTCTTTCCTGAACAAGCTAGAATACAAAAAAAGGTCTGTTAAAGATCTGTGCTTTCTAAAGGAGAGGGCCATAGAGTGTCACAGACAGGGAGAAAAAGCATTCTTATACTTTGAATTAATCTCTTCCTTCCTGTGTGTTATGGTGAAGGGAAACCAGGTTGTCAGGTTGTGCAAACAGAGGTGCCATGGTAACACCTCCTGTTTGTCCTAGTGTGTCGCCAAGGTTTAAACATTATTTTTTCAACACACACTTGAATTGGATTTTGTTATGTTATTAAATGAGCAATTCTGCTAATGTTAACGGCGTTGGGGCTTGAACATTCAAGGATAAAAACGGTCTTTTTCACTACTATATAAGTGCTGCTTCTTGACAAAGTTCCTCAGAGTTTAACGTTTTCCAACAACTCTTGCAAATGTTCGAGACTGAAGGAAAAACAAGAGATGCCTGGGTCAGACAGTGGATCCTAAAAAGAGGCTTCTGTCAAACCAGTCAGCTCAGTGAAATGAGCCAGAGCTCTGAAATACCCCAGAAGGATTGATGAACTGATTGAGTGATCCCATCAGACCGGGCAAAAATAGAAGATGAATTTTATGTTCCAAAGATTGCAGCAAGATTTCCCTACATGAGTCTGCAGCAGAAATATCTAAAAATAGTTTAATTACCAGAGCTAGTCTAAACACTCACGCACTGAAGCAGACATTTCTGAATCTATGTGAACTTGTAAGAAGAAGAAAGAAGAAAATCAAATAAGAAATAAAGTCAATAATGTCACCACTATGAATCACTAGTTCTGCTCTGAACATCAACAATCTGTTTGTCTGAACATATCTGTTTGTCTTTGTGTTTATGTTTACCCAGAATGATAATGTTTAAAGATGCTCAACTCCTGCTTCACTTCACATGATGCAATACAAAGATACTGCCACACCATCCAAACGCACCGCCCTGAATATTGATTACATCAGTATGAAATGATCAACACCAGAAATTTGATTTTATTTAATAGTTTCTCACAAAAGGAGCCATTACTGGTTTCAATGATTTGCACTCTTTGTAATACAGAGTGACAGTGGGCTATGCACGAATTAGAGTTATATCCAGGTATCTACTGCTGTGCAATCACTGTTTACTTTCATTCATCCACAGTTCACAGTTTGCACTGAAATGTGTTACTGAAAGAGCTACAGATTGCTGGGTCCCTCTTCAGCTTCCTTAACGCAGTCTTTAATATCATCAATCTCTAGCAGCATCAGAAACTTCGTCACAGGAAGTCCAAGCTGACCAATCACAGTCATTGTGGTTTCCATGTGGTATTTCTGAAGCTCTGATGTTTAGTTACATTTTTAAGGGGGAAGGCTCTAAAGCTACACTTTAACCCCTTAAAGATCACCGCAACAACATGTTTATATAATTCAAATATTCTAAACTAAACACAAGATGCTTTCTAATTCACTGAGATGTCAGTTGCCAGCATGTGTTTGATGGAGTTCTAGTTTCCACATTACTCTAAAGGAAGTTATATGTAGGACCGTGATTGGCTTCCAAACTAGTTGTGACGTCACAAAATCATGCTTTTAGTTTAACCTGAGACTTAAGATGAACACACAGAAAGTTTTCCCCTTCAGCATATAAATGTGAAAACAGCCTTCTAATGTCAAACTCTGCGCACACATCATTCTGCACAGCCTGGCTCAAACATCTGAGTGAAGCAATAATAAGCAAAAACCATTTTGGGGTAAAACTTTGTTGCTTCCCACTGCCCCAAAATTAAGATTTACTGTTATGCTGCATCAATTTTACTGAAAGTTTTACTGAACCCTATATCCTTTCTTCTCCCGCCCTGCGAAACACACAAATGAAAACCTCATGAACCTCTAGAATAATGCCCTCTAGCCATCTAGCAGATGCTCTCATTCAAAATTATTTACAGTCTAAATTACACAGCCCTCATGTCACATGAGGAAACACAAAGCAGAACTGGCCAAAGGTGTGATGACGATAGTTATGATGAAGGAACAGGGGCTATGGGCGGCTCGCAAATGTGTGTGCATGTGTTTGTATGTGTGTGGAAGTGCGTGGGTGAAGTGAGAGATTGCATAGAGCAGAGTGTGAGAGACTGATGGGCATTCATTTGAACTGAAACAGAGGAACTGAAATCTTGTAACTCGGTAGAAGGTAGCAAAGACTTAGCGACTGCTTTAAAAATCATGGGTTGGTAAAGGTACAGTCCCTGGTCTGTACAGTCAGGCCACTCGCAGTCGCATCCCAGGCCCTGGCTTCTCAGGGGACTGGGGGAACCACGAGACTAAACATAAAGTAATTTAATCTAGCTCCATCTTTACAAGGCACAAGCGTAAAATGCTGCCCACGCATTGACAAATCAGCATTAGATGCTGCAATCTAATGATGTAATGTAAAATATCAGTCACAGTCATTTGCTGAAGCATGTGTTTGAATGCAGGACATTTACTTTAGTATACTGTAAAATCCCTGCATAATCCATCAATATTATCACTTATTATAATCCTTGTCATTAACTTAACTAACATAATCACCACAGGCATCCTCGAACACACGTCACAGCAGCGGCGGCTAATTTCAACTTTTGACTTGGTCACAAATTGAAAGCCCCACATAACCAAGACTGACACGCTTACAAGTCCTTGCCGCATTTTTCTGTGTATCCATCTCCATAACAACATATTATACTGTAGGTTAAGTGCACTGCAAAAAAAATACTGCTGAACCACAAACAGCACAGCACCCCACCCATGGGCAAGCATGCACAGAACACTGTTATTCTAAGTCCAGGAAAGGCAAATGGGTCACCAAAGCAAAAAGAAATCTTGTTTCAAATGCTGACAGCGATTTAACATGTAACAAAACATAAGATGAAGCGAAAGAGCAGCCTCAGGTCAGTTTTTGTTCAGTTACATGGTGTTGGATTGAAAATTCTTGCATTCTCAAACAGATGCGGACGACGTTTTGGGCCAGTTTAGGTTTAATTTTGCCAACAGCTGTGACTCAAAATCTCTATTTAAGCTACATTGTTTTTGGTCTAGTGCCCATGCAATTACAATCATATTACAGGCATCGTTGCCCTTCTTCTTCACCCTATGTTGTCTACTGCACAGATAGTACCATTAAAAGGCTGTGAGTACATCTGATTTTTTTTTTTTGTTGTTTGTTGGTACACTCTGTCTCAACCAGTGTTTCCAGAGTTTTACAAATGAGGTTTTGACATTAAGCATTCATATTTATACATAGAAAATCTCTATATATATCCTACTCCAGAAATTTTTGCTTGAAAATAATACTGGTCTGCAATTATGTGATGTAACTAGTCACGAAGGCTTAAACTAAAAAGGGACCTAGCAGCAAGGAAAACATAAAAAGGAGCTGTGATCTTTGCCATTATGCCATAGGAATCCAGGTCACTGTCCAAATATTTGGTTAAGCCCATCTCTCTGGGAGATTATCTGTTCTAGCAGGACACGTGAGAAACAATCCTGGCATGGGACACAGTATACACAGTATATAGGCTAATTCATGCACACCCACATACCATAAATGGCACTGGGCAGCTGCATGTGTGTAAATATGTTGCAGGCAAAAGCACATACAATAGATTCTCAATGCACACACCAGTGTGAGGAAGAGGTCATGGAGTAATTACCCCCCAGCGCTCACGTGGGTCTTGTCTACCTGTCTAATGACTGAAACATGCAGCACAGTACAGTAAGCCATCTGTGTACTTCTGCTTTCTCCTGTATAGTCCAGTACTTTCCACAGGAAACCCTCAGTTACAGAGGTGGAACCCACCCAACCAGAGGTGGGTGCCTGATGTCTCCAGAACTCACCGTCTCCAGACATCCATGATTACAAAGTGGATTGTGCCATTAGGGCTATTTTGTTTTAAAAGATACAAGACAAACATTTACCAATATGTTTACGCATGATGAGAAAACTACTGGTAAATAACAGCTCATGTGACACCATAATTCACGAAATTGCTTTGTAAACTATGGTATGATGTTGGGCATTTTATTAAACTGCTGTAGCATCACTCTGAGGACATTATTCCAGCTTTATTAGGGCATCCATGCTTGATTTTGTTGTGTTCTTCACATTGTTTTCCTTGCTCTGCTCTCATCCCCTAAAACATGCGACGGTCTAAGCAAACAGCCTGATGTGTCTCCAGCTGAGCCAGAATACCCACAGTCCTCCTGGGACAAGACCCAGCCTAGTTTTTCACACTGGTTTATTTCTTCACTGACTCAGACATTCAAAAAAGGTCTGCAATCAACATCAGTGGTGCTCATTTCCTACTTTATTTGCTAATTTTCACTTTCAAATAAGGCTGTAGAGCTGAATGAAAGCCTTATTTCAAAGAAATTCTCAGTTCAGGAATGGACCATTACAGTTGTAAACCACTATCACTACATCCTCCATCACAATCAACAAGGAAAGACTGTGTGTTTTACAGTGGATGTAGTGTGTGTCTTATCACAACCGATCAAAGTGGAAAATAAATAGTCAGATTATGGAAGTGAGATAAGACACACTATACCACAGTGCGTGTTTCTTACTTCAGGCACTAAACAAACAGCTGGAGGTTGAGTCTTGTTTTATTATATAAGTCATAGCACAAAAATCATGAATTCAAGATTATTTAAGTAGGAAAAATGTATTCCATAATCCATGAGTTATTCCACAACTTTAATAATAACATAATGAAGTTTTAATCCAATGATAACTTTCAAGATAATCAAATAATTGTCCTGTATGATATTCAATGTATATTTTAGAAAACAATATCAATAATGTAGTTAAGTTAACCCCTAAAGTTTCTGTTTTCCTAGAATGACATACTGTACTGTATATTTGTATTTACCTCTGCTTTCTGATCTTATAAGTAAATATACTCAGTGACAACAGAGTAGATTGTATGACCTTTCAAAGTTACTGTATGGCTGTCTGGATTTTCAGCTGGCTAACATCCCAACCAGGCCTTCTTGTGGTCTCTTTTGTATAATCTGTTTAAATCTCTGCGTGTCACATCCAGTCTACCAAAACTCTCACCGTTTCCCACCTCATTCCCTCCTTTCATGTCTGGCCTCCACTGACATGTTGTATGCTGCTTTAAAAATATGTTAGCATGAAATTTGTTGTTTTTTGTTTTTTTTAATAAGAGCACTTTGAGGCAGAAAGACCACAACAGCAATTACATTACATTCTTGAAGTGTCAGCCCTCCCAAATTCCAGAAGAAAAAAAAAATCATAGTTTCTCACCCTGGTTGAGCTGTGTTTCAATACTTCTACATAGGTGTACATAGGAAAGTGTGGTCTTTTTGTACTTGGGATGAGCAGACCTTTGTGACTCTTTATAGCAAAGCCATGCCCACTGAAGACCCCCCCGTCACAGGCTGCACACTGTACTGACTCACTGTGTGACTTCAACTAAAGAGTGATGTTCTCTTCTCTAACTGTATCCAGTATTTCACAAGAAAAAAAGCGAAGATTAGGAAAACATTAAGATTTTTTTTTTCTTTCCTAGCTTGTTAATCATCTTGCAACTCCTCAGATTTACCTTGCATTCCCCCAACCTCCAGCTTGGAAACCACTGTTTTAGGTTAACGTGTTGGCTCTGGTAGCTATCCCCTGTAATTATTGTACTGAAGGAGTAACACTGGTATTATTGGAGGTTCAGAAGAAAAACTAATATGGTCAGACAAGAAATCCTGCTTGGCAACAGAGTCAAATTTAAGAGATGCTAAAGGCTGAGACGTTTTGGTTTTTTTTAGATATATCCTTCGGGCCGTCTGGCTGTCATTGCACCACAGAGTCTAGACTATAAACACACTGTGAATAAAAGCAGTCATGATAATATACAAATTCATCTCAACACTTTTAGACTGATTTGCATGGCAAACCACTTGACTCTCTGTCACGCAACCTATTCAAAACATTTCTCTGCAAAACTCTTGCACCCCCAAAAAACCATTAAACCAACAACAAGTTGGATTTTCTCACAGAAACATGTGACAGTGCATGTAACCACATTCCGGCTAGGGATTACTATAATGATGAGAAGCACATGAGAGGATTGCTTAATGTATGTGAAATAGGAAGCAAAACTACACATGGATAAGATACACATTCAGCAAGGGGAGGAGGAGTTTAGAGACTCTGAGAAATACTACCAGACAAGCCAAGACTGAGCTGAAACAAAACAATGTTAAATGGGAGAAATCAGTTCATCAGTTGGACACTAAGAGGTAAGTGAGAAGCTGTAAAATGTCAACCTCAAATCAGCCGAAAACTGACGACAGATCAAACAACGCAAGGACGAAATTCAAAGCAAAGGAATCTCTTTCTGTTCAAGTGTGACACAGAATGACAGCATGAAACGTGTGATCCGTGTGTCCTAACCTGTGAGCATGGCCATGGTTGGCGGCGTGGAGTTTCCTGATGACTTCCTCACTGAAGTCAAAATGAACCCTTCCTCTGGCACAAGGTGAACGCCGGTACATGGCCCCGACAAGCACATGCACTCATGCACTCATGCACACACTACCCAGCACACACCATCACATATGTTACCACAAACACACGTCAGCTATAGGACAACCAGAGTGTTAGTAACAAAAGTGCCACATGTCACATCCCACCATACGCACACACACTCTACAAGCCAGCACTATTAGTGATGACTGCACTGTAGCATGCAACTCACACGCACAGAGAACCATCAAATGTGTCTTACAATTACTACAAAACAAGCACTGTCATACACACACACACGGACACACACGGACACACACACCTCACCTCTTATAAACAGCAATGCATCACTCATTCAGGCTTCACAGTCATACATTTACATGGCTGTTAAAAAAGTTACTCAGCAGATTATCCATGAGACATCCCCTCCTTGGCACAAGTAAAAGCAACAAACAGGTATCCAAACACCTTGATCCACACACTTGATCTCACATCACACACAGCAGCAACATAAGCAGCAGTCCATACGTCACACCAAGGAACTCTTGAAGCCCTTGTTCACACTCTGACACTCTGACACTCTCCACTCTCTCTCTGTGCTCTGTTTGCAGACTCTTGTCTTCGTCACAGGCTATACTTCCTCCCCATGGTGGGTATGTGTGTCTGTGTGTGTGTGTGTGTGTGTGTGTGTGTGTGTGCATACTACTGTATGTGTGTGTGTTTGAAGCTCTGTTCCCTTCAGCGCAGCCCAGCAGAGTAAGGAGGAACATCCAAGTTCTGGAGTGGAGTCACTGGAGTGGAGTCATAATCCAACCATCAGTTACAGCCTTGTTAGCTTCAACTAAGCTAGCATGTGTAGAAAATAGCATACCAGCTACACTCATGGTTACTCAACATGCAAACCAACAATATGTGTAACTTCTGTGCTGTACAGATTATGATGGCTTATGAGAGTTCATTTTTCATGAAAGGCTCAGTATTCTGAGCCTTTTTGATGTGTTTAAAGTTGGCAAAAATGTGCCTCAAAAAAAAAAGAAAAAAAACTAAAGTCACATTCACACTGATACATGTGTTTTGGCCAGAGATTTCTGAATTTTGTTGCAGACAATGAGGATCACAAGATTTGAATGTGAAAATTAGTTTCCTGTTTTTCTTGGGCTTTTTATAGTTTTGTTTGAAAATGTTTAGACATCACTCTGGTTCAGGCTTGTAGAAATTTATGATGGCTTGTAAGCCAATGCAGGCTGCACAGAGTCGTAGGGATGCCAAAAACAGTAACACTTTACAGGAACACCAATAATTTAGCATTTATAAACAGCATATAAACATTTACTAAATGGTTAATAAGACATAAAGTAGTTGTGGAGGCAACAACAACAGACTACAGCTGTAATATAAACCATCATTGTAGGAGAAGGTATTGTTCCTGACAAAAACATTAATGAACACTTAAAAATGTCCTTACACATACAAAAAGTTTATTTTTACAGTTTGTACTGGATCAGAAACCAACATGGAGAACAAAAAGGTGAGTTTGGATTCACTGTTGTTCTCGCAACCTGGTCTACCTTAACTGTCAGTGTGTGTCTGTGTGAGAAAGAGGTACCATCTGGCACCAGCACAGGGGGCCACAGTGCCTGATGACACTGTACAATACTGTAAATATGATGCCCAAGCCCTCAAATCACAGTAACTGTCATGACAGTTATGTAATAAATGGCAACACATACAATAATGACTGCAGACATATGCAGTCCATCTATTAAACAGCATTAGTTTTAGCTAGGCATATTTAATTAACTGCCAACTAAGTGTAAGATAGAAGAGCAAAAAGTTAGTAACATTTGACTGTATTTAAAGCTATTGTACTGTCCAGGTTTGTGCAACATTTTTACCATAAGAAGCTTTTGTCAAATACTTAGTTATTTTAGAAAAATTAAAACTAAATGACAAAAAAGCTGCTTTTGGTCACTAGGGGACATGTAACCTGTTATACCCAAGAACTTTATTTCTGAGAATATGATAAGGAAATAATCAAATAAGTCAACTATTTTATTTTCCTTTTTTTATATTATTTTCCTTTTTTTTTTATCCCAACAGAGAACTGTCATCATGTACAGTGCAGTGTCTCTTAATATGCAAATCAAACATCAGATTGTACTGATGATATCAGTAAAGCCTTTTTTTTCCTTTTTCTTTTCATTCTTCAAAATAAGCAAACAGTTAGCTACAGTATAACTACATGAGAAGAAAAAGAAAAAACGTGATAGTCAGTAACTTTATTTTGTGTCTTTATTCTTTTTTCATGCCATCTGATTTTGGTCACAGAGAATTGCTGACCTTGAAATCACCACAACAAGCTGTCAAAGGCCCAGGAAACATTTTATCAACATAAAAAATCTGATAAATTTGATCACAGAAATAATTTTATTTAGCTTCACTTTTGAAGCATAATTCTTTTAATATATCAATATTTTATTTTATTTTATGCATTAATTATGTGTATCTTTTCCTATCATTCATCTGATATCTCATTTATTACCTTTTATGTCTTGTTGCTTTGGTTAAGAGTAAAAACAACTTTGATTACAGTTTTGGGTTATATTTCCAGGAAGTGAAAATATTTCCTTTGATCCCCTGAACTTTGTAAAGAACAAAGTGATAAGATGTTTATATTTCTATTACTGTAAAAGTAGAAATTCATTCTGGGAAAGATGACATTTGGGTGTGTGAGTAACTCAATCCCATTTCTCAGGACTTCCTTTAATAGCAGTCATGAAACTACGGGGAAATATTTCTAAATGACAATGGGAGGAGTTACTTATAACTACCATCAAGACAGGACAAGTAAGCCTGCTCGTCATTTATTTGGACATGATTCAGAAAAATGTCACATAACACCAACTCTTCAAAAAACACATGAGGGGAGGAGTAGGATCACAGAAACCAAAAGTAAATCAGTGCTACGTTCCCACACTCCAGCTCGCCCCACTGCTTCACAATACACACAAAGATGAGAAATGGGAGAAGGGGAAGATGTGGTAGCCTCAGGGCTGTATGTATCCTAAGCAACAATGGCAAAAGCATGCCTCATTAATGACCTCCCCAGGCTTAACCATAGAAGAAGAAGATATAGAAATAGCTCCTCCTTGCACTATAATGACATTCCTCTATGGTACACTGTGGTAACTGCTACAGATCCTGAAAACAGACTTTGAAGTAATCGTGGCTGTAAATGTAAGTGTGTGAGGCGAAAAATATAGTTGGAGCAAGTGCAACTGAAATGTGAGGGGAAGAAGGGAATCTATTTGTCTTCTTTTTCTCAGATTTTCACTGTAAATGTAAAAAAGTAGACAGATCGTGATTGTTCTTACAACAGAACAAACCATTAAGTTTCTTTTTTTAGATCATTTTAATTTAATTAGCCTAAATATGCAATTTTTTTTCCTTTAAGAAAGCCCTCTCTATTTAATCTAATTCAGTGGGCTTACATAATTTAGTGGCATCACGTAGTCATATCACTCTAAAATTAGAGACACCTCTGAGCTCATGACTCAGTTTGTAAAACTCATTCACAGCAGACCCTAAAATGATAAAATCAGCAAAGTACTCATTTAAATAAAGTATGTTTTTCTACTTTCTAAATGGAGCTGATGCACTGTGGTATAGCACTTGGTAAGGTTAATAAGAGCGCCTTGAACAGCTGAATAAATAGTGAATGATAAACAATGTACACTGGCAAAAAGACTGTCTTTATAAGGTTTGGTCCTGCTATGTTTCATTTGTTCATCCCTTAAAATTAATCAGATATAAAACAAACATTATGCCCAGACACAGTGGCATTTCAATAAACAAAAACCTTAGTGACATAACAAATACTTCCGTACACAGCACCAGTTCCAATTATAGTGCGTAACTATGTATTATTGTATTACATGTTGATGAAACCAAACCACAGCCACTGTGAGACTATTCTTCCTTTATTCTTCTTACAGTTCTCATATTACATTAAAGACTATTCTGTATTTTAGCCTATTGGTTATTCTTGCCCTCACAACCCAATACAGCTCTCAGGTTTCATAGATAAAACAGGCTTAGGTTGAAGTATGAACATCAGAGGGCACCATTTCATTCCACAGAAAAAGGAAACTAGTTTTTCAGATTCACGTCCACAAGATGGCACTGTTTAACTATGTTATACTGCCGTGAGTTAGACAGGCCATGAAGCTCACACTTACAGGATGTGGCATGCAAGATGTGCCACCAGATGAGCCATGCCCTATGGAAAGCACTCAGAGCTGGTAGTAAACAGGACATGAGCATAGTTCCTTCAAATGTTATTTCATGTTGGATCAAAATGACAGAGATAATGGTTGCCGTAAAGAAGCCACAAAGGTATGGTGACAACGTGATGAGAGCATGTGATAAACGTATATTTGTGAATTACAATGATAGCAGGGTACGCTTTGAATACCAAGTCAAGAGGATGCTGGGAAAAGTCAATACAATACATGTGCGCAAACTCTTAATTACACGACAGCAATCTCTTCAATGCTGAAAGTTTGGTTGATGCATTTTAACTTACATTTATTGATGGATGCTGATGCAATTTGCATTTATCATTTATCTTATGGTTGAACATTGTTTTAGAAGACAATGCATGGTTATAATTATAGCACAAAACCTATAAATGCAGAGTAACATTTAACATTTTGTTAAGCTTTACCAGGGTTTCACATAGAAACAGAGAACCATTATTAAACATCGATCGGGCATCCATTTGATGGCTTAAGAGTAAACCAAAACCACAAGAGGAAACAAAAAAAAAAAAAAAGTGTCTCGGTGTGCTGAAATCAGAGATTGCAAATAAAATCTCTAATGTATTTGACAGGACCTGACAAGCACAGCATCACGTTTGACATGAAAGCTGTCTCTCTTATACAAACACACACACAATCGCATTAAATCAGGATCAAACAACAGGCATGATCCCTGAAAGCTATTTAAATATAAACTCTAAAAAGAGAGAAAGGGAGTAAAGATGCAGATAATCAGAGTTCAGAGGGTCAAACTGACAGAGAGAAGTTTATCAAAATAGTGACAGACTAAAGGAAGGAAAGAGATGGAATACGTGACCTGCCTTTTAGGAGTGGGAAAAATAGACCTATATGAGAATCAGAACTGTTATCCTCTAAGGGTGTGTGTTCACACAAATTCCACAGATTGATTCTCATCCATTGGTAACATATGATCTCCTCTAATCATGCTACATCAATAAAAATGGAGAACACAGGAATATGTGCTGGGAATGCACAGTGGAGTCAAGTGTAGCTAAATAAATTCCGAAGGAGGACGAAAAAATTAATTCAACTAGCCTGATCTTCAGTGTGACACTGATTACTCTCATGCGATGTCCATCTTAACAACTCATCTTTGACCCTCAAAGAATGTGAGGATCTTGGGTGAGTGGCACAATGGCTTTCAGATCAAATAACAAGAACAGTTGTTATGAATTTATATTGTTCCTAAAAATGGCCTGGGGGCTTCTTCAGCTGAGAAACAGACATTGTATGTGGCATTGTGGGGGAAAGATCCAGAATCTTACAGTTTTGGACCAAATTTCAATCAAGCCACTTCACCCTTTTAAGAACTCTGAATAAGCAAGGACTGAATACAGACTCTAAAATGCCCCAACACCAAGTGTGCACTGATGCTGACTTACAATATTCTGCTCTCCAAAACAGAAATATTCCCAAACCCAAGGGTTGGGAACCCCATAGAGGTCTCCATGGTAAATTTCAGGGGGGTGCAAAATGGTTACAGGGTTAAGAAGGAAAAAACAAAACATTTCTGTCACACAATTTTTTTCTTCATTTTACCTCTGAAACAATCTGAGAGGAATGTCACTTAACTCATGTCCTTAATGAGCTTAAAATCTGTGGATCACAAGTGGAAATTGTTTTAAGGGGTCACCGCTCAAAAAGGTTGAGAACCACTAATATAGTGCTTTTGCAGAAACAGCAAGACAGCAATCGACACTACAGTTCAGTAAGCAAAGTCTATTGGTCACAGCTATGGACGGTGACCATTGCTTTCTCCCTGCTCCTGGTCAAGAGTGGCGGGGCAACCCACAGTTTAAGCATATATTTATATAACCTTCAACTTAGTAAGGAGTGTCCTCCACAGATGTGAGTGTGACTTTATGTGGAGTGACACTTGGTAGTGTAGTGCTACTGGGGAGGACCCTGTTTGGGAAAAGTCTCCTGTCTACATGCCACTTTCATTGAGCTGGTGACAGTGATTTTAGCACAGTGATAAAATGACCCTGATATGATTGAGTGAAGAGAAGAGAAGAGAAGAGAAGAGAAGAGAAGAGAAGAGAAGAGAAGGGGAAAGAAGAGAAAGAATTAGAACTATTTGGGGAAAACCAAGGGATTGAGTTTAGGATAAAGAGAAAGGCACCAGATATGAAAAATAAGAGGAAGAAACAGCCCCAAAATAAATATTAAGTCCAAGTACAAGCTGCCACATTTGATTTTCAAATAAAGAGAGAATTTAAGATCAGCAGGTGTCTGTCTTGCTGGTCTTGCCACAACAGAGCTTTCTCTCCTCAAACCTCTTTCTCTCTGTATAAATCTAATTCCCCTCTGAAAAACAGGGCACTGCCGTCAGTCCCCCTGTGATTAACCTAATCCCCTAGTCGCAGAGTAGCTCTCTTTTCAGAGCCGACATCATACCGTATTTGACGTCAGCAGCACTCATGCTGTTATAACCTGGGGCCATACTCCAAAAAAATGTGTGAATTTTAAGCAGAACGTAACTCCACTACCAAACATGTACTACCAGCAAAATCCTAAAAGCCAAAGGTGGAAGAAGATCCACACTACAACATAGCTTGACTATAAGAACATTAGTGCCTGTGCAATAACATTGCACCAAGTGAATCTCAGAAGAATTTCTGTCATTTGACACAAGTAAATGTGCCTCCACTGTATTTGGGGTGACAGTGAATTGTGAGAAGGCATAAAACAGTGACTCAGTCTCAGTCACTGATTATCACTGATCACTGAAAATTTGTTGCTGAGACCTGTATTTGTAAACCACCAAATTTAAACTCAAGCTTAAAATAAAGCAAGTTTAGATTTTTTTTTTAGTAGATAAGGTCTACAAACATGAGCTCATCTTTACAGAAAGATACCTTAACTACCTACACCTTCACTCACTGATTACATTTTACCAAGTAACTTGTCCAACACTAGTGGTAACATTGTTTTGCCATGAAAATGTTTTTGTTTTCTGTTTATGACGGGTTGTGACGTCTGGACTCAATAATCTAATGTCTCAGTGAAAATCATGTCAGCACATGTAGCATCTGGTCCTGCTCTGTCAAAACAAAAACACTATTCACTCACACAAAGGAGTTTTTTTCACATCCCTAATGGTCATCTCAATTATTTAGAGCTACAACGTATACACTGCCAAAGGAAACCTAATTGCAATTGTCGCTGTTGTATTTCAGTGACACATTATATTATAGTCTACTGTTTTTTTTTCCCCATAAGTTCAAACAATGATGTGCTTCTGTGTGTGATAGTGAGCATATTTAAGGTTAAGAACATGGTCGATGACTCGTGTTTAGGGTTAAAGGGCTTGATCCTGACATAAGAACAGGGAATCAGGTAACAAAGCTCACATGTGTCAAGTTTTCTCTTGCTGGTTCTTGCCTTTCTACCTCTAAACGTAGCACCTTTTTATCTGGTCCATCTCCACCTGTCAGGCTACAAGATCCGTAGGAGTGCAATCCAAAAAGTGGTTCAAAACAATGACTCACTTTTGGTTCATAGATCAAGGAGAGTGAATGAGGGAAATTTCACCAAATAACTAAACTGGTAGCTCTAAACACACTACACTTGTTCAGAACATGTATAAGAGGTTCTTTTTTGAATCAGCACATAAACTAAGCTTGGGTTGTATTCATAATACTGTATATGTCAATTTTTTGCACAAAAGTACATTTTAGTGACTACTACTGCTGTTTTAGGCTAGGTTTAGGCTGAATACCAATAACATATTAATTCTACTGGATGAGCCTTTACAGAATTGCATGAAATTAGGTTAGGTGCCGCTGAAAGCCCCTGAGAGGAAATGTTTCTCCTGTTGATGAAACCCTGTAATCTCACATTTCACTAAGAAAACCTGAGAAGCAGAACCCCACTTACAGCAGAGCTTAGGCAAGCTTACAGAATATTCATACTCACAGAGCACTCTTTAAATGTGTTATTTATATCCCCATTAAGCACTGTAAACACACGTATGGAGAGAAATTGGTGTGATTAAGTAAAGATGCACATTAGTGAGTGGTGAAAGTGCAACTGATGAGGAGAGAGAAAGAGAGATAGAAAGTCAGGAGAGTAAAGACAGCAGAGCCTGAGTGATACTAGACTGCCATGATATACCGACAACATATATACCGATATGTATATATGATAGGACATTATCAACCGATAAATCAGATAATAACAGATAAATTGGTCCGACTCTGAAAGGCAGAGGAAATTAAACAGGTCAATTTTCATTCCACGCCTCTCCTCCTTTGCACTTCTGGTTACATTGTTGCAGCTAAAAGTGTTATCAGTGTTTCCAGCATCAACCTACACAGAGTACACCACTGAGCTATCACTACAAAGCACCAAGTTTAATGAGAATAACACAAGAGAATGTGTGTCCTCTCACAGCAATTATATTCATATGCCAAAGAGCATGCACACACATACATCAGCACAGGCTCAATAGCCTAAATATCCAATCTTAAAAACTTAACAAAATGACTTTTTGTTGCCTAAATTTAACCACAGACAGGAGTCAAGATGCAAACTCCAGTGCATGTAGCACTTCATTCAGTAAAAAAAATGTTGCCTCTGACCATAATCCAGGCATCAATTAAAGCTGTCACCACAAGATTAATTGGGAAAAAAATTAGCTATATATAAAGGGTTGCATAGGGTGAACAGAACACATACACTCAAACTGACGCACACTGACACTCGTCCACAACCACACGCACATTGTGAAGGGCAACAGTGACAAAGCTGGGTCCCCACTTTTCCTTTTTCTTCACATACCAAACCCAGGAGTGTCGACGATAGCAGAAAGGGCTAACGGTTACTTCCAGACTGGATGACATCGCTGTCATGGTCTTGATTACCAATGGCATCAAAAATCTTTCTTGTTTGTTTATTGTTCTCTGAAAGTCTCAGCTCAGGAACTTACTTTATTTGATTCATCGATGATGAAAGAGTGACTGGTATTAACAAACCAATCTTCTTAAGAAGGAGCCGACACAAAGATGTAGCATCTTGGAATCCCACTGCGGACCATCACAGGACAGTTTCAGAAATTCACCAGGATAATCTCAGCATCCGTCACTTGGAAACTACTCAGGGTTTCAGTAAAGCGGCAGGTGGTAGCAGCTCAGACTGGTCACAGAATAACACCCTCCATGCTCATTCCAATCACCTCTAAGACGCGGCACGCCAGCAATTTTCAGCAAATAAGATTGAGCAGAACGTGGGTTTCAGCCAATTTAAAAACAATCCTCACTCTGTCATTCAGGGAACAGCAGAATATTTGCAGCGTTGTCCAGTCTTCACAGTTAAAGACTAGCTCACAGAAAAACCAAGACCAGACAAAATACTACAATCTGAAAAAACAGGCAGAAAAATTACACTGTGTTCGCTACATGAAAGCACTTATAATCCAACACAGTGCTGATCACAGCATCTGTTCCATGCCAGTTTTCTTTTCCAGAGCCATGTTTCATGTCCCTGTTCCACTGAAATTGATGCTGTTCCTCTGTCTTGTCTCTGCCTCAGTTCAGGTCTGCTCGTCCACGTACAGGTCACATTTCATGGATGATCTTTGATCCCCCAGCCCAGAGTAATGTATATATTTGCATGGGACACCACAACTACTTAACAATCTGGCTTTCTTGGCAACAAGCACAACTTTCATTTACAAAATTAGTCGCACTTAAGTTTTGTGACGGAATATAGCTCCAAACAAAGATAAATTTTAATTTCTGAATTCAGGAGATAGTCTCACTCAAAAACTCAGCCAGTAAATACCAGTAGGAAGTCCCACTCCATCTCTCTTTTTTCTCTACTCGAACTACAAGCAAAGCTCCCGATCTAGTGGGGAACAACTTTAATCTAATCAAGAGATGGTACAGTTGATTATCACATAGTGATGCCTCAATGCTGTGACAAGCTGCTGTAAGACATTTCTTATCTGCTTCCACGAAAGAGCAAGGAGGCACCATCAATTTTTAAGTGGCTGCAACTGTATAGGTCTTCAACTACAGTAGCTATTTCACCTTAGCCTCCTGGAAAATGAACAACCCATCATCAGCTACATATCTATTTAAAATACTTATACCATCAGCTGTGGTCTTTCTATTCAAATAATAGCCCAACAATGAAGTAATCCCCTCCTTTGGGAAGAACATGCAAAAAGAATCACATTCTCATTGGTTTCCCTTCTCGTATTACCTGATCACTTCCTTCATAGCACTCTCTGTGTCACAACAGCCATGTCTGCCTCACTGTACTTGCTGATTGTACCTACATGGGGTCAGATTACACAGGGCAGAGGCACACACAGGTACGAAGCGATAAGGACTACAGCAACAACTCAAGCCCTCATCAAGACACACAATCCTCGCATTTGAAAGCAGCACACACATCGAGAACAGCACATTTCAAAAAGCCAGCGCTGCTCACTGATGTGCAGCTTGACACTTGAGACTGTGTGTATCAAATAGCATTCAGCAAACACAAACAACTGCAGCTGAATACAAAATCTGTTTTTACACTGGCGTCCACTTTGCTTTCTCCATTCAAAGTGCCTCCATGAAACAGCATGTGAAACTGCCTAGCAACAAGTGGGTTCGAAAGCGCTTGACTCATGGCTCCATGTGGTCGGCCATTGTTTGCCTGTTCGAAAGTGGTAATTTTTCTCTGCATTCAGTATATGGTGGGCACAGGAAATTGTTCTCTGAGAATATTTTCTATGGACAGAACAGGAAACGATTTTTCTTATTATATTGGAGAAACTGCTAGTTTTGGTTGGAAACAATTATTACAGCCCTGCAATGGAGAGACAGACTTTATATATAGATACACGCTCTCATTAATCTCTCATCTTCTTCTATATATCAGACCAATCATTAATCATTTATCAACTGTCAATCAAGTGCTTGGACTGGAACTTGTTTTGAGAGTGAGCAGTGTTACCTCCTTGAAGGTTTAATTCCCACAGTTTAATGAATAAAAGAGTGTTCAGTTTATTATTTGGAAGTAATCAAAATAAAGACTTTGCAACTGACTAAGATGGCTTAAAAAAAAAAAAAATCTACATAACGAATGTGTTTCACAAATGAAAAAAAAAAACCCCAAACAAACACTGTTGTATTCAATATTTTAGGATTGTTAAAATTAAGAGAAAGAGACAGGGGTCTCGTCTCCTAATTTAAAGCTCCACAGAGCAACAAATCTAAGAGTCACCGGTACTGTAAATCCACTGAGAATCTATGTCAAGTCTCTGTGCACATTTTAGTCTCTTTATTTCATTATTTGGATTATCCAGCCTACACTGTATGGCTGAGTCTTGCAGCTCAACCTCAACCTGCTGTTTCTCCCAAACAAACTCAGACAAGATGTGGCTATGCCCTACGTACGAGGAACACAGCAGCAGAGAGTTGAAGTAAACAAGTGGCTGATGGAGTAATCTGGACATTTAGGGGCTAAAGATCCTGATATCTTTCCCAGGAGTTGTTGGAGAGCAAATCGAACCTTAAAACGACCCCATGTAACTTGCAGCTGAACAGCTGTCGCTAAGGGCACAACAATATCTGTCTAAAATGAGCTAACGTAAGCTAATATTGAACTGTGAAACCAAAGCTCCAGAGTATACTAAACTGAGCTATGGTGCATTTTACTGCCTATCAGTTCAACTTAATTTGTAAGAGTAATAACATGCTTTAAATGTTTTTCTTTAAACTGTTATAGGTCTTACTTTAAACTGAATCATATTAAACTTACACTAATTGGGTGGCCAGAAACACATGATGATGATGACAATGTTGTCCTGTGTCTGTTGGACGTGTGAGTAAGAAAGTTTTGTAACATTTAAGTTACAACTTACAACGGGGAAACAGACAAAAGCACTGAGGTGAGAGATATTTCCATGGCAACGTTAATAAGCCCGACTCCACCAATGAGATGTGACCTTATAGTAAGCCCAAGGATTCATAATACAACTGAGACAATGACTTGACAGCATTTTCCTAACATGCCTTGCTTTAAAGCAATGACAGCTTTATAGTAATACTTTTGTATAACTACAGCTGACACAAAAATACAAAACATCTTTTTACCTGTCTGAATTAATTTTAACTTGTTAATTGTGCAGATAATATAGTTTGCCTATGATGTCTATGATGTCTTAGTCTTGCAAGTGTAAAACACACAAGTAGTCCACAGTAATGTAATTATCAGCATAAGCCTTTCAACCCTTCATGAGGTGAAGAGAAAATCTCACCATCAGGCAATTCAGTTCAACAAAATTCAGACACCTGGACCATCCTGGTGCCTAAATTCAGACACCTGCAACATGTGTAAGAAAACTATGGTGTGGTGTATAGTGTACAGTATATACTGCATGATGAAATATATCATGCAAAACAGCATAGGGAAGGCAGGAGTAAATGATCTGCAGAACACCGAGTAAGTTGGTTTAAGGATGCTCAAAGCAGCTGGATTACTTGATGACTTAAATTAAGCCATATTTTTGGAGTGAATGTTGGCTGGCCATGAGGAAGTGAAAGTGGAAAGGATTTAGTCTTGGAGAAGACAAACCAGGCAGTGTTGTGATGAGGGATTAGCTGGTAGAGAGCTGTGGAAATGAAGATTGGCGTGAATGACTAATTGGCTGGATGGTGAACAAAGCAGGCAAGAACCGAAAAAACAACAGTTCAAACCAAATTAGTGAACAAGAGAATGCCAAATGTGATCACTATCCCTCTGCTTTGGTTACGTCTGGCTCTGTCCAACCTGATGTGACTCCCTTAAAATTTTTTTGTTTTGTTTTTTTTTTTGCATAACTGGTATTGCAGTTTGTTTAATTTCAATAAGAAGGAAATTATTACAAAATTATGAGCCTGTAAAATAAAGTCTCGCCCACCCTTCTACCCTGTATTTATTCAAATTGAGAACATCAGTAAGTATCTGTTTACCAGAGCATGTTTCAGCATTTCAAAGAGACAGATTAAAGAAATTCTCTATTCACCAGCACATAATTTAATGGAAGCCCAGACTCTGGTTCGCTGTTAGATGGAAGGATTTGCTGAATGATCATTTCTGGAAAATACAAAGCTCCAGCAGATTTAAATGCACCACTTAGGCCAAAAATGATTCCCATTTTTATTTCTATCTTTATAAATAGTGTATTAAAGCTTGAAAAGGAAATTTAATGCTGGCCCTTTTTAATATCTGAGCAAATGCTACTGCAGTGCAAATCAAGTCAGCGCATATAAATACCAGTATTAATGTGGAAATTAGCTGCTTTCCCAGTTAAGGTATTATTTATGATATGAGACTCCCTTCATATTACTGCTGTTAGGTCAAATATGAAAAGGAAAAGGGGAAAAAAAAAAAAGATGCTGCTCAGCTTGCTGCCACAACCACCACTGTGGCTGCCAATGCATGTCACAGCTCACCACCACCGCGGCATTGACCTGTGGGCTCTATTTCATCACTGTTCCCCACAGGGGGCCGCATTGATCTCACTTTCGCTGGCTTTAAATTACGCTTGGCAGGGAGCAACACAAAACCCTTCGGCTCAACACCAAACAAAATCTATGCTTTTATTCCTTCCCAATTAAAATGTTCTGTCAATATATAAAACGCCTTAGTGCAGTGCACTGAATGTGCAAAACATTAAGAAAACATATGAACATAAATGGGTGTCTTTTATTGATCTCCCTTTTTTTTGGAGAAGGTAAAGATAAAGAAGCTAGTTAGAGAAGGATTTAGCTTCAACTATATATTTGATATCAGGAATATGTCAGATAATTAGTATAAAAATCTAATTTTCCAAATTGAAATTGTCTCCTATACCTTGAAACTGGAATTACAACAAAGTCTTGATGCACTGTCTTGACATACAAACCAGACATAACGTGAACACTCATGTACAACACAAATGCCACAAAGGCTATAACTGACATCACCACAACTCAACAATGTACAATGTAATTATCATTGAGGCCCCTTATGGGTCTACGCTTGTATCACCTAACATATACAATCTCTAAGTGTGTGTGCACACAGCTCTTTACACATGTACCAAGTGTGTGCGTTTGTGTGTCAGTCCATCTGTGTCTACGCAAGTCTGTGCACGCGTAGGCATGTGTGGTCTCACAAAGTGTGTGCGTATATCAGTGTGTGACAGCGTGACGCACATAGTTACTAGCAAACATTGCCGTCTGGTTGCCATGGCCGACGGTTTCAACAAAGCCGAGCTTCAAATAGCTTCCTGTATCTCCTTCCCATCTCTGTCTCCCCTTTTTTTTCCTTCTTCTTTTTTTCTCACCCCCTTTTTTCTTTTCTGTTGGAGAGCTTTTTTCATTGTTATTGGGCTGATCTCTCCTCTTCCTCTGTTCTATTTTCCATTTGCCTTTCTTTTGTCAGCCTTCCATTTTCACCCTTGAGAAAAATGCTGTTTATCCCCAGTTTATCCTCCATTTTCATAAGTTACCATTTCATGCTATTGTCTTATTTTCTATCATTATCTCTAGTATCAGTTTGCGCATTGTAAGTAGCTGCACTCCTTACCTGTGTCTATCTTTGTCAGTGAAATGAACAGTGTATCATGTGATGGCTTCCAACCACGGCTCTTAGCCTATTTTTATCTTGTCTGAGTTTGTATCCCTCAAATAACAACAACTAAACAGGGCACTTGGGATTTTTCTTCTTCCTCCTGAGCTCTTTCTTTGAGATGTTGTTTATTCTGTCTGACTTGAGGGGAGAACCAACACTAACTGTCACAATAACACAGCATATATATATATTTCGAGTTGCATTCTTGGTCATTGTCACATCATCCATCGGACTCAACTATCTCTTTTTAATCTGTCTTGCTTTTTTCTTTAGTAGCTCTCTATTCACATCCATCCATCCATCTATCCATCAGTTTTATGCACCAGCTTATCCTGTGCAAAGTTTCAGGGGCCAATCCCAGCATGCACTGGGCCAGAGGCAGGCTGCTGTCTTTTAAAGGGCTAACACACAAACAACATATTCACACTCACATTCACCTCTGCAGACTATCTAGAGTTGTGATAATCAGCTGGAGCCTCCTTTCCAGCACCCTACTATAATTTTTCCCATAGAGACTGAGCAGTGTGATACCCTGATAATTGGAGCACACCCTCCAGTCCTTTTTTTAAAAATCAGGAATCACTAAGATAGTAGGATACTTGCTGCGCTCTACCACCTCCTTGTGATAATTATTTTCAGTTTGGCACATCAAAGCAAACCAAACTGTCACCAAAGCAAAAGAAAAGCTCTTCATCAACTAAATGATCCATCAGCTAAAAGGAAATATAGACGGCACAAACCTTTCACCCTCTGCTTTTTCAGCAGTCTGTATCAGCATCTCTGGGCTCTTATCCATCTTGCCTTGTGGCTGACCTTTTGGGCTACCTCTGGGACTTCCATTAGAAAAATGGGCACAGCCTCACCTGAGACTGCCTCTTCCTCAGCCACAGGAGAATGCAACGGTCAGAGTCAGGAATTCCTCCCTCTGCCATCTGACTGACCCTATTCAAGGTCAGCAGTTTCCTGCTGACAACAGTCTGGACAACACCCTGCCTCTCCTTTCTTGAGTCCTTCTCCATGGACTCTCCAAACTCCTTTCACATCCAGATTTTTGCTTCCACACGTACAGAAGCTGCAGTCCTGTCCTCCTGAAATCTGTCTTCTGATTCAGGATTCCTGGGCTCCTTTAGCCTGACACGTGCCTTCTTGGGTTCTCAGATTGCCACCAGGACAGGCACCAACCATCACCTAGCCACAACTTTAAGCAGCAACATTCTCAATCAAGTGTTTGAACAGTGCCTGCTCAGATTTCATGTCCCAAACCTCCTGTGGGATGCAGTAAAAAAAAACCTTCCTGAGCAGGGAGCTGAAGATCTGAAGATGTGTCCCCTTTAGCAAGATTTTCTCAGCTCATCCTCAGTGCAGATTTGGCTTTAGTGGTTTTTTCCAAGGCCTTCCTCCACACCACCTGTGGTAAGCGAATACCCCACCGTATAGACAAGCGGGGTATTTATTTAGACACACCTGCATGGGCTCTTAAAGCAAGAGTTTCCACTCACCACTCACAATAAATGACAACACATTTATTATTCTAATTTTAACGGAGGCTGTTAAATATTAAAGTGAGATTGCGATGCATGCTTTTGTATCCCCAAAGAACAAGGGCTATCAGCTACAAGAAGCCATTTACACTGTTAAGCACAAAATAATTTCATTCAAACAGGAAAGTTTCATAGCGCCCAGGAAGTGTTTGCCCACACCATAGTGCGGTTGTGTTTGCACAATGCACTAATGCAGACAAGACTAGAAGCGCTGAGTACATTAGCCTACAAGAGTCTAGGCCAGAGGATACAATTAGAAGCTGTGGGCAATGGCCGAGCACCAAGCCAGGCTCCCCCAGAGGTGCCAGGTTATCCTGTGTCATGGACCAGTGACGTTACTGGTGACACCTATGTAAAGGGACCTGTGTGTTTGTAAGTACTTCCTGTGTGCAGGGGCGCTCCTCTTTCTACATGGCCATCATGTAGCTTAGTCCCACAAAGCCTTAAGGGTATAATGGTAGACTCACATTCTCACCCCCTGCATGCATGCATGCATACACACACACACACACACACCCACACCCACACACCCACACACACACCAACACACACACACACACCAACACACACACACACACACACACACACACACACACACACACACACACACACACACACACACACTATTGTCTGAAACCTGAGTCCAGGAATCAGATTCCAACTTCTCTCCTGCACTCACACAAACACTCCATGTACCTAGTCACTCTGTCACACACACACCAACACACACACAGGGACCTCTATCTCAGAATAGGCCTGAGAAGCATTGACAGAGAGCCATATAATTTATATGACACCAGCACCACAAGGGAGCAGACTTGAAGGAAACCTACGTCATACTGGTTTACAAAGAATGGCCAGTCTTTTAGCAGCATCAGCACACAGGAGAACAGGCCTCTTTCTCTTCTTTCACCCCGCCTCTGCTCTACTCATCCTCCACCTCTCCATTTCTCATACTGGTCCTGCACTCTCATCCACTCTTCTCATGGCTTCTTTGTGCCACTCAATCATCTACTCTGTCTCCTCACCTTACCCTCCAGGATTTCTCCTGCTGTATTATTTAACAGGGAAGAGTGCTTGTTGTTTGCACAACTTTTCAATGACTGCACAGTACAATGAGGCACAGCAAATGTGCCACTGAAGGCTTAAGTTGACAACCATGCAAGATGCAGTGGGGACCTCTAGCTGGTACTGCTGGAGAAACCTTCCACAATTGTTCAGACAAGGCATTTTTCTGTGTCTCCCTGTCTCATTGAAAATAATTGGCGTCACTCCTGAACCATTGCCTCTGATCGTGGTTTGCTCACAATGCTGCCCAACGCAGGTATCCCAACCATATGGCAATTCGGCATTCACACCTAGTCATCCTGAAAACAAGGGTGGGGGGGGGGCTAAGACAGAAGATAAGCCCAAAGAGCCCAGAGGTAGACCGACTCTATGTAGGCGTTAGAGGATGAGATGGTATGCTGATGAAAAAGAAAGCAAGGGGAGAGTAAAAGGATCCACAACAGACACAAAGGCATGTGGGTGGATCCAAAACAGGTGGAAAAAAAAGAAAAACAGAAAGACCACACACGCCTTCCTCATGCTCGTCCAGCTGAGTCACTCACTGCAGAGTGACCGCAGAGCTGAGCCACCTCTGGTCTGCGCTGCATTCATTTCACAGCACAGGCTCTGATAAATTATCAAACAAGCACAGCCACAGTCACTACAGCAGCTGTCAGGCTGGCACTGACACCGCCGCCTAACAAGCCAAAATTGATACAGTTGCAGGCACATGCTAATGCGACATACTGCATCAGCATGTCGCAGAGCTGAGTGGGGCAGATTCCTGAGCTCCATCCCAAGTTTAGTACAAAAACTTTGAAGAGATTTATTTAGATAATGTTTTTGTTGTTTTTTTTTTGTTTTTTTTTTTTGTTTTTTTTTTTGTTTTGTTTTGGTGGGATCAACTGTCAATTGTAAGACTAACTGTCTACTACACAAATCAACATCAAAACACTTTCAGCAGCATTCAAATTACATATTTCTGGTGGTGCTGTTTTTTATTCATACTAAAGTAGTTTTTCAACCGCTGGCCCTGTGGGTGTGATGGCTCTGAAACTATTTCAAAGCACATGGACTGTAGGAGAAGATTAAAAGATCCCTATCACTCATAATCTAGTTATAACACACAATGTCCACATACTAATAGATACAAAACTTTGAGGAACAACAGACACAAATAACTCATGACTCCCTCTTTTCATTCACTGATGCCATGGGCTCTAATGAATTAACTGACATACACAGTCACACTCAGTAACAGTACAATACGTAGGGCAACACTTAGTTTAGCACAAAAACAGCTGCATAATGAGGCTGAATTTATGCACTTGTCCCTTAAAATCCATAGTGCAGTGGGGTAGACAGCGTAATCCTCAGGCACGTTTTGTGCCATGATGCAGCAGAATCCATCAAACAAAAAGCAATTTAAATGGCTGTGACTGTGCAAGTGTTCCATTCTCTGTAGCCTCTGAGCTTTAATGAGACACAGAAGAGCTAGATTCACAACCCAACCAGCTAAACTCCTGCCATTGGACCTGTGGTGTGTAAGACAACGCTCTTCATTAATAACCACATAACTCCAGTGGCACTACTTACTATGGTCCAACACCACAAATCAAGCCCTCTTCACGGTTGGTTTGTTCCACTTAAGCAGAGGGAGGAGGCACAGCCACAAAAGAAAATTATACAAGTGCTTTAAATGCAGATCAGCAGGGAATAAGAACATGTTTCGTCACTCTAGAACATCTTTCACGTCTCTAAAAACTCTTGTTACATGTTAAAATTGCTTCCAGTGTAACTGTATAAGCTAAAACTGTAAAGCTAAAACTGGGAAGAGGATTGGATTAGATTAGTTTTGCACCAAGTTTGAGAAGCTGAAGACAATTTATCAAGTTGGCAGTCCAGAGGCAGTCCTGAAAGTAGAGGAGGATTATCACAGAAAAGTGCATAAAACATGACACTGCTGCACCCGGTACTGTACCTGTGTATACATGATAAGTTTGGGTCCTGTTTTAATAGTTTTCTCTCCGTAATAAGTGTTTACATCCAATGTCCAGAGCAAAGGTATTTGTAAAGAGCAAAGGCCTATCCCTATGTGTTCTTCTTCTTCTCCTCACCAAGATTACCACACAGCAGCCTTGCTTCCTTACCCTTGCTGCAGTGTAAGGGTCGGGTTATGCTTGAAAAGAAATCGTTTATGCAACATGTTGTCTGGCAACATCAGAAAGTGTTAGTTGCTCTGAAAAAAAAAAAACCATGGGTGAAACGCTGGCCATCACAGAGAAACACGTTCATGTGAAAAGTAACACAAATAGTTGTGTTAAAAGAAATGAAAAGAAACAGCTAGAGAGAGGAGTTCAAACCCAGCTGTCTTCCTCTCCTCAACACAGCTGACTTGCCACTGCGTGAAGCAGAAATGAATGTCTGATCACAGGTCTCAAGAAGTTAAAACAAAAATGCTAGAATGAGGCAAGTGACATGATCAGATGCAAAGAATGTGAACATAAGACCCAAGTTGTAGTAACCTGGAATTATCCATCAGAGCATAAATGTGTGCTAAATTGTGAATACTGTCATTTTTAAAACAATCCAATCATATGAGATCTATATTAAAGACATTTAAAGGCAGCATGGATTCAGCATATTTATTGGCAGCCTAGCATGACAGCCATGTATTCACATGACATGTCTGTAATATCAAGAATACATTGCATGAGTCATTGCTACTGCAGGTGGTTGGCAAGCTCATGTAAATTACAAGACAAGACAGAAACTTGGTCTTGAAACGTTCCATTCTGGTGATGGAGCATAAGGAATATGGACCATCACAGACTGCCTTAATGTCTGCCAGCTTCACTGCTTACCAGATCCTTCTACATATCTGTCTTTGTTTTTTTAACAAATATTTCTGCACCGACATAGACTGAAAAACATTAGCCAGAGGCAAGTGGCTATACTACTGTCTGCTGCTCCAACAAATGCAGCGCCCAGCCTGGCTGAGTGGTTTGTGATGACAGATGAAGTCAGAGAGAGAGAGAGACACAGAGAGAGGCAGATAGCCCCCCTGGGACACATTTAGGTGATAAAAATGACAACAGTAAACAAGTCTGTAATTAAAAGCTCATCTCTTTTTGTCTCCCTGGTGGCAGGAAGTGGATTGTTTTCTCCACAAGTCCGTATGATTTACCCTAAGAGCTTCAGAGCCACTAACATTTCCAGCTATTTATAGCAGATGAGAGGAAGTCTTTGTTTCTTATTACATCAGCCGACGTGCTAAATTTGCCTGCTGCGCCTCATATCGATTCTGAGGTTCTAAGTTGCTGATTAGTGTTCTTCTTAGTGTGTCTTCTTTTGACATGATGTGGGCTACATGGTGTCACAAGTTAAGTTTGAACTTTGTGATTAAGTGTGTTTGAGTTGGAGCATTTTCACTGTGGCTTCAGGACAATATGACTAATCTGCTGCAGCGGTTGGCTTCATCATCCTCATCATCCTCACTATCCTGACCCTCTTCAGTGACCCCAGACAATTACTGTCATTGCCATTATTCACCATCATTAAATCATTAAGGCTGTTCGGTGTCACTGACATTTATCATCTGCATCCTCTCCAGTTCTATCACCCTCAACAGTCGCTGCATGTTGATGAGCAAGAGGTGTGAGAAGAGTCAGTGAGATGAACGTGTTCATGGGAACCAGTATGTGTCCATGTGTGTGTACTACTGTGTTCCAGAGGAGTCTGTTGTTTTTGCTCGACACTCTCCGCCTGGACTCCTCACAAGGAGGGCTGCAAGGACATTGGCAGATGGCGAGTGTTGGCAGGGGCTCGGTCCCCACTGCCATACACCGGCTGCCAGCAGGCAGAGAAGCACACAGCCCCACAGAGGCTTTTTAGGCCACACACTCTTGACACAAGGTGCTGGCAGACAGGTCAACCTTAAACATGCTGCAGGGGCACTTACAAACACATCCAAGCACACACTGATTACTACACACGCAGACATTAGCAGGCCAGATTGTGAAGTGGCCAAGACCCGCAGTGTTGTAATTCATTTTGGGCCTGGTGTGATTTTTCTAGGCCATTAGTTGTAAAAGTGGAGTCTGGGATTCCCCAGGGGTGAATGGAGGGAGAAAGGTGCTCCAACAAAATGAGGAATACTCCACTTTGAGTTAATTCATTAGAAATCTCAAGTAAAGTATGAAACTAAGGAATATGAACCACATGATGTGTACTGTGAGCTATTTCCTCACCACTAACTCACTAATCTCCCTACGAGGGTCAAAATGTTATCAGGTTGTGCAAAATGATCTTGTTTGTTCACGGCTCAAGTGGAACAGACTGTGACCAGACTGTGAATAAAAACATATTGGGAAATAAATTCAACAATGCACTTTAACAATCTTTAAAATCACAATTTATCACAGTTTATCCAGGTGCACTTGGTATATATATCCAAAATTATATGGATGTCCAGTCAATCATTTTGTTGCTTTGGAAACAGTAACTAGGGCCCTTTTGTTTGGACTCAAGGAACAAGGGCCAAACAACCAAGAGCCAATTCAATTTCCTCTGATGATCTAAGAGTCAGAAGATTGCTATAGAGGGGAGGCAGGAAATTATGTTTGTGTGTGTGTGCCTGTGCATGAGCATGCAGCTTTGTCAAGAAAATTAATAACTTTGCAGGACACGGGTGTGTGTTTGGATTACGTCCAATTAATTTTCAATTAGCCTCCTGGATTCATATCAGCAAGTTTGTAAATTCATTTTCTTCTTGATTGGCAGTGCAGCTGACCACCATGCTACTTGTTAATCCTTGTTGTTGATGCTTATTCACTTTTTCTGGAGTGACATCATACACACACACACACACACACACACACACACACACACGCACACACGCACACACGCACACACACAAACGAGTGAACTTAAAGACACGTCTTGTGTTACTGAATAAAAATAAAATAGAAATATAGTAATACATGCCAATAAGCTCCTCCAAAGTGCACAAATTGAATCAGTGAGTCTAATCCTTGTTTTTCAACTGAGTAGTTTTACACAAAGTCATTTACAAAGCAAACACAGGAAGCTGAGAGAAATGATTCAGATGACTGATTGCATGTAGCCTGAGAGAACACACTGTAGAGGAGCGAAGTGCTTCTTGTACAAAGAAAGGGTCAATACTACACTGTGGAGATTTGTTGGGATTTTGGTTGGTATTTGTTGGATTTGTTGCTCAGACTCTGAAGCATCCTCACTTCAGTTTTCAACAGCTTCTCTTTGGTGAAGCCTATCGCAGCTGCACCTGCACACTGAGTTATGATGAATTTTTAGCAAGGAAAGATAAACTTATATAATCTTCAAGGAGGAGCTGATGGGTGAATATATTGAAAACAAGGAAAGTTATACCATCATCATTGGGGATAATTGGGGACTCAGAGTGAGCATAACTGACAGTTTATCAGGGGGAAGCTTGTACAGATTGATGCTGTTTAAATGTCAACGTTAAAGTCAAACTGAAATTTGAATTCTCGTCACTTTCTGTGTGAAAAAACAAACTGTAACCCCCTTTTTTTTTTTTCAAGAAGCTCTTATAGGTGATGTACTGTCTGTGATTTAAGACATCTTTCTCTTCACATTTAGGGACGGATGTCCAGTACATTTGTTATGTATTATAGAAACAAAGACTTTTAAAAACTCTGTCCAGCAGGTTGTCCTCAACACTCATTACATAACCTCATGATACATTACTGCTTGATTCAAATCATGACACGGGGCAACTAATGTACCGAGTAACACAGTGACTCCTCAAACCACAGATGGGAGCACAGCTAATAATGTCGGTCTGCAGCTGGTACACTGCCTGTGTAGCCGTTGATATTGAGGTGATATAACAAAATATTCTTAGTGTCTGCCCACCCAGTTATTGCACTAATCATATTACCAGTACTAAGACTGCCGTGGTGGACAGTAACTAAGCACATTTACTCACGTACTCTTTGTACTCCACTAGATTTCAAAAGGAAATATTGTACTTTTTAACGTAACTATATTTATTTGACTGATTTATTCAATAGTTAAAGAATCAAATTATTAATACAAAATATTACTGACAAATTAATCGTTATGTATTAGGTGAATCTACCCAGCAGTATCCAAAGACCTTAAATTATTCAAACCATTATCAGTTTCAACATTAAAGTGATAATAATAATCTAATAATACAGTATAATATAACTCTAAAATGGGTCATTCTGCATGATGATGAGTTTTACTTTTGGTACTTTAAGTGTATTACAATTTTGACCAAGTAAGCACACAGGTCAGTGTCCCTTAGCTAGATTTAAAATAATATTACATTAGACTTTAAAAACCTTGCTTTGGTTCTTGCTCGGGTGGGTGGGGGGCTAACCAACATGAACATGAAGCTGGAAGACACTATACCCGACAACCTGTTATCATGACACATCACCTGCTACCCCCCATCTATGTCAACCCCCGTCGCCCCACATTCACACACACACACACTAAAATCCACGGTTCCTGCTCCTTTCGTTACCATGGAGACTGAGCAGTAGCCGTCTCCGTGGACAGAATTTAAAAAAAGGTAGTCCCACCCTTGGCATTTCACCGGCATACAGGCACCCAGGCAGGCACGCACACACACACACACACAAATACATCTGCATCTGTCGTCTGGACAGACACATAAACACCCACATGATGACTGTCGTCCTTTGCAAGCACACAGACAGAATGAGTCACAGTCGTTCAGTGATCATTCCCTCAGGGGCCAGAAGGTCACAAAGACGACCGTGAACAGAGCTGAAACTATCAGTCCCCTCACCTTCACCCTGATGCTGCCAGACTCCCTGGTGATCACACATCACTGCCGGACCACTTATATGTCACCTGTCACACTGGCAGAGAGGGAAGACTGATGGAGCGAGGGGGAGGGTGCGTGCAAGACATTTTATTATATGTTCGTAAATCTATGTTTTTGTTTCAGAAAAGGCTGCCCTGACTTCATTTTATGTCTTTATGTTCCACCCCAGCCCCCCGGGTACACAGAGTGACAGAGTGGTTAGTGTTTGAACAGTGTATAGGCCTTGTGTGCTGCAACCAAGCCTCCATACATGACCACTCAGGACCAGCCGTGTCTGATTTTACGCCTCATTACCCCTTCACACACACAAACACACTGTACTCAACATGCACTCAAATATACCAGTGAATTCATACCTGTGAAGAGGTAAACATCATCTGGGCACACACATTACACATGCATGCAAAGATTGGGAATGCACTGATTCTGGTTTTCCAATACCGAAAAACCATAGAAATGACTGACACAAACAATCAGTGCTCTTTTATTTTCTTCATGTAAAAACATTAGACCATTTTGCATGGAACTGATTCAAAATGAGGTTGTCTCACTTCTATAAGTGGAGGTGTCCATTAACTAACATAAAGGTTTTTTGGGCTTGTGAAATTTCTAGAAAGCTTAAAAAATAATTGTATTTGTATAACTGTAATTATTATTTTATAGGGCTATGTTAAAGCTGAAAAATGAGTTACTTAATTTGATTAGTTGAATGACAGAAAATTCACTGCCAACAAGTCTGTTAGGCAATTCATTTTCTTCTTGTGTAAAAAATGCCAAACATCTACTTGTTCCCACTTCCCGAGCGTTTGCTGGTTTTCACCCTTTTTTTTTTTTTGCTGGTAATCTCTTAATTAAAACATTTCTTTTGGGTTTGGGACAAAAAAACCTGGGTTGGTGACCTACATTTTTCACTATTTTATGATATTTTATCGGCCAAGTATCAAGAAAATAATATCTGCAAAAGAACTGATAAAGATAAAAAAAAAAAAATTGTTATTGCAGCCCTGAGAGAAACTCACGTGAAAAAAATAAGCTGATGTTTAAAGTAAGAAACAGCCTGGTCATTCTAGTTTACATGAAAAGTGACAATGCAGCAGAATTTTAATGTGGCCAGTCTGCTGTAACCGACACCTTATCTGTTTAATTAAGGACAGTATTGGAGCAGTCACCAATCCAGTGTATCAGACTGGTGCGTCAGTAACAAAGAACTTTGTAAAAGTAAACTCCTTCCCCCCCAGTGATAGCCTTTGCATTACAGTAGTATAGTGTGGTTGTCATAGAGCATTACTAATCTGGATCATTATAGGAAAGAGCCCACGACTGTCGTGTGAAATCAAGTGTATAATCCCTTTTATTTACATTTATGTTTATGCAGCAGTTAAATGGTGCAACATTTTGCAAACCAAGTAAACACTCTGGAACATATTCCCTCATAATGTGAGGAGCATGGAAAGTCAGAAGGCTGCTTTGTCAAAGTCACATGCACACAGATAGACACACGCACAAATTTATCCAACACAGTGACACAAGTAATTACAGATAATATCGACACACACGGGATTCCTCGCGAATAGTCTGTCACATGACAAACACACACAAACCATTAATCCTTTTCAACTGTACCACCTCCAAGAGAGGGTGTGTGCACATGCATGTGTTTACATACTGTAGAAGCACACACACCCCTCCTGCTGGTAATAGCACCCCCCATGACTTTACATCAAGCAAATCCCAGCGACTTCCTGCGTCATTGCTGACATAGGATGCAAATTCGCTTGACATTATGCAAAAACGCATGCAGAGAGAGAGAGAGAGAGACAGAGAGAGAGAGGCTGGGAGTGTACTTTTCTTCATAGTATATTTGAAACCCCACCCAAACAACCCAAAATTTATGCCCAGATTTATGCACTGACTATGATAATAGCAGGTAACTGTCACATAGTACACCCAACTAATCTGTACCATAACAGGGTTTCTAGTAAAACAGTGAATGATTTCTATTCATTATGTAAACAGGACACTGGCCTTTTAACAACAGCTGGCAGATGTGCTCTCTGCGTGTATTAAGCTTATACAATCGAGCAGGCATGCAATTTGTTTATGTAAAGAGCTGCACACAGTTGATCGAAGTAAAAATCGATACTTGAGTTACTTATGAGTTTAATGAGAAAATATTTTAGTGAATTTGAAGACATAAAATACCCTCAGCTGCAGACAGGGTCTGTAACTATATAGAAAACAATATGGCTAATTTACAATTTAAAGGGAAAAGGGAACAACAAAGTGTCAACCAACTAAATTGTCACAGAACATTATTGATGAGTTAGTTTGTAGTTTATTTTCAGGACGAGATATTTTACACTTAAATTTCATGAGAGAAAAAAGGAAGAGACAAAAGAGAAGATGATCAGTAAAGTGAAAAAGAAAACAAATATAGTATTGAATACAACAAGGACAAGATGGGTTATTTTACTGAACACACCATTGGGACACAACCTGGTCTCCAAAGACCTCCTTTGAATAATACTAAATTGCTCTGTGTGGTGGTAAACGCTAATGCTAACACTTATTTTTTGAAACTGTGCAGTTCTGTGAGTTCAAATGGTTTTAAAGCTTCCTTCTGTCATGTTGACAACAATAAAGAGGGTGATGTAAAAGCTTATTTTACTGTAAGCACTACACAAAACAGAAAGATGCAAATTATAAGGTTTGGAAATGTTGAGGAGATAAGATGAGATGAGAAACATCTTGAAACTACAATTGTGTAATTACTGCTGAACACAACAAAGTTGATTTTGAAGTAAAATTGTGTTTATGAGCTTCTAAGTTTAACCTGTTAGACTTGAATTACATATTTTTAAAAAAGTGTTTTTTATCCTGTGCTTGCTTAGTTAACCATTCAAGCCAGTTATCATCACTCTGCTTGCCTTTCAGATGCTTCCAGATTGCTGCCATGGCCATGCCACCCTGCCCAGTCATTAACACCTTCACAGTCATTAAGACACTAAATGGCTCAACAGTGTCTCACACACACAACCTTACATGTCCTCTCTGTTTAACTTAAGCAGACACTCCTCACTGGTGACATCAAACATAATACACATAATCATGGTAAAGCAAGTTGATTACTGCCACTAGATACTGGTACATAGTATGTGTGTATACTATCAGGACCAATGTAGTTTTCACAAGTAAAAAAGAGGAAAAAGTCACAGTGGCGATAACAAGAGAGACGCCACAATGCAGGCATCTACAATATCCTGCAGAATTATCTCAACAATTCCTCTTGGAGCACCAAGTGCTATAAACCGTGGGGTTTGATGGTGTCGTAGCAGCGCAGATGACTCAGGCGCATACTGTGTACCCGCCAATCTGGCATGCAACCTTTGTCACATGTCATCTCGCCTCCCTCCCATCTTTCTGTCTGTCTCTTCTGTCAACTACCAAACACAGCAGAAACACTGAGAGAAAAACAAGTGCAAAGAAGCTTCAAGCGAGGTAGGATAACAGCAAGATCACAAACAAATTTCTTCATCCTTTACCATTACAATTACTGGTGGTTTTTAATGAGATGAATTTATCTTTGGGGCATAACACTCCCTGTCAGATAGACAAGCACGAAGCAAGCATTGGAGGAGCAGGAAATACATAAGCTGCCGCCACCCAGACCCTCCTGGCCACAGTCAGTTCTATCTCCTTCTATTGATTTCAATTAAGATAACTGTTATTAGGCAGGATGCATGACATGTAGTCGATGAACAGGTTGAGCAAATGTAGAGCACTGATGGATTGGAGTGAAAAGCAGTCTAGTGAAGGGAGCCCATTGTTGCTGAGAGGGCTGGAGGTGGAAATGGAAGGAAATAGAGTGAGAAAGAGGGAGATTACATGAAATATCCTCTTAGCTCCACTGCAGTGTAGCAGCAGGTAAAGTGTCTGAGAGTGGCAATCAGTTTCCTAAACTCTCTAGCATTCTGAGTGAAGTCTAAGAGCCAAGTGGAAAAAGAGATATGAGTTTTACCCTTAAATCCCCTCACTTAATCTCTCTACAGGCTCTTCCTCAAAAAAAGGAAAATTAAGGAGTTGTTAGTTTGTGTAAAATTTTACATAAGATGAAGAATTCCAGACAACTTTATAGGTCCAGAAATGTATTTACTTCCAAAAACCCCCCCCCAAAAACCTAATCATACACAAATGTAACAATTAAAGTTGCTATATGGGGTATTTCTTCGTGAACATGATGTCTGTTTGTGCCAGCAATTAGAATTATATTTGTGAAGATGTATGAATAATGGATGCATCATGCATCAGAGGGGAAAAAAAGGCCCATGTTTGCTCTGAATTAGTCATGACTACAACGCAGACTGCCTGTGACACATGAACAGCAGCGGAATAAGAAGGGAGTCGACCATGAGAGAATACAGGGGTGAGAAGAAAGGGAGCAATGTGCATAACAAGAACAGACAGGAGCGGAGGAGGAGTGTCGTGAGGAATGAGCAGAAAGGAGAGCAGAAGAAGATAGAAAGAATTTAATTATCCCAGTCAGTTGTGGCAGAGTAAACAGACAGGGCTAATGCCAAAATGGTCTGGATCAGTGTCTGAGCGGACAAACGTGCACAGGCATAATCACAATCACGTAAGGATACACACACACAAGAAGCGACAGATTAATGACAGCTTGTTAAAATATTTTCAGCCTTGTTGCAAAGTGTTTTAACAAACAAACAAACAATTAAACACCAATATCTGTGCCAACACAATAAAAGACAAGAACGTGAGACAGGGAATTACAAAAGGGGAGGGAAAGTTGTTTTGGGGTTTTTTTGGCTTTAGAGAACAAGAAATGACGGGAGACAGAGGGAATGACATACAAAAAAGGTCAGGACACAAACTGGGGTTCATGGACAGTGGCTAAACCCAAAGACCTGCTAATCTTGTTTGTTTAATCTGTACAGAAAACAAAAATGTCAATTTGTGTTATGTATAGTGACAATTTCTCAACAAAAAGTCAGTCATTTTGTTGAGATTAAGCAAGAATATAAAGGTGTTAAATAGTGATCTTAAAAGGTGCTGGTAGGTGGACTTTGTTTCTGTTAGTTTTTTCGCCACAACTGGCTGCAAGCTGTCACTTCATATTGGATGTACAGTCATAAGGGTGGAGAGATGTGGAACTACTCCTTTAAGGCATGTTTCACTTAGGTTTTTGCAACTTTTTTGAAACTCACAAAAATGAGAGAAAACCTCAATCAAAACAACACAGTTTCAACCACTTTTGGGCCTTTAGCTGAAACATCTGAAAAGCAAAGAGGAATCAGTGCAAGGATCTCTGATCCAGCTAAGCCAAAGAGGAAATAAGTGAAATCCAGTCATGAAGAAACAGAGGAACAGAGAAGTCAAAATGTTGCAGTATAATCTTGTGATGTGCATGGATTCATTCATCAGTAGTCTGGCAGCAGGAGTCGGCACAGTCTGGAGTCAGAGCTCAGCTTGGCAGGCGAGATGTAAGAGGAGGACATTACAGGAGTCAAAGCAGAATATTAATAAAACTGACAGCTTTTGACATTATCATCTTTGAATTACGGGTACACACACACACCCACACACTGAGCAGGACATGCCACAACTTCCTAATGACGGTCTTTTTTTTTTTTTTTTTTTTGGTGCCAATGAGTTCAGCCGAGAAACTTCAGAATAGTCTGAGGCACTGATAAAAAGTGATGGACGTTACATGGCAAGAAAAAGAAAGTGACAGAAAAAGAAGACAGACATTGCTGTACTTTGTGAAACAAAAACATGACATGCTACCTTCAGAAATCCTGCTCTCCCTCATCTGCTGATCTGTTGTTATGCCACTTTATTGTCAACCTTGAGACAAGAGATCTGGGGATTTTGAGGCAAAATACATCATATACACAACACAAAGCTTTTGTATTGTGCAATTTGTTTCCACTGTGAAATAGTCTTAGACACAAACAAGGTTAAAGATGAAGGTTTGGTGTTATTCTGCCAACATTTTGTTAGCAGCCTGAGCTCCAGAAAAGTTTTCCTCTAAAAGGCAAAAATACCAAAATATTTATTTTGCTCATAGGTAAATTTGAGCAAGATAAAAACATTTCTCTTCTACATGGTGTTCACTTGACATTTCAAACATTTTGTGAGGCCGTGTTTCTAAACTATGGCTTATCGCTGGTCACAGTGGAGCTGCAACTGATGGGAATACAACAAGTCTTTTCATTAACTTGCCGGCCACGAGGGGACTGAATTAAAGTTATAATGTCAGTCTGAAGCAGAAGATTATTTGAAAAAAAGGTTTTAAAAAGATTTTAAAAGTCAACAATATGAAGAGGAAACTTTCTTTGTTCTCCACTGATTTCAGCCAGGTTTTTGATTCCTTGCAATACTGAGACGGGCATGATTATGTGTTTCCTGTGTGTATGTTACAGTGCTTGCATTCATTTCTATTGTCCATTGCTCTGTAGTCTGATCAGTTGTTCGCGGCTCCACTGTGGTTCTGTATGGTTGACCTTCAAATGCCAGGCTCATTGGCTCAGAGCTCAGTGCCTCTGAAAGGTTACATATGAGAGTGGAAACAAAGAGTGGGCGGACTCCGGTAAGACTCGCAGTCAGTGAACTAATGGGGACCCTAACAAGACAAGAAGACAGAGATAAAGAGAGATATACATAAACACCTGCAGAGAAAAAAGAGACCAGTGCAGAGAGTTGTTTGTTTTTTCCTCCACATTTTCCTTTTTCCATCATTTTAATATAAGGTTTGATTTTTGCTTCATGAGTCCATAGAACTTTGTTTCCAAACTCTGCTGGTTTCTTTTTGTATGTCTTTGCAAACCTCAACTTGACCTTTCTGTTTTCGAGGCTTACCAAAGGTAAAAGGTTCCCATTTTGTGGTGAATCGTTTGAGATCATGGTCATGATCTCTTGTCAAGACCTTAACAAGGAAACATCTACGCCTACACCCTGGAAAGCATTCTTGACTTTCTGTGTAGTCATAAGGTTTTTTTTTTTTGTCATTATACAAATCATTTTTTTGTCATCCATAAGACTTGCATTCCTCAGTTGTTCTACCAGGTCATTTGCCATTTCCTAGTTTTCCTGTGCACACCTGTACTCAACTGCTGATTTTGGCAAACCAACTACGTCTCATATCCCTCTGAGAGATTTTTGCTTTAATTGAGCCTCAATAAAAACGCTTGCATGGTCACCTTTTTACAACAGCTTTACAGCAGTTATGTTATCTTTATAGCTAACATCTGGAGGAGGCACATTGGCTGAAATTATCCTAATTCAGAGGTTGCCTCTTTCCAAAGACTTTACAAAGGTGTGGCCTTTGGAGAACTGATGACCTGTGGGCTCCTCTCTATATGAAATCTGCTATAGCCTTACCGAGCCTTACAGAGACCAGAACGAATGCTAGGTAAATTTGGGCAGCCCTTATTAACCTGTGGAGTCTAACAGGCCAACAGAGGACCATGTCAGAAGTAACTCCTGTCCGATGGTGCCAAAGTTTAAATTATGACATTTCACATCAAGTTTATGCTAATTATATACATATATATATATGAATATGTTTAATAAGGTTATGTCCACAGATTTGGACAGATTTGTCTGCCCACAATGACATATGCAGCCTTGAATGTGGAGAAGACAGAGTAAGGAGGAAGAGGAAAAATGAGAGACACAAGTAAGAAATTAGAATAAGTAAGATATAGAGAGACAAAGAAGTTTTACAAAGTTTTACAAAGAAAACTTGTTGGATTTTCTGGGCCACATACTCTGAAATATTATTATAGAAAGCCATTTGTCATGCCAATTAAAACTATGGTGTGTGTGTGTGTGTGTGTGTGTGTGTGTGTGTGTGTGTGTGTGTGTGTGTGTGTGTGTGTGTGTGTGTGTGTGTGTGTGTGTGTGTGTGTGTGTGCGTGTGCATGTGTGTAGCTCACTGCTCCACTGGAATGTGCTCCTCATTAACTTCTCTGTGAAGTTCCAAATATATTTTCCTAATCTATACATTTTCCTACCTACCATCAATCTGTGTATACTTTTGGTGTGTATTTGTGTACGTGTTTGTCTCTGTGTACAGTATACCTCTATACGAGTGTGTTTATGAAGTGTATTTATGTGTGTGTATTTCCATCGCGCCGCCTGGAATGTTTCCCCATATGAAGTTCGTCCCACATGCTACTGAGCTATGATGTTTCCATCAAGTGTAGGACTACAGTAGACAGAAAGGCCCCTTCCTGGCTGTGCGGAGCTGGCCCCAGCAAGTCCACTCTGTCCACAGATCCAGTTTAAGAGATATCTGGCCAGCACAAACCGGTGTACAGTTTTGTGGTTTGCGCACTGTGTGTTGTGACACATTCCTCCCATAACCATCGTTAATTTTTCTTCTGTCCCACATGGGATGGCCTTTGTTGCCCTTGCCCATCTATGATGTGTCCGTTCATGGTTTGTCCCTCCTTGGATCACTGTCAGTAGGTACCCACTGCTGACGGGGAGCGCCACACAAGCTTTACTGTGTGTGTTGGAAATGCTGCGACACAGCTGTATTGATTTAGGCCCTGTCGAAATCAATTAGGCAACATAATAATCCCATTTCATAATAAATGAAACCTTTGACCTGCTGGTGGCACTGTGGAAAATCAGAGGATCCTCATCAAAATCACCACAATTAATCCTGAGACATGACCATGCACATCAAATCTGATCACAATTCATCGAATAGTTATTGAGACAGTTCACCCAGAGCCACAAATATCAATCTTGTGGTGGTGCTAGAGGAACAGTCACTAAGATTCATCCCATGGGGACAATGAATGTCTCTACCAAACTATTCTATTCAACTATCTAATAGTCCCTTGAGCCATTTCAGTCTGGTCCAACATTATGATGCTAGAGCCTC
The DNA here is from genome assembly GCF_017976425.1 of Toxotes jaculatrix. Lineage (NCBI taxonomy): Eukaryota > Metazoa > Chordata > Actinopteri > Toxotidae > Toxotes > Toxotes jaculatrix. The sequence continues at coordinate 17,665,657 of NC_054399.1, read as the reverse complement.
TCCACTAAAAGTACTGATTAACACAGCTTTAAGAATTAATGGTAACAAACAGCTGCATTGAACACTTGTACATTTTTGATCAGAGAGGTTTTTTCATCTTTTTCTACAATATTTAACAACTTCTAACAGAGGTGAATAAAAAAGGTCCAGAGAGAACACAGCGTACATCTTTGTGTCTTCCCTGGTTGTAGTCACGATGAACCAGATCTGTGAATGTGTGATTTACTGCCATGTATCATGCTGTTATTATTAGTAAATCAAATATTATCCATGCAGATGCAGCCTGCCAGATTTCTTTTTGCAGCCGAGAAATGCGGAGGCTGAACGATAAATTCACCTACACTGTATCCAGAAAAAAAGAATAGTAAATTTTGCTGTCATAATGTCCTGCATGTATATTATATAGAAAAAGTGTAAAAATGTTATTTGGAAATCTTGCAGCATGTTGCAGCTCTTATTGTAAGAACCTCTGAGAGAAATGGCTTTAAAAGGGGCGAAGGTTGTATGTGCACTGTGAAATGACTATGGTAAAAAAAAATCGAGACAAAATAATATAAAAAACAAAGTTATGTCCCCATTTTTCCATAAAGGATGCTGCAGCACATGAATATCTGGTTACTCAGTTTGCCGTCCTTTGCTCTGTAGTTACTCTTACTATATGTAAAATAAATAAATAAAAAATAATAATAAAATTGCAAGGGTCAACGACGGCGATCTAAAAGGACACCAGCAACAATGGTTAGAATACAAATCCCCATCTAGCCATAAACATTCTGAGTTTAGGGCACCAGGGTCATTAAAGAAGTCAGACCAGTATATGAAAAGCCCTTTCACAGTTTGCGTGTGTATAAATCAATGTGACACTAACTAAACAAGAGCTGCTTGAGAGTGAGGATAATGAACAGAGATGGCCTGAAGGCAAACTGAGTCTTAATCATGGGACAGACATGATGGAGAGAGGGAAAGACGGGAGAAGGCAGGTGAGATGAAAGACAGAATGTGGGCAGTTCAAAAGGTTAAACAGCAAACCGGGGGCAAATTTTGTCTCGTAGTATTCAATTCTACATTTTTAGGGTCCACAGAGTTTTAAACAGTGTTTCCAGAATTTGAATACCATTACGTCAAATTAAACTCCTGTGAAGTGGAATACTTGTTCAGTAATAGCCTGATAATAGCCTGATTAATATGTGAGAAGTGTTTGTCCTCTGGAGGCTGTGAAAAATACATAAGTCTAGACAGATATTCAGAGATGCCAGAGTTTCTTAGCCTCTATCCCTGACTGAAACATGCCTATTAGCGCACACGCGCACGCGCACACACACAGCCCAATGGGGCCCAATGCTTAGAATGGTCCAATATGAAGTGGGACACTTGTAAATTTAAGAGTAGCCACGGGTGATCTGAGAGAATTAATTAATTAACCCATGGGTATCCACTCAGTCACAGGGTGCACGCTGGCTGCACTCTGGAGACAGGACTGAGACAGAGAGAGAGAGAGGGTGACTTTTGGATGTGAATATGGCGCCAATATTTCACTGCCAACATCCCAGCATGGATAAACACTGGCCACATGGCACTCAGTGCCCCCCAGGTCTCCACTTTTTAACACACACACAGACACGCAACAAAAAAACCGTCAGAGGGAAACTTGTTAGCACTTGACCCCTAACATTTCAGACTACTACTCATAAACAAACTAATGGAAATATTACTTACTTTTCATGTGTTCCTGGATGATATATAATGATCACACATAAGCACGCACACACAAAGACCCCTGCAGATGGGGCAAACAGACGAATGCGCAGACAGCCACTTAGTTATCCAAAAATCCAAAAGGATAACAACAACCTGTTGACGTAAATAACATTTACTCTAAAGATATGTTCTAAAATTAAACTTTTCAGCCCCACAGCTTCCAGGAATTTGGTGAAAATAGCTATGAAGGCGCAATTTCCTCTAAGCGATTACAGTAAGCTTAGGGATACTGTGGGGACTTGGGGGGAAAACAAAAACAAATTGGGGGAAAGGCGGCTGCAAAATGTTTTGGCTCATTTCTAAAACAGTTTACAATTTGATTTCTTTTTTAATATATTGGTAAGGGACGTCTTGGTTATGACTGCAAAGTGTGACTACATTTCTAACATTTCAGTTGTAAATCAGGTTAACATGAAGCTAGTAAGAGGATTCATTTTATTCTACACGTGCACAACAATAGTCCAAAGTCATACAGGGACTAAGAATGATTGTAAAACTCTGTAAAACATGAGCCTGTATTTTAAACATGTCAAAATTCTGAGATTCCCTAAGGTCATAATTTAAAAGTTAAAGTTTACTCACATTATGGTTGTCATAATTTAATTTAATTTAATTTATTGTGTTTAAAAAGTCAGTGATAGTAATTACAAACCAGAAATAGATATTAAAAAGATGATAAACCAGAATTAGACTGAACACATTGTATGAATGAATGATACAGTAACAAGAAAACTGGAAACACATTAATTGCAATATCCAACCACATCAGGAAGAAACTTTGTAAGACCAGGGGGGAGCTGGAGATTTGGGTGATAATTCTCAGATATAATAGCAGTGAATGTCTCAACAGGGACATTTGTGGATTTGATGAAAGATGCTTGTAAATATTTGCTTAGCAAAGTGGACATAATAATGTTGTTAAACTGTAACTGGTATGGAATTGTGCCAGTCGTCACACACACTTGGACACAAACACAAACAGTGCACCTAAATCCTTTTATCCCTAAGCACAATCTAACATTGAACCATTCGGCCTCTCTGCAAGTCCAATTTTAATAAAATCAGCGTGCACACACACGCGCACACACACACACACACACACACACACACACACACACACACACACACACACACACACACACACACACTTCATCCCACACTGTATATCAGAGAGTGTGTGGGTGGTGGTTTCCCCATAGGCCTGTGGTGACAATGAGTCAAGGAGACAGGGGACTTGAACACACACACAGAAATCGCAGGCACAGATGGACATACTGTACATGCACACACACTGCTGCTAAAATGTATACACACATTCCTACACTCACTCTGCACTGATGCACGCAAAGAAAACTGATGTGCAGTATGAAACGAGCAGTGGCGAAAATGACAACGTTGACAACAAAGGAGAAAGAAGAGGCAGATAAAGATGATGACAACAACAATGACGATAAATATGTGACAATGTGTGAATGAGTTGCCAAAATCTTATGTACCAGAGAGCAGCACAGAGAATCTTATTGTACCAGAAGATTGTGATTCAGACTGGGCGCCTTGGAGCCAGACAGTCAACAGACACTGTTTCCCAGTTGGGTTGATGAACTTTGTGGAAATTCAAGCGATTAATCTCACATCCAAATCCCATTGCTAACAGTGTTATGGGTAATCTTTTTTTTCCCAAATCAGATGACTGTACTCATAATTGCAGTATGATGTGCAGTTTTACAGTATACAGACATTACGTGTTATCACTGGAAAAGTGAGATGAACTCAAAGCATTGATGGTTTAGTCTGCTGATGCACAGGGACTTCTATAGCCCTGTGTTTATAAGCCATAGCATTGTCCTATAGCATCCCTTGGCTAAAAAATATTTCACTAAGAAGGGTCTTTAGCTGTGGCAGCTTTCATCATCAGGTTTTCAACCAGTATTGATATTTCTAAGAAAACATTTAGCAAAATCTATCCCACAGTCTTTCCTCAAGCAGGGTGCTTATTAGAAAACATAGACTCTTTTTCACATAGCTGCACCTCTGATGCTTCATTTAATAATGTTTGTTTCAAAAAACAGCAAGTGAGAAAACACCACAAACAGATTTTTGTTAACTGGAATGCAAGTGAAAAACTTGATTAGAAGTCTTTTCACCAAACGATTCCTAAATAAAAGAAGCCAGCCGGGCATCAATCAGCACTCTCTAAGGCAACAAAGGGTAACAAAATTAAAAAACTAAATCTGATGAATCAACTAAATGAAGTTAGAAATCGGTTCAGTTTTACCGATGCAATATCTTCTGGGTTATGGTCATAACTGAGAATCTTGCACCCATTTTTTTTTTCACAAAATGGACAGTCTAATCAATGGATCACCAAGTCTGTGCGGTGACAGATGTTCTTTCTCCTTTTTTTTTTTTTTTTTAATTCATGCTCTACTGAAACACCTTCTAAATAACTTCAGCTAAATAACTCCAGTTTCCTGATGCAGCTAGTCTGCACTTATTTGATAAGATAAAGCACAATGTGGCTCTGCCTCGCTGCACATTGTTGCCAAGTAAAAAAAAAAAAAAAAGTGGGATGCTGCCACCATTCCTTTCAGTCCGTGTGACAGACAGCAATCAAGTGGAGAATAATCGCTACTTCTTTCTTAGAGCAGACAGAAGGGGCAAAGGCTGAGAGGAAATGCACTGTTATGTTCTGCTTACTTCAGCTCACACAAATTGTGCTTTAGAGCTCTTGTTATTAATGAATGCTTGTGCTCTTCTGAATGGGCTGAAAAGAATATACAGCTGGTAGCTCACACACATGCACACAGACACACAAAGGAACGGACACACACGGTCACGAGTAATGAATTAATGACACAGCTGTATTTGCTCTAACAAGGACAAAGGTATGCACACAGACCAAGAAGTATGTGCATGTCACAAACACATGCATGCTTGTTCAATCACAGAGTGAGCAATACGTTAATGGCAAAATTCCTGGTTTGAGCTGCGCTAAGGAGCATAGAATGAATAGATGCATGGTCCATCCACAGGTACGATAGCCCATTATCTACCTCTGAACTGAAATGGCAACTAATTGCTCTCATTCTTTGTGTCTAATGCTCTCCAGCTGCTGTTCTCAGTTTCTCTCTCCTCACTCTAACAGGGAATGTTGTGCATCTCTGTGAAAGACAAATCAGCTATAGTCCAAATTACTATTATCCTATCCAGAAAGATAAAAGAATAAAAACCTGACAAAAATTAAAAGAAGAGGTTGAATTTTCCAATGCAGCAGCACTGGAATGCGGTCGCTCATAAAACATGTAAATTAATGAACATGCATGAATGACATGGAAAGGTTAGAATACCATTTAAAAAATTATATGTTTAAACACCGTCAAAAAGAGAGACATGGCTTCTGTCGCATTCTAAATTTCATTACAAATGTCACACCATCGTCAGAGGCTAGATAGCAAGGGAGAGGGGGGATGGGGGTTGTAGGAAGACAAGCATGAGGAGGAGGAGGAGGAATGGAGGAGGAGGGATGAACAGGGTCTATAATGAAGACAAATGGGTTTTCCAATGTTTCCTGAATGCTAGTGCTAAAGGCCACATGTTTTCCAGAGACCCCTGGACAAGTGCCTACAGTTCTACAACAGGAGCAAATGCTGATTCATGGGGCCAAGTAATTCTGATACATATGCACTAAAAAATGTAATACATACTGTTAGATCTGTCGATGATTTCACATTGTACAAAATCCAAAACTAGTCTAAATGAACCTGGCTGTAACTTTAAATAATTGTATTATAGCCAAATAAGCTGAAAATATTTGGCGTAAAATAAAAATAAAGTCAGTTAATTAGTCACATACTTTGCAGACATCTTAAAACTGACATGATATTCAATATTACGATTTATTAAATGACTCCCTGTAATGTGAAAAGGTGGTTTTGGTATTGCTGATCCCACTGAGAAACAATCTCAAATATATCTCTGCAGTACAATATGTGTTTTCATTCTTTTTGTTGGTAAATACATATTTGCAACAATGAGGTCATATCTGGGTCTGTATCAGCAATGGTACAACCGTATGACTGCAAATATAATGAGAAAAGAAATATGGTTAAAGTCTTTTACATGACTGCATTAATGTACTGCTCAACATAATCATGTTGCTGTTGATAAAACCTACTTTGACTATCCAGAGGAAAGAGTGTTTAGAGGTTTGCTTAAGAAATCCTGAGATATTTTTAAATAAGAGAAAAGAGGAACCTTGTGTTCACTTGAAAATTGCTGTAGCATCATTACCTCCCTTTTTAAAAAGTAACCTTTTCCAAGAATAAAAGCATTACTTAAACATCACATGGTGCAATAACTATCTTAGTATTCATTCCTCTGTTTATTGCGGTTTCTCTGTTTCTCATTCTCCGATGGTTTTGATGTGTGATGATGTGTATTCTGATGAATGTTTGTATCACAGCTGGTCCAATCTGTAATGAATATGGGAAATAAGAGAAACAAACGAACAAATTCATAGAGAGCAATGATGTAGGAACAGTAGGGCTCGAGTATCAATGTGGACCTGATTCTTGTCTTTCTTTCATAACACACTGACATTGTGAATTCCATCCAGTAGCAACAGTTAACTGTCTGACAAACGATTTACTCTTTAGGCTTTATCAGTGGATAAAAAGAAAAACAGTTTATCACATCATTATAATCAATATACATGAGGGAGAAAAAGCATTTAAAGGCACTGCTGCCTTGGAAGACCATACACAAGGGATCACACAAGGGGCAATGGTGGGATGACAAGCTATACACCTCATCAGTTAAATTCAAGCTGACAGCAGTGTAAGTACATGGTACAGTATGTTCTCTACTGTAGCCTAAAGCAACCACCAGGACATCCCAGGGGAACAAGTGCCTACCTTCCCATCAGCCCTTTACACTGCATGCATGCGAACTTAAAGACCGCTTCAGCTAATTAAGCAGTCAAGTTGCTAACGTGTCAACATTGGGGAGTTGTTTCTCTTTGTAAATATCTCACTGGCTCTTAATGTGAATTTTTTGATTCCCTTAAGTTGCTTCATTAAGAGTGGATGAAGATGTAAACATACAGCCAGGACAAATAATGTAATTATGGAGAGAAATTTCCATGAGCAATCTGAAAATTTAATAAGCCATGTGTGTTATGTGCTGTCAACATGTAAAAGAGTGTGAAACATGTCACCCATGACTTGTCACAAGATTTCATCCCTTGCAACCCAAATCCGAGCCAAGATAATCACATACAGGCATGTTAACATGCACAGAGACATGCACACACATACACAACTCTGAGCCATCACAGCTCTTCACCCATCCGCAATAGTTAACTTTCTGCTCGGCTGGTTCAGTACAGGGACACAGAAGGGCGAGATGGAGGGTGCTGAACCGAGTCATTCAGTATGAGAGAATGAAGAGGAGGAGGAGGAGGAGTAGAGGGGACATGGTAGCCTGGTTCCAGACCTCTGAATCACCGCCCACATCACCAAATTTATCAGTGACTCAGAAAAGACTGATGTTGCTTTGGTGAACGGCTGTTTTGTGGTTGGAGAAACAACCGAGCCAATCAGAACCTTTGTGGCCAGGACAAATGCAAGTGATGTGACAAAGTTGTGTGAGGTTCAGACAGACTAGGACCTATAATGCCTTAAACTTGAGCCTGGCCATTGACCAGGTAATTCAGCAAATGATTTATTCCTTTTATTTTTACCTACTGTAGGAAACTTTTCTTTTTTGTATTTGCAATATATGAAGCTGTTTGTTTGTGGTTTAATGCAGGAATTCTGCCTCTTCAAAGATACATGTAGATGTCTCGACAGTCCTACGCAGGGAAGGGTGTAATGGAAAACTGTAGGATGATGAGGCAGATGAGGCAAAGAGCAAAATGTGTTGTGCAGACCTGCACATCAAACAACAATTGACTGGGTGAATCGATTCCTGTTACGAGGTGGGATCAACACAAGTGACTCCGGTGTACATTTGTCCATTTGCAGCCTGGAGAAATATGATTCCAGCTTAAGTCATGTGATTATTATTAGTAGAGAAGACAACAGACATCATCAGGGTGTTCTGGTGGCTGTCAACCGCAACATCTGCAGTTCGAGTTCAGATCAGATCAGGTCTTTGTCGCAATCACTCTCTCCCAGCATTTCATGTCAACTCTCTAATGATAAAGAAAACGCAGCATGTCAACACATCAGCTCTTTCAAAAGCTGGTTATGGTTTTGTGTACAAGAACAAGAAAAGGCTACAATTAGTAAAGAAAAAAAAGCTACTCACTTAACGTGAGAGTGACTCCAGTGCTTAATCAGACGTGTTAAATCAGATCAACGTAACGGGGTGCATAGGGAACTACGACAAAAATCCCACCTAAAATCTGTTCATGAGCACAAAAACAGTTCATAGGGGCAAAAAGTGACCCAGTGCCCAAGATTCCCACAGAGTTGCAGGGCATTATGTAATTGATACACACACATACAAAGCGAAAGGGCTGCAGAACAAGGAGGAAACTCTTCACACAAATGGGATGAAAGCACTGTTAGTATTTTTACAGAGCAGAGTCTACATGAATTATGAGATGTCATAACATAAATTTTATCATAGAAGTTTGAGCCATTTGCTGTGTAATGAAAAGATCTCTCTTGTCTCTCCGTTTGTCTCCCTGTCTCTTACTCAAGTGAGCAGTTGGCGTAAACACACTGGCTGCAGCAGTAACAATTATCAAGCCAAGCCTTCCCTGACATTCATATAAAGATGATTTTGGGTGAGTCACAGAGGCATGTGCAGAAAGAAACAAATCAATAGCAGATGGAGTGCTGGATGGACTAGTGTAGCGAGATGGTTATTTAGGTTGACATTTAAGCTGAGGTAAATAACCCCCTGTGTAAAGCGACCTCTATTTGTTTTTGCCAGGGCTGACTCCACTGTGGCAAATGAGGTCTGTTTTTCTGTTTATCTGTCTCCTTCCTTCTATATACACAGCATGTGCATTTCCTTCCCTCCACCTCTTTATCTTTTAGTCTTCTCCAGTATCTCTTGGCCTCCCTGAAAGCATCTGATCAACGTCAACACACAGGAGGAGGCCAAGTTCAACATAATCTAAGTGAGCACTGTTCTCTATTGTAGCTGTAGATAAAAACAGCCTTAAGTGTTTTATATTTCACTGATACGTAGGTGTGATGATCTTTAGTTAGGTGTTAGGTAATGTTTAGCAGTTACATGCAGTACATTTACATTTCTTTACCAGATTTATTCAACATTTTCCTTTTGTCTTTTCCATTTTTTCCTCCTCTGCTTTCTTCCTATTCCCATGACAGTTGCTCACTTCCCTCCAAACTCCCTCTCTCTCCTTAATGTGCTTTTTGTGTGAGTGAAAAGCAGAGCGGTCATACGCCTCGGCCGGGCCATCAAACATTTACATCATGTGGTGCTTTAGAGTGCAAAAGAGAGAAAGACAGAGGAGACAGACACAGGAAGAAAAGGAGAAGGATGCCTACAAAAGGAAATAACAAGGAAGACAGACAGTCACAGAAAGAAATGGGCAGTGAAAGACACAGACAGACAGACAAAGAGAGTGTAAAAGACAGAGACAGAGAGAGAAAGAGACAGGAGAACAGCTGAACGGCTCTAACAGAAGAATCATTGTCTGAGTGCCAGTAGGTCAGGAGTTCACCAGCCACTGGTCCACAGCAGGGCCAAATAATGCTATCATGAGTAACAGCAAGGACAGAATTTATAATTGATTACACAAGAGTTTGGAAAACTTGCTGCATGTTCTGGATTCAAGATTGGCGACAGATTTTCATTTAAAACTTCAGACGGTAAAAAATGTAGAGTCCTTAAACAGATAGAAAGAAAGACAGAAGGGGAGAGAACAGTCTGCAGAGAAAGGTAGAACACAAGCCTGATAATCTCAATACCTTTCTCATCTTGTGAAAAGAGAGGGTTTGAGTTTTGTGAGCAGATAAAAAATCAGATCATGCATCTGTGAAATTTCTCTGTATAACCTTGTATATTTAAATAATTTTAATTTGAGCCCAGGCTAAATCAATTAAAAGCTTTTGAATATATGATAAGTAAAGTTGCAGACTGGATCACTAAAAAATTGAGCCGACACTCACTATAAGTCTCTATAAAGCCGAGGAGAGCTGCAGATTTGGGTGGCAATTCTCTGATTTATCATTATGAGCAACCCCTTTCACGTTTAACAGTCATTTGACATATTGCTACTACAGAAGTATCAATTAAAACCACTTTAAACCAAACTACAAAGTACTGTACCAATTACTGATGTATAAGGGTATCAAGCAATTTCAAAGTGCTGCATCATTAAATATTCCTCTAGTGTACAGGTATTGAGAAGAAGTAATAGAGCTAAAATAAACTGACATTTGGTAATGTAACCAGAATTTTATAATTTACTTAAGTTGCATAATAACTGTTTTTTCTTTCTTTGTTCTAAAAGAATCATATAATAATGCAACGCTAAACTGCTGCTAAAAACAAGATTACATAATAAAGGTTTTTGTTTTTTTCATTTATCCAACAGTTGAAAGGCTTGACCTATACATACCAGCAATTCATCATCCTTTCCCAAGGTCTAGCACAGGTGGGGAGACAATTAGGCCAGAAAGAGTGCGCAGACAGTAATACCCTGAAGGATTCCCAGGAAAGGTGATTTTTTTTTTTTTTTTTTAAAGGGAAAAGGGATAATGATATTTTGGGGCAGCACATAGTGTATTTAATGACATGGGATGAAGCAAAGAGTGCAGTGATTAATCCTGTAATCCTTCCGATTACTCATCTATATATTAACTATAACCTAATGTATACTGTTAGCCTGATAGAAAAAAAGATAAGCACGAAAAATAAATGGAAAAACACCTGGTCCTGGCTGGCAAGTGCCATGCCATTATCTCCTTAATTTTCTCACTGGCCTAAATGCAACACCTCTCTCTCTGGAGATGACTGCTGATTTTTCCCTTTGGGCTCTGTCCCCCCCCCCCCCCCCCATTTCCATTTTTAGCTTTTTACCTGTCACTCCTAGAGCATTACAGTGAGTGAGCAGCTAAACCTCAGTGTCTCGCTCAAGGACACTTTATCATGAACATGGCCGTTAATGGGTTGGTCTGGCAGTTAATGGCTGTAATGGGTGTTGTCTTGTCCCAGGATCAAGCCCTTATACTGTGGACTTATGAAAGAAAACAAGGCAGAGGACACTACTGACAGCTTTAATGATTTCTAAATGAAGCAATTTTCCCATCCAACTCTGTACCCACCCAACCCCCCACAAGTCTTTCTCTTTGCAAAGAAATAGGCTATGCAATGAGAGCAGAGATAAACAGACACAAGTCCCCATACTGAGGAGAGAGTCAGACATAGGAGAAGAGAGAGAATAAACACCCATTACCATTTATAAATGCAATGTGTGCTTCCATAACACTCATACATACAAATATTTAGATTTAGTGTCAAAAATGTGTACATCATCTCACACATAGACAGTTATGACTGAATAAACATGATACAAATACACACACAGGGGAGAACACACACACACACACACACATATTATCTCTTTTCCATCACACAAACAGCGCAGCATTTAGACACAACATACAGGAGCAGATTCCTATCTGAACTATTGCTTGACTTCCTACCCCATAACAGACACTGTTTGTTTTGTTGTTTTGACCCACCCCATGCAAGCAGTGACAAACTTGCTTTATCATGTTTACCACAAATTTGTATACATGTAGCATATTTCAGAGATGTGTGGTGCTGAATGCATTTATGGACATATGCTAATTCCTCCTTTTACAGATGATGGTTTTAACCTTCACAAGCCTCATAGAAGAAAGAAAACAAAACATCCCTTCTCTGCCACTGACTGATGAGAACAAATTTAGCTGCTGTTGTTTTATGAGGGACAAGAGTCACCTTGAAGCTTTTGTAGTCAAATCACAGCAGCTCTTTTCCTTGCTTCCAATCCATACATCGCATAACATAGCAAGCACTGCCTTCACATCTAGTATAGTGCCTAAATGCTGCAAAATGAAGAGGTAGACTCGGGGAATGGGTGGGGGATGGGGCACAAAATGATGCAAAGTAGCTAAGGAAAACATTAATAATAATATGGAAGGTGGGCTTTTTAAAAAAGTAATACACAAATATATCCTTTTTTGACATAATGATCTTGTTCAATTGAGAAAGTCAGACTTACAGTCCTTCTAGGAAATGTACCAAGAGATAACATCAATGTGAATGACACAACAAAATCCCATTATGTATTGTGTGATGCTGCAATACATTTGTCATTTTGTGTTGAGCATGTGTTGTGTTATAAAGACATCCATTTGTTCATTGGGGTTGTGAACCAAAAAGGTTAAGAACCACCAGGTTACATAATGCACCTAACACTCCCTCCACATCACTGCAGCCATCCAAAACAGGGACTGATCCGCACGCACACAAACACACACACAAACACACACAAATTTCACCCAGGTACAGGGCAGATACACTACATCAAAATGGAGGACGGGGGGAGTCTGCTAAACATGATTTTATTCCATTATGTAATTGTCTAACCCAGTGACAGCAGCCCTATAAGACATTTTTTTACCCCACTCATCATGATAGAACTCACTTTTCCCTTTTGAGATATCAAGCTTTTCTGCCATCTACCTCCTTTTCTCTACCTATATTTTCTCACCTTCACTGGGATATTTTTTTTCCTCCACACCTCCTTTTTCTCCCTCTCATTGGTTGTCTGTTTAACCCATCTACTTCTCCTCATACCCGACCCTGTCTTACTCACAGCACTCACCCCTGTCCCTTCCTCTGGTCTCTTTCTCCAGCTACCCACTCTTCCTTGCTATCACCCTTGATTCCCCCTCTCTCCCAATTCCCAGCCAGTTTAACCCCATTATGCCTCTTCTCCTCTTTCCATGTAAATTCTTCCACTCTAAATCTTATCTTCCCCCAGGTTTTTCCCCTGCAACACCTACTTTATTTTTTCAATTATCCCCCCACCCTCCCACCCAAGGCCTTACCAGGTGTGAGCTACAGTGAAGCGTCGCCTCTGTCGGATGCTCTTGTTGACCATCAGCTTGCGGAAGAGCCGCGGGGAGCTTCTAGGGGACAGTTTCGGGGACGTGGCGCCCCTTTTCCCTCCCACCACACCTGGCATCTTGGGAGGCTCCAGTTCCAGATGCATGTGCTCCTTGAATGTCCGAATGCAAGAGTCCATCTCAACACTCAGCTCATTGGATGACATCCCTGCAGGCTGGGATCGGTTCTGTGTGGCAGACTTTTATTCCTCTGTCAAATTCTGCCACTTTCTGCCCAAAATCAGTCCCAGGACTCGGTCATGTACAGCTGATTTGTTTTCCTTCCTTATCCAGATGCAGAGAAGCTCAAATTAGGCTGAAACCTTGAAGTTTTTTTTTGTTGTTGTTGTTTGTGTTGCCTCTGTGCTTTCTATTTTTCCCCGTTCTTCAGGGGCTTAGGGATTAGCCAGCCAGCAGTCGTGCCCTCTCCCCCTCTCTCTTTCCTGTGGCTCGTACACCGTGCTTCCCTGCTGGTCTTCTGTTCCTCTGACGCTCTTAGAGGAGCTTTACCCACAGCAGGGTCACATACAACTCCTTCCAGGACAGAAGAATTCCTCTTTTCAAAACTGCTCGTCTCCCATCGCTCTCCTGGTCTTGCTGCCTGTAAAGAGTACACCCCAATGCTCTATCACCCTCCCTCCTTGTCCCTGTGTCCCTCTGTCTCTCTGACACAGTTGGTGCCTGCTAAATGCACACCTCAGTACCAGCTCTTTCTCTCAGTCCATCAAGGCAGCTTGACGTTGGAGGATCTCCCTTATGAAAGATTCAGAAGGGTTGAAAACTGCTCTCTGCCTTCTCCTGTTTTGCTCTCCATCCATCACTGCCTGACTGACCTCCTCTCCCTGCAAGTAGCCCCCACCTCTTCAAAAAGGCACTCCCGGTGTGGCACAAAGTGACTCCCACTTCGCCGAGCCTCTAGTCAGATTTCCCTTGACTCGCGCAGTCAGAGCAGCGAGCGGAGCACAGCACAGCATTCAGGCAAATGCTTCGCTTGCTGTTTCATTCAGAATATACACAAGGAGCTGAGAGCAGGCACGCAGTGAGCGCAAGCCACGCCTCCCTTGTTAAGGATTGGCTGGTGGTTGTTGTGACGACAGACAGGCAGGCACAGTAACAGGTTGTGGGATTTATTATTTATTTTTTGTTTAGCCAGGATTTGTGGTAATGTTGCTGATGATGTTGTGACCTTTAGTGAGGCAGGCAACCGGTGAGTGCAGGCCAAGAAAAAAGGCAATTTGGAAAGGGGATAAAAGCAAACAGCTTAATGGGCATCAGTGAGCAGGAACATACACACTGCTCAAAGGTCAACTGATTCAAATAAACACTCCAAAGCATGCATTTACGCCAGTACATAAACCTATTGCAAAAAGAAGAAAACCGCTTATTAACTTACTACACAAAGTCTATTCCATCACAATCTAACCAACATTTTCTTCCCCTCTCTCTCTCTCTCTCTCACACACACACACTTTTACCCATCCATAATTCTGTCTGAATGGAAGCAATCCAACCATGAGATTGCCACAGTATGCAGAGAAAAGGAATGAAAGAAAGAACAGACACATACAGTCATCCCAGATACACATCCACACACACAAAGGGCTACTTACTCTGAGTGATGAAAAGAAGACAGAGAAAAAGAGGGGCAATGCCCTGAAGGTACAGAGAATGAGAAGAAAAATCCAAAAGGAACATCAGAAGAGGCAGAATGGCAGCGTGACGAGTACTGGAAATGTGAGTACTTGCTCGTCTGCTCGGTGGACTGATTTGTTTTGGTTGTGAGTCACTGATGATTGTGAGCCATCAAAGCATGTAGCTCTTTCTCACTAAACGCTTGCCAACGAACCTTTTGAAAATAGTCTTTCCATGCTTGTATATAAAGAAGAAAATACTTAGTAGTAATATGAGGCTTCATATAGGAGCACAGCAGGCTAGAGTGTGCTGTTGGTGGTTTAAGATGAGCCAGTGATGCATGGCATTCCCTGGCTCTTGTCCCCCTGTCTCTCCTACTTTAGTACAAATAAGTTTCACTGGCAAACAGGCTAAACTGGTGCTTGACAAAGCAAAGACAGCTAATAACTGACCTGTATATTTCTTTTGTGCTTGTACATCTTAGAGGTGTTAAGATATTTCACAGGATATGTGAAAGAAATTTGACTAACTTGTATTTGAAAAGTTAGGGGATAACCAGAGCCACTAGGATTCATCCTCTGGGAACTATACATTTCACTAAAAGCAAAAAGTGTCAACCTGCTGGTGGCAAGAAAAGTCAGAGGACTGCCAAAGAAAACAGGATTTTAACTGCGGGGAGCATGAATGACAATCTACCAAATAGCTGGCATGTTCCAGCCAAAGTGGTGGATAAAAGTGACTGACCAACAGATACTGCCATCCCTAGAGCCATGCCATTAGCATGGTTAAAAAGCACTTCACAGAACTGAAAAAGAAGGACTGAATTCGCAGTTTCTCCATCTGCCTCCCATTGCATCTTGAACCCAGAAAGATAGAATCCAAAACACCTGCACACAAAATCACTTTTGCGAGGTGTCTGCACTGAAAGGGGGGTGACAAAAGATGAATGACAAAGCATAAATGAGATAGGCAGAAAACCAATGCCAGCAAGCCATTTTAAAAGAGATTGAATTGGAGCGTGACTGGGACATTTCATTCCACGTTAAACTCTGGTTTTTATATCCTTGAGGGCTTGAGTGAAAGCTCACAATGCATGGTCACAGCACAGATAGAGTTGAGATATAAAATTGTCCCTACAGCCAACCATAAAGGAGCTCTGGCAGCTCTGCACAGCTATGTTACTTGGACCTCAATATTGATATCTGTGGGGGTGGAAACTGATAAAGATGCTGCATTCTTTTTAGGTATCTGGGTGAGTGAAGGTTTCTAGTCTCAAAATGATTGGTCAATTAATTATTTTATTGACAGAAAAGTAATTAACAACAATTTGAATAACTGATTAATCATTTAAGTCATTTATCATACACGTTTTGAGTTAAATGCTAATGTCAGTATGTTAACATGCTCACAATAACAGTGCTAACATGGTGATTTACTGGTTCACCAAGCATAATGTCAGCAAAGTTCATATCTTAGTTAAGCGTGTTAGCATGCTAAAACATACTAATTACCTCTAAAGGCAAAGAAGAGCTGAAGTTGATGGTGATGCTGTTAAGTTTTGTAGGTATTTAGTCACAAACCAAAGTACTGGACTGATTGAGGTTTGACTTAATGGTGGTGCTACATGAAAAGTGCAGGATCACCAAAGTGATGGTCATCCATCCAATAGTTGTTGAGACATTTCACTAAAACCACAACCTCATGGTGGATTCAGATGAAAAGTGCAGGGATCACAAACTTTAGTAGGATTCATCCTCTGGGGATCATGAATGTCTGTCCATAATTTCATTGCAATCCAATATTTGTTGAGATATTTACATATGGACAGACATCTGGTGGACACACCAACCGTAAGAATAACATAGCGTTTTTAAAATTGGTCATTTTAGTGATAGTAACATCTTTTTAATAATTATATGAATCAATGTGTCTGTAGGAGGAACAACTGAAGTGATTAATCAATGTTCTGCCATTTTTCTGTTCTTATACATCTAATATTCTGAATGAGTACAGGGTTTAAGATTTTAGTGTTCTTGCCCACCCCACAGCCCCACCTGTCACTTTCCATAATGTCACAACATGCAAGAGAGACGCCTCAGCCTGCACCATTTTCCCTCGGTCTCTCGTCTCCCACAGTGAGTAGGGTGATCACAACATCCTTAGGACCCCGTCGGTGTGTGTAAGTGTGTGTGTGTGTGTGTGTGAAGGGTATCTTGTACATGTTTCTGTGTGTTTAACATGAGTGTGTGGGTCAGATGGAGGTGA
Source organism: Toxotes jaculatrix (assembly GCF_017976425.1). Taxonomy (NCBI): domain Eukaryota; kingdom Metazoa; phylum Chordata; class Actinopteri; family Toxotidae; genus Toxotes; species Toxotes jaculatrix. The sequence continues at coordinate 17,648,861 of NC_054399.1, read as the reverse complement.
TGGGGTGATGCGTGTGATGGGGTTTGGGTCTTCAGATGAGAGTCCTTAATGTAGCGTCTCTGGTTACATAAAGCCCTCTCTTCTTTATTCCCTCTTTCACACTCCATCTCTCTCAGATAAGTGAAAAACAATACTGCATTGTGGACCAGAAAAACAGACCTGCAGTCATTCACGATGGTTCAAAGAAAAACAGAAAGAAAGACATGAACACAATGAGAAATAAGATAATGCACACTGAAGTGCCAAGGACAAGCAAAAGTGGTTTGAAAAGACTATTTATCCATATGAATTATACCCCTTTAACAAATGCAAATATAAATAAAGGACAAAAGCTTATAGGAAAGGAGAATGAACAGAGTGAAAAGAGGCAGAGAACAATAGCAAAATTGGATAGAGGTGGTTTGTGGAGAAACCTGAGAGAGCTAGAGAAAAGGGCAAACTGTTCTGTTTTGAAGGGGACCTCGTCAATATTTCTTCTGTGTGCAATCCTAGAAAACAAAGAGTGATGTCTGTTACAGGTTCCTCCCTGGCATGTTTTAGTATATGACAGTTATCCCATTAAATAACATCCCTGTCAACCCACAGCCTCACAAACTAAACTACACTGAGCACCAGGTTTTATCCACACTCACACATGAGAGGATTGCTCACAACACAAACTGACAACCAGGAGAGTAGCCAAGGTAAATATGAAAGATTTTTTTTGCTCTTTCTGACACTGAACCAAAACTCTCCCAAAGCTGATGAAACTGTTGAGAGAACATGAAGGCTTATAACAAGTATTTAGCATAAAACTGGCTCTTCTTTGATCACGCATTGTTCCACTAGCTAAGACGTATAATCATGCAAAATGATGTTCAAATATCTGGTGTATGTTGACTTTGATGTATGAAGTTATGTTGGACTTCTGGTGAGCAGAATTTCCACCCACCATAGACTGAGACTTGTGTTGTACCAAGAGTCCCATCTATTCAGCAAAAAAAAAAGATTAATAGATCATTTGAAATGTACTTAGTCACTACACAGCGACAGAAAAATCTGTTCAGTTAAAGCAGCAGAAACAAGTCAAATCTCCAATATTACCCTGTTTCATATATGACTGACATCATTTCTTGTTTTGAAATTAAAGTCTTTTTCTGTTGATGTGTGTCTATGATGCTTAATTAAGTCGGGGGGGGGGGTTGAATATTTCTTATACAAACTCTATGGCTAAAGCTGGAACTACACACTGAAACAACCGTAATCTTGATGCATAATTTGCCTGTTTTTGTCTCCCTGCGATTACTCACACCCACACAAAAGCCGTCTGGAACACCAGCAGAGAGGGCAGTGCTCAACAACACACCACATAATGAAAGTACACAGAGTGCAGACAAGCCATAATCTGACCAGAGTCATCCTGACCTAGGGTGAAAAACACATTCAGATATAGTTTCAAATCAAGTTTGGAGAGACATCTGAAATGACAAATTTCATTCATAGTGGGAAATTATACCATTATGCATCGCTGAGAGCACTGGTCTGGGCTTTAAATAGATAAATCTTTACTACAAGGATTCTGGGAAGACCTGTGCACATAGGCAGTATTCAATCCTATGTAACCACTGCCATAAATTACAATTCTTTTGTCAAGCAACTCTGAAATATCACCACAGTGCAACTGCAACAGAACAGCCTTTTCATAGAGGAGCTGTCTCTCAGTCTGGAGGTTTGAGTTCTTATAGACCTGTACCTCCTTCCTGTAGGCAGAGGCACAAAGAGGTTGTTACAAGGGTGGGTTGGATCTGCAGCTTTGCTGCCGGCCTTTTTCTGGACACGGCCAGCATAAACAGAGTCCAAGTCTGGCACAATCCCCTGTGCTGTTTTAACCATCCAGGCCAAGTCCTTCCTGTCCTGCGCTGTGCAGCTGCCATACCAGACCACCATACTGAGGCAGAGAATGCTCTCTATGATGGTTCTGTAGGGAAAAAAGCCTTCGCTGGGCCTTCTTTACCAGGTGAGAGGTGTTCAGGGTCCATGTGAGGTCAGTGGTGATGTGGATACCCAGGACCTTGATGTTCTCAACTTGCTCTACCTCCTCCCCATGTATGAGGAGGGGAGCATGAGCCATCTTCCTGGATCTCTTGTAGTCCACAATGACCTCCTTGGTCTTACTGGTGTTCAGGACCAGGGTGTTGTCTGAACACCACTCAGTAAGGTGCTGGACCTCGTCTCTGTAGTGTGTCTCATCATTGTCTAATATGAGACCCACTGCAGTCATGTCATCTGCAAATTTCACAATGGTATTTGAAGTATGGATGGCAGTGCAGTCGTGTGTGAACAGGGTAAAGAGGACTGGGCTGAGCGCACAACCCTGTGGCGTACCCGTGTTCAGGACCAAAACAAGACATCTGAAGACACTGCATGGGCTCAGTACTTGTGATGGACATTTTTCAATGTTTTAAAGACCTTCTGTAGACTAAACAATTATAAAGGAGTTACTGAAATATACTCAACAGATTAATCAACCAAGCAAATGATACATAGGCCACCAGCCACTGAGCCACTGGTCAGCTGTTGAGGAATGTCTTTTGGCCAATCATCATCTTTAGTTTCACTTGTACTGTAAATGCATTCACTCGCTTTCATTTAGCTTTGTTGTGTCTCTGTCCTTTACATGCACAGGAGAGTTCCTGTTTGCACAGGCTTTTCTCGAGCAGTGGCACAAGCACACCCAAGCACACACACACACACACACCATTTCAACAATCACTCTGTGAGTGATTCTGAGCTCTGAAACAATTGTGTACATCAGCAGGAAAAATAATTGAATCCCAAAATAACTTCTTACTCCCTGCTCTTTTCAAACATTGGTGGCAGCATTTAAATAAGTACAAGCAGCGACGAGATGGTGCTGATTACTTGCATTTAAATTGTGTTACAGACAGATACATATAAAATACACAAAACACACATTTAACAGCATTTCAGGCTCCGTTGGGGATGACAGTGATCAGACTTGTGGACCATCAGGAAGATTCTGTTGCCTGACGTTCAGCAGCACTGATATGGACATAGTGTGATGGCTTTCAAAAGGAGGGAAAAGCACATGGGGGCCTCTAATACCAGGGTTACTGACAACTGACAAACACCTCACCTGCTATAAAGTCTGCAGTTGCCTGAGCGGACTGTACGGCCACCAATAAACTCACTGTTAACAGAGAGAAATGGAAGTCATCATCAGATGCTATGAAAATAATGAAAGTGAGTTCAGATGGGTTGCACATTATGGGGAAAAAACAACACAAAGTGTCTTGTAAAGGTCTTTAAACCACCACAAAACTCCAGAGCAGCTTCAGCGCTCCTTGGCATAGATCTTCCAAGTCTCTGAACCCTACTGGAGTGATTTAATACATCCAAAAAATATTCCCTCAATTGCTCTTTTGATGACAGTGGTGAAGAAATCAGTCCAAAATCTCCCACGGCTGTTAAACTGAGTTGAGATCAGATGAACAAACAGGCTATAGCATATGATTCACATCATCTTCATGCTCAAACCATTCGGTGAAGCCCCGTGTGGAAGCATCCGCATTTATGTTTCTCCACTTATCTATTCAGAGTTTTTCTTTTATCTATGAATAGTCTAAATGAGTAAATGTGTGTGTTCGAGTCCATCCAGTCAACCATTATCATGCTGCCCTCCTCTGGTAGTAACAGAAATTGCAGCTCCTCAAACCCCTCAGTGATTTCTCTATAAGGACTTGCTGTTTAATCCCAGGATTTTTATGCTATTCATAAATGAAAACTACAGAAAATAAAATTATCTTTCATTTCTCTTCTTGGTGGTTTCTTCTTCATGAGAACAATAACAATACTGGAGACCCCCCCGCCCCCAACATGGGGGTTGGAACACCCAGTTCGGTCACAAGATAAATGTTAGGGGTCATGAAGTGATTAACAATATAGTAACAATAGTAAAATGTAAATGTAAAAATGCTCTCTGGCAGCAACATCCAGTAACACCCTACACACATGTATATACAGCACACACAAACACACACACACTTAAAAGCACAGCCGATCAGGACTGATTAGCACTAGTCTTTCCAGCAGATCTTATTCATCTAACTGAAAGGAATGAAACACTTGGCAACTCCTATTAAATTGTTCCTCAGCCGGCTCCATCTTTACTAAAATAACACGCACACGCATGCACACACTCGAGTACAGGGCCAATCAGGACTGATTAGCGAGTTGAGTAAAAGCGTATCTGAGTTTGACACGACTGGACAACTGGAAGCCCGCCAAGACTGGCCACTTGCTGTTTGTGTCTGTGTGTGTGTGTGTGTGTTATCTGGAACAGCACATTGTACTTGTTGCTGTGAACGTGTGCCCAGTGTGTGTGTGACTATACAAGCCTGTCTGAAGGCATGGTGCATAAATAATGAAACAAGGCAGTGTCATCTTCAAAGGGCTGAATCCAACATGACAGATCAGTCACTGATGGAGAAAGGTATTCTAACAAGACTTTTCTGAAGCCCAGTCAATGTTCAGAGTGACTGGGGAAACCCGTGGTTTGCTATAACATAGCTTTCCCTCCAATGACTAACCACTCAAATTGCATTTAATTAACCTTTGATTGCTCCCAACTCGCATCAAAGGTATGGGGGGGAAAAAATGTTTACTTATCAGTTTAAAGCACCTTCTCCTTGCTATGTTTCACTTAAGAAGAAGCATGTCAGTAAAGACTGATATATGCTCAGAACACCCCAGAGGTCATATTCAGATAAAGCAAGTAGACCTAAATGAACAACAAGAAGCAGATATGAAATCCACAGATCACCAAACTAGACATTCTCCACTCCTTAGCTGTACCAGGGGATTCTGATTAATCTTGACAGAATCTTGCTCTAGACTCTAGAGCAATGCCAACTGAGAATACACTTCAAGAAAAATGCTGCACAGGCACAGCACCTCTGTGGACATTTGTATTTTTTCATACTTTCTTATCCCTTGTGTTTATTTATGTCACTGACTTTTACTTATTTGTTACATTTTATTGAATTATTGTTGTTTTAGGTCTTGAAAAACACTATATAATGTTTTTAAGCTTTTGTCTGTGCTGTTTTAATCCCTCTGTGATGCACTTTTGGCAGCATTTCTGTATGTAAGGTGCACATCTTGCTCACTACAAGCAATCACGTAACAGCCTTTCATGTACAATACATATGTGGCGTTTACTGTGAATGAAACTTTTGTTCTCTGACTTCAGTCTTTAAGGTAGTGCCTCCCCTCAGACAACACAGGTGCCCTGTTAAATCTGCACCAAGACTAGAGAAACGCACTGCCTGAGGGACAAATAAATGACCCACGAGCTCCATAGCTCACACAATATAAAGAGAAACCAAACCACCTAACAATGATGCCTGGAAACAGGAGCATCTCCAGAAGGAGATGATGAGACAAACATAACACCAGATAATGACTTTATACCAGGGCACAATGGGAGAAGTGTCTGGATCAGGGCTGGAAGTATTGAGATCCTGAAAGTTGTAGTATTATAAAAACACTCCATTACAAGTAAAAGACACCACTACACCACTGCTTTCTACAGGTCTACAAAACAAATGCAGGCTTTATTATTCCTCCCAAAACTGAGACTTAGCAAACAGCTGGTGCCTCCTTTCTAGCACCCTGGCATAAGCTTTCCCAGGAAAATGAAAATTATGAGTAAATATTTCTAAGTTTATAAGCTGTTCCTGACCTCTGCAATGATAAAGAAATGTATCAGCCACAACAACACAACAATATCAAGCACCTTCAGCATCTCATGCTGATTCTCATCCAACCTTGATGCTTTTCCTCTGAGGAGCTTTTTTTTTACTACTTTGGTAATATTTATTACAAAGGCAGGCAAAGTTTCCCCTGAGTTTTCAGACTCTGACCTCTCCCCTGAAAAGCTGTTACTCAAAGAACTTTCACCGCCTGACAATATATCCAGTCAAAGTCAGCAGTTCTCCTCCCTGCTGAGGACAGTCTGGTCAGGCCCAGCCTTCATTTTCTGAGTAGTCTGACAGTTTGCCAGGGCCTCTTTGAGACCAACTGTATGTTTTTCTCCCTTAGCTTCTTTCACATCTGAATTTTTGCTTCCACAACTACCCTTCTGACCTCCTGACACCTGTCTGCTGATTGAGGAGGCCAGCAAAGCCCTGAAGATCTCCTTCTTGAGCTATGTCTGTTTTAACCTTTTTTCAGATTTTTAAAAAGTATATTACAGTGTTTCTCCCAGGAACTGCTTCAGCTAAGGTGGTAAGCCATCCAGATTTTGACATATCTTGGATGGATAGTAGATGATGGCTACCACAATAGTTAATGCATGTAATCTGCTGTGTGATACAGCATTTCTGCTCTTTTGTTCTTTAGTTTATATTTTATTTCATCAGTGTTTCATCAGTGTTTCAGTTGCTCATTATGTTTGCAAAAGTGGCCTTTGTTTGCTTTGTTTCAGGGGAAATGGCCGGTGGTACAGTGTGGTATGATACTAAATGTGGCTGTCATTCATTAATTTGTGTTGTATCTATCTAATGTACACAAGGAACCCACATAAACCAAAGCACATTCCAGTTACACCGTCAGCAAGTGTGTTTTTCCTAGTACTACTTTGTCTTGTACTATACAGTCCACTCACCATTCAGGATCAACCGGCGTGATGTCTATCCTGGGAGGGGCTCCAAATGGCAGGGATGTTGGTCTGGCTACGATCTCCTCGTCAGGCGTCCGCGACCTCTCCCCCTGACGCCATGACAGCGGGGGCAGCTGCAGGTTGCCTGAGAAACGGCGTCGGCCCCGGCGCAGATCGACCCCCAGTGTGCAGGACGGAGAAGTAAAAGACTCACTGAGGCAGCAATCTGGAGGGTCTTTGCTGTCCTGAGAGCAGAAGGAAAGGGATGAGGGACACAGTAAGTGCATGACATGAGAACATAAAGTTTAAATATTCGCTCAGAGTGAAATAGAGGAGGAGAAACAGGACAGTATGGAGGTAATGAAAGATGAAATGAACAGTGCAAAACTCAATTTATTAAATATTCCTTCTCTTCAGTTCAAAGTAAATGCTGTGTTTAATTACAGTCACAGCTTTCCCCCCTCCTGATTTGTCCACTAAGGGGCGCCACAGGCTTGTTCCTTGTACTAAAACTGGTGTTACATACTATAGAACACATCCACGCCTCTTTCCACTTATCTGTTAGTATACAAAATCATCAGCAATACTACCAAGGCACAGCCGTGATGCATCTCCTTGATAACCCCAGCCTTTTACCTCAGTGACCTCATTATCAGGGTGTATCAGAAAACCCAAATTGGCTTCCTAAACCTGAGTTTGTTGAAACTGTCTTTATAAAATGACCAGAAATAATTTCTAATCAAACCTCCTGACCATCCATATGGATCAAATACAACCGTTTCAATATTATTATGACTTTAATTCATGTAAAAAAAAAAATACCTGCTGAAAAACATGACCTGTTTAACAGCATGAATTCCACATCATCCGAGGATTTTTTTTTTCCATTTCTTCTCTCATCCCTCCTTTAATGCCTCCTCTCTTTCCTTCCACTTCATTTACTGACTTAATTTGTCTTAACATGTTTTAACACGTGCTGCCAGCACATAAATAACCACATTCATTCCTCAACTGCAGTTGAATTTACATGTAAATCTGAAGGGGCATGATGAATCTTGACGAGTGAAAATGAGCAAGAGACACAGAGAGAATTGCAACATGTGTTTTCATTTGGTAGCATGTGGGTATAGAAATTAAAACAATGCGTAAGACAAGTAAGTGGAAGTTGAACCTCCCACCTCTGATTAGACATGGCAATGAAAACTCCGTAACCTTGTATCCGTCTCTGTCACTCTTCTTTGTCTCTGTTGTCTAATCAGTTTGTGTTTACACTTCTTAGGGCTCTATTTATCTAGCATCTCAGCAACACTTCAAGAAATCATACTCAGAGTTTGACAAGGACTAAAAATACCTCCTCTACACAGTCAGCAAGGAGTGGAAGCTCTCTCCTTAGCTTTCATTTCAAATCACACGTATCAAAAGCAATGCATTTCCCTTTTTTTCCACGGTTATTCCAAAATCAGTTAACCAGTCTGGTAAATTCCTTCTTTTTCTAAGGCTACACCCAAACCCCTCTGTTGATGTTAGGTGGTGTTAGAAGCTAAAATAGCTCTAACTAAAAAAGCACCTGGCAGCGCCTTGTTGTGTGCTCAGCTACAAACAGAGGAATGCAGGGAATTCACCAGTATTATTCTGTACCTTAGATATAAAATCTGTATTACCTTACTGGTCTCTCCTGGTTAAACTGTTACAAGCCATTTTAAAGAAGCTGAGAAAATGTAACTTGTTTATAGGTCAATTTCTTTTTATTTTATTTTCATCTAAATACCTTCTACCTGGCTTAAGCAGCCTGATATAAATAGTAAGTAAAATTATGTCCTGTATCTTATTTCATTTATTAAGCATCAAAGCCTGTCAGCTGCACACACAGTATAAAAGGAAAAACATTGATGGACATAATAAGAATTTAATTTCTATGGTTTTGAGTGTTGTTAAAACACTGATGAAGAGTTGAAATTAATCAATTAGCCAACTGACAGAAAACTAACTGAAAATTAATCAGCAACAACTTTGATAATAGATATAATAATAATTTAAAATACCTAAATATTCCCTTGTTACAGCCTATGTTCGGAAGGATATGCTGCTTTATTTTGTTTTAAATGACAGTAAACTTAAAAGCTTTGGTTTTGGACTGTTGATTATTTGTTAATGAAGATAACTGTCAGTAACAGCATACAGTGATGCCATCCTTTCCCAAAGAAGCACCTCCACTCCTTGTTGATAGTGTGTGTAAGAAGCTTCACACAGTATTTTTTATAGTATCACATCACATAGTATTTTGCTCCTGTGATGTTACTGTATAAGTCTAGTCAGTGTAATAGTGTCAGGTAAAAATAAACGACCAATCATTTACTGAATCTTTTTTTTAGCTTGATACCTATTGAGTCTCTAGTAGTAAGTACTCCTTCCAGTAAATACAGCTTCCCACTCTCCCACATCTCTTCTTGGCTAGCTGCTTTTCTCCACCTACTCATGGCTTCTGTGTATTACCAATTTAACTCCACACTGCCAGTGATTGTGACGGAAGCATTACAACCTCAATTCATTGTTGCTTTATACAGACTGAGTTCTTATGATAAAGAGCTAGCTCACTTTTAGCTGTGTGGGTGGTGACTTATTTTTCTCCCTTAGGGCTTCCCATTGGCCAACAACTTCAGACTGTTCAGTCGGTGCAAATGACAAAAATAAGTATGCTGAATACTAGACCCAGCTTGCATACTGGTGGTACCAGATATAGCAGATTTGAGTACTTGCTGTTCTGTTGAAAAATTGACCATACGCAGTGTTCACCTCCAGTCATTCACCGAAGATTATGATATAGACTTGCAGAAATGCAATAGAGGTGTTTTTTTATTGTATTGTACTACCAGAAACCATTATAGTCACTGTGTGTCTTTGTGGTACAGTATGACACTGGTATTTCATGTCTGCCATGTGTGGACTGTCTTTGACTGCTTTTGCTGTGAATGTTTTTATAGTCTATGTCCAAAAATTGTGCCCGCACTGAAAACGGATTTTCCTCTGGGTTAATAAAGTTAATCAATCAATTCTGTCACCCTGCAGGTTCTCTGCCTTCAAGTTTGGTGAGGCAGGCTTTTGTGTCTTGGTTGTAAATTAGGTTGCTTACTGATGTCAATAATACTGTAATGGTCTCCATTCATTTCTCATTTTTGCTCATCTTATAGTATAATATATGCACGTAAAAATGTTTTATTTATTAATGCACCATTATTCGGAAATCTCAGTTACATATAATGACAGGAAATCCTAATCCTAAACTGCCTTCCTTTCGCAGTACCTGCTTATTACCAACTTTTATAGCGTCCTGCCCTCTAGTGGCACTAACTTGGACAACACTTAATTAAGGACAAGACTCAAGCAACCCTAAAGTTAGATTAAATTAGATTAATTCACATACTGACTTGGTGCAGACCATGTTCTGAGAAAACAGAGCTGAGAGACAAATCAGCTTGGCAACTGCTGGTCAGAGGAGTATAACCGCACGGCAACAATCAAAAAACAGGAGTATGTAATGAGATACAAAGCAGTAAACAGTGTAATAAGAATAGGCTCAGCTGTGGCGCCCTGTGTATAAATTGAAAAAGAATAAGAAATCGGAAAAAAAAAAAATAAAGTATTGCTTTCTGATATTGTCCAGAGATATTTGCCTTGAGAGCTGGAGAGACATAAGTAAGAAGGAAGAGACCATTACACTTTTTTCCATGACAGCTCAGAGAGGACATAGTTTGGAAAGGCAAGGACAAAGTGAGATATGAGAGTGATAAGAAGTGCACTGCTGAGTAGAGAAGATAAAGAAAGAAGGGAAGGAGGCTGATGATAAGATGATAAGAGAAGGCTAACAGAGAGAGAAAGATCACATTCAACACAGAAAAAAATCCAAAGCGGAGAGAAGGAAACATGTCTAAAACACACATATAGCACAATATACTACAATACACTCTAAACAGTGTCACTGAATAGAAATACTGACAGAGGAGTGAACCATATTGGAAGCCTGCCGATGTCTGAGCCCCTGTGATTCTTCCTATGACTTTGATGTGATAACAGTTTCCATATGTTCAAGGTTAGTGTCATGGATTCAGTTGGTTTTTGATGGTTTTAATGAATCTTAATCAGTTGCATGATACTGTGAGTTGCTCTGATACATGGTTGCTCTTTGCCATGTATCAGCTCTTTAACACAGGAAGCTCTGTAACATATGAATCATGAGCTCTTAAAGGAAGAATGTTTTACTCTAAAGAACACCATGAAGCCAACATCAAAGTAGAAGGGAAACGTTTTATGAAATGTCAGTCATTTCTGTTTTCCTTTATATAAAATAGTCCTCTTTTTCTTTCCTTTTTTTCACTTTGTGTGAATTGAAAGTTCTCACCAATTGAACTGGTCTGACTCATCAGACACAAAGCTGTGACCAGGTTTTTAATGACATACTATTTTCAGTAAATGAAAAGAATTGATTGCTTCAGGTAATGGTTCAGAAGTATAGTATAAGTATATGTGTGGTGCAATCTATTTTAAATGAATGAAGCATAGATCTAGACTTTGTAAACACCTGTGCTATATCTGGAGTAAATCTGAATGTGGTTAGAACAACTGGTGCAACGTTTGGCAGATGGAGCCAAAAAGAAAAATAAAATAACAGTTTATGATATACATCTGTAAAATTTAATCTAGTCTGACAATTAGCCCTGAAGTAAGCTTAAGATATTCAGTTTTTGTTGCCACACATTTTCAAAGCTTTGCTCTGTGATAGTTTTCAATTAAATAAACTTCAAGGAGCATCTAATATTTTGTCTGACAGCAGACAAATATGTTCAGGTTCTAAACCCTTTTTTGAAAAATATAAGAAGAAGAAGAAGAATATCTTACTAAATGATTCACAGTAGACGTGGGATTCTGAAATCATTTTGCACAGTCAAACAGTTTTCACTCATTTCTCCCACGTACTCTACCTGCTATCCTTAGATGGCCTTCAGTGGCTGTGATGTATGTATATATGAGAGGTGTGTATATGAGGGCCGTGCATATGTTCATGTGTGTGTGTCTGCACATCTGTGGGGGCAGGAGCAGGATGTGTCAGGTGCAGAGGTCCATTAGCCCATTAGCAGCACTACCCCCATGGCCTCTATGTCTTCCTGGGACCACTAAGTACTGAGACTGTGGCATATTCATTAGTCTCACACACATACACACCATACAAATGAGAACAATGTCTGTTCCCCTCCACATGCACACTCATGCACACACACACCAAAACACACAGTCCCAGTAGCCAGGTCTCAAGGCCTCAGGTGCTGGATGAGATTAATAGAGAGAGGATAATGTACCTTTGCAGTTTTGTCAAATCTAAATTTATACCAGATCATACAACACACATCTGTCACAGACTTTTGAGACTGTCCTCACCGGAAAAATGTCAGCATTGGTCATTTGTTCAAACAACAACCTTTGGCAACCTTTTGTTGTCATGTAATTTTGGGATTTGCTTTCTGTCGCAGATAAACAATACTGAACTGAATTTTTCATTATAGCCCAGTAGTTTCCGATGTATAAACCTGAAAAAAGCATCAAATCAGAATATGCTCACAAGGGTCATTTCAGAATGCACAGACAAAACAAAACTGTTTGGGTTTTTTTTCCTGTAGCTATGAGGATTTCTTGCGAGGGAAAGTTTTCAGGTGTACAAAATGAGATCTTAAGGTGCTGAATGTCTGTGGTATAGCCTGACTAAGCTGGTAGCTGGTACTGATGTCAATGTTTGAGAGTTTTTAAAAAATCCAAAAACTGTTGTATAGATTATTTTCAAAAATCAAATCATGTTTGATGGTTGGTTCGTTTTTTTATTTGTGGCCAGGACAAATTCTGTTCTGAGCAGGAAATTTTACAGTTAAAAAAGTCAACATGCTAGTGGGGGACAACCATGTGATGGAGATCTATCCTACTATAGTTTGGCATTTCTATACTGAAGTCTTAACGGCTGACATACACATCACACACGTCTCCAGGCACCTTTCACTGGCATCTTTCCCATTTCTCACTCGCCCCCACCAACACCCAAATCCCTCTGCACTTTCACCATTTTGACACCTAGGCAACAAAACAACAGGGAGGAAATGAAGAGATTAGCTGGGAAAACAACACCTGCTTCCCATCAGTTAAAGAGGGGGAGGTAATGGAGAGCAGGAGAGGGAAGACAGAGGGGGCTCTCTGGTAAGGAACAGGGAGGAAAAAGGTCTGACAGAGGGGAAAGAGAGTGAGATGATAACAGCAAGAGAGGAGCGAACAGCTGGGGCAGGGCAGGAGAGGGAGGACTTGCAGAGAAGAATGAGTAAAGCAGAAAGAAAGCGCAGGGAGAGGGGATAGCTGGAGAGAATGAAAGATGAGTGAGAGCGGGAGAAAGAGGGAGGGAGGGAGGGGAGCACTAAGGGAGCAACTGAAGGAGACTGATTAGTATTGTATGAAATAAGACATATTCAGCTAGAGCTGAACATAGCTTCCAGCAATACGCACATGTATCTTATACTATACATACTGAGCATATCCTACACCCTGCTGTACATGCAGGAAAAAAAAATATGAGCAAACATACATAAATGAGAAATGAGCATGCATTCAAGTACATTCATTGCTTGCAGCTAAAAGGTTGTTTTAATGTATGAATAAAACAAACTTAGTGGTTGGTTTATCCATATTTGTGCTTTTAGTGTCAGTGTCAGTGCATGTGTACACACAGTGGCTTCACTTTTTTGCCTGTCAATCTACAGTAATCAATAAACAGTAATGAGAAAGTGAAAATGTTTGTTGAGAAATGTTCGAAGATTTAATGGAATCCAAAAACTGAAATTTCTTATTTACAAAAGTATTCAGACCTTCTGCTGTGAAACATTGTGGCTGGTGCATCCTGTTCACTTTCATTATCCTTGAGATGTCTCTAGAACTTGATTGGAATCCACCTACATATAATCAACTGAAATGACTGTACATAGCTTAGAAAGGTACACAACCACCTATTTAAGGTGCCACAATTCACACTAGATATCAGGACAAAAGCTATGAAGTCCAAGGAACTCTCTGTAGTTCACTGCAACAAAATTGTGGCGAGACAAATCATGGCAAAGGTATTAAAAAAATTCTAAAGCTCTGAGTGGCACAGTGGCCTCAATTACTGTGAAATGTTTCAAACCACCAGGACTCTCCCTAAGGTCCAGTTAGTCCTGGGCAAGAAGGGCCTTCGTCAAGGACCAAGACCCTAACCGTCACTCTAAAAGAGCTTCAGGAGCCCTCTGCGGAGATGGGACAACCTGCCAGAGGGACAGCCATCTCAGCAGCACTCCATCAATAAGGCCTTTATGGTGGTGAGATGGAGATGGAGATGGAAGCCATTTTGAATTAAAGGCATATGACAGCCCACAGCCCCAGACTCTAAAAGAAGGAGGAAAAATATTCTTTGGCCTGATGAGACAAAAAATTTAACTCTTTTGGCAGAACTCCAAGCACTGTCTCGGTCAAAGCACTGCTCATCACCTGTTAATACCGTCCCTGCACGGACAATGACCTGAAACATACAGCCAAGACAACACTGGAGTGGCTTCAGGGCACGTCTCTGACTGCCCAGCCGAAGCCTAGACTTAAACCCCATAAAACATACGTGGAGAGACCTGAGGATGGAAGTTCACACGATTCCCATCCAATCTGACGGAGCTTGAGAGGATCTGCAGAGAAGAATGGGATAAACTGCCAAGTCCAGGTGTGCAAAGTGTGAATACTTTAAGAGCCACTGTACTGCTGTATTTCAGATGGATGTACTGAAAGTGTCTCCTTCAGACTTAGGTAAGCTTGCATTTTTGTAATTATGCAAATGTTAATGGCTTCAAGTGAGTCAGAGTTTTTCAAATGAATCAGCAGACTGAAGACAAAAAAAAAAAATCATTTTAATAACTGGAATCAAGAAAGGCTTTAGAATGTTTCCGCGCAATAACAGAGCGAGTGTTGTCGTCTTTGAATAAAAGGCCATTTCAGGACTAATAACTCCATTCGGTTCAATTTATAGGCTGCTAAAAGTGATGAAATATTCTCCTGAGGTTGACAGAAGAACAGGATATTAATAAAACTGTTTGGTGAGTTATTATCTCTCCTTTCTTTCTTTTATCATCATCTTTTCTTTATCGCTGTGAAATAGCCTGATCCCTGTGTCTCAGACGAGATAAAATAAATTGCCTACTTTCCCTCTCTGTAGCAAAATGCGTGACGTGTGATAAATTTAGTTTGTTGGAGGGTTGGGCACAAAAACAAATTCCTTGTAATTCACTGAAAGCCATATTCAAGAGATTTCAGCTTCATTAATTTAGTATGCATGTATGGACAGTTTATTGGAGAAACAGGACAGACTGGGAAGGAATAACAAAGGATGAGAAAGACTGAGATCCAGACTGAAACTGTGTTTTCTTCTCCTCTGTTGCTAAGAATCATTCCCTGCCCCCCTCAGAAGAAGCTATTCATCGTTTTTATTCCATCAATACTCCCATGCAAGAGTTAAACACATCTTAAATTTTACAGATTAGTATATACATCTCCAGCTTAATTGAGACATTCATTAAGCAGACATTCTGCCAACATTTCCTGCTTTTCTCCCTTTTACAAACCTTTACCACTAAAATCCAGCTACACATATAAAGTGGTTAAAAAATATACACATATAAATGTGGGTTATATGAAATACCCTGTCCTTTCTTCTGCAGCACACTGGCTACAGAACAGGAGGGCATTCAGAGAATGACAAAGCGTGAACTCGAAACAATGTCAGGCGATAGACTGACAACGAAGTGCAAGAGGTCACAGTTCGTATAATCCCAAGGTGCCACAGGAGAGAACGGTTACTGTTGCTGTGGTAACTAACATCACTCCTCCTGACCAGATACAAAAGAGAAAGATGGAGATAGTGGAGGAAGATCACAGTGTTTGTTAAGACCAATATAGAAACAGGAGAGGGAGGTGAGATAGATGTCATTAAAGAGTGAGAAGAGTGAATGAGAGCAGAGAGGACGAGTAGAAAGGAGCACGAAAGTGTCGCACCGTTGCTTTTGCTGGCTAAAATTCAACCCTCAGTTTCCAGGCTCTCTAATTGGAGAATGAACAGCTGTTCAGTTTGACCCGCGCTCCCTGTAAATACAAGCCAACTGCCAGAGTGGGAGAGAGAGAGAGAGAGAGAGAGAGAGAGAGAGAGAGAGAGAGAGAGAGCACGAGAGAGCTGCAGAATGACAGAGGAAGAGATGGGGAGCTTAAAGAAGTGAGAGAAACTGACAGGGAGAGCCAGCAAGAGAGATTAAGAGCCGGAGGGGAGGATGGCAAAAAAGAACACAGGAGTAGACTGACGACAACAAATCCTAAAAACAAACAATATAAGCTATGTCATTTGTCATTGTCTTTTATAATGAGCACGTTCCTATCAGGAGGACAACATTGCTCATCAGTGCCAATGACTATATGGTCAGTGCCTCCCAAAACTGTCATAATGTACAGTCATTATAAGCTTGATTCATTCATGTTTTCTTATTTGCCACTTCTAAGGTTTGGATAGGCACAAAACTAGGTTTAAAGAAACATTTTGGGGAAATAGAATTTATTATCTTTGTTTCTGAAGTTACTTTATTAGATGGACACCGCTCTCATGTCTGTGATCAAGTACAGAGGTGGAGATGTACACTCTAGCCTAGCTAGTTATAGTCAGGAAAAAAAAAATCATGATCATGGTTAAAATAAATCAACACTGACTGTTTGTCAGAAATGGGATGTGAACAGCACTTTCCCATGTGTAGATCACATGCTTTGTTGCCCTGCCCACCCATTCCCAACATTAACATCATACTTCTTACGCCTTTGCTTCGGACACACATCAGTCTGAAAAACAAGTCTGAAAGACAGACGTCTTGTGTTCAGAACAAAATATAACAAAGCTGAAATGATATGAGCTGGCTATGACCGGTCATGTCTGTCCATCGCACATCAAGGTGCAGAGCAGAGGGAAGAGATGAAAGGACACAAACACAAACTTTCTTTACTAATTTCTTCTCAAAAACTGTATGTTGCATTATGTTTGTGTTGAAATTGCAGGTCTGGTTATGGTGTGAAAGGATAAGATCCGGCACTTAAACCAAACATAAATAAGGTGCTCTGGATGTTGGGTAGCTTCACTGGTTCTGCAACAGTTCCTCTGTAGCACTTACTTGTTACACTTTTTCTTTTTTTTATCTTCTTCATGCCGTGGTCTTTTTTAATTTGATTCACTAACATAACTTCCTAATGTCAGCAAGAATTGTTAGCCACTAATAGCCATATAATTTCATATTTAGCTGTCTAATGATCAAAATGCAACACTAGATACCTGTTGTCACACCTCTAACAAGTGTATAATATCAGCATTATTAAAGTACCTCTAATATCAGTAACT
Source organism: Toxotes jaculatrix (assembly GCF_017976425.1). Classification (NCBI taxonomy): domain Eukaryota; kingdom Metazoa; phylum Chordata; class Actinopteri; family Toxotidae; genus Toxotes; species Toxotes jaculatrix. The sequence goes on along the minus strand of NC_054399.1, from coordinate 17,631,729 downwards.
AAACACTTTCCTGCTATGCGGTCATTACACTTAGATAATATAGATCACTGGATGAAGTTGTAACTTAACAGCCGGCAAACAACTTGTTTGAACTAAATATTGAATTCAAACTCAAAAATGTTTACTGAACTGCTGAAATTAATCAGAAGATACAATGAAGTTAAAAGATTGAATTAAAGCTCCATTCTCAGATGGATATTTAACAGGGTGTGGAAAGACTTGATGAAAGTAATGCGTGCAGAGTTAAACCTGACGGACCCTAGGAAACAGATTTTAATTTAATGAATGAAAGGCTTGGATGGATGCTTGGAGAACCTGAAACTGTGTATGGAGGTACAGCATGGAAACCCACACTTTCCCACACATATATATATATATATATATATAAAATATATATATATATATATATATATATATGCAAGGTCACATAGAAATAGTGGCATGCATTCAAACATGCTGATCAGATCAGCACCAGTTAGCTGTGATCTGCATGGGAATGAGGTCATTAGGTTCGTAAGGCACAGAGACATTATTCAATCTATCCATTACATGCAGATACACACACACACACACACACACACGCACACACACACACACACACACACACACGCACATCCACACACGCACACCACAAGACAGACAGGCATACTCATAGGAATGTATAGAAATCCGGTGCATATTAAACCCTAATCTGCTGCACATACACCCTCACCATACACAAATACAATGCACCAAACTAATCTAATCCATATGTCAACTTCATGATGGGCCAAATCATTAACACAAACACTCACGGGCTTGTCTGCACACACTTAGACCACTCAAAGCTAATCCCAGCTAAGCATCACCAGCTAAACCAAATCCCTTCTGTTGAAGCTGAAATCCAATAACAATGTCCTACCTCAGCACACTTAACCTCATTGATTAAGGAAACACTTTCATTGAAACATATACTGTAAATCCACAGGCTTTCTAGTCTTATTGTACATGGCTAAATACATGAACCCATATCAAATTCTTAGTTTTCTCATGTTCTGTGGCCATTAAGACAAACTCTATATGTCAGGGACCTTTCCAAAACCATTCATCTATTCATTAGCTATACCTGCATTTATCCTTCAGAAGGTCACAGGGGGCTGGAGCTGATCCCAGCTGACAATTGGCAAGAGGCAGGGTACACACCCTGGTCAAGTCATCTGTCAATCACTGCTGACATATAAAGACAAACAGGCAATTAAGAGTCACCAGCAAACCTAACCTGCATGTTTTTGGACCGCAGGAGGAAAGCAGAGTTTGCATATTACAAACTCCACACAGAGAAGTCAAAACCAGCACAGCAGAACCTTCAACTCCACCTTCTCACAAGTAGATCACAATTCCCAAATTGTCATTAACCGCACTGAACCACTTAGTGCAATGTCAAAGAAGTTACAGCAGTAATTGTTTGGTTATGAGATGTGTCACTACAAACTCCCCTTCCACATCAGCAAGCAATGACAATGATGTTAAAGACACAACAACAGAAAAAGTATACGTATTTTAAAGGAATAATTTAGCATTTGGGAAAGATGCTCATTTGCTGTCTAGAACTTAGCATAAATAGTTGCAGGAAGAAACTGTTGGTCTGTCTCTGTCCAAAGTTCAAAAATCTGACGACATGTCAAAACCTGTTTTTCCAAACTCTACTGCTCTCTAAAGTAGAAATTCTCCCCCTTTTAAGAGGAAGTCAAAAGTGCGGGATGAAATCCAGAACAGTGGCTCCCGAAGCTGGCACACAACAGCAAGCCCGGATTCCAGTGCCAAAGCTTTTCAAAGGTCTTTCTTGTGACAAAAGAAACTCAATACAACTGTTAAATAGTGTTTTGGACTCTGAAGGGAGATATCAGGTGTGCCATCATAAATTTACAGAACCACCTTGTAGGTAACACCATACTCCAACCAGGCTAAACTACATTTGAGCTCCTGCACAAACCCTACCACAGCACAGAGCAGGTACTCAGGTGATTCATTTGTTCTTTATTCTCACATCATTTCTCTTCCATTTGATAACACTGCTGCTACCATAACATTTTGAGGAGTCTAGTTTGCTGTGATAGCTGGGGTTGACCCATGCTAGGCAAGTTTCCTCCTTAATGACCAAGGAGCTGCTCTGGGAACACTCTGGCCTTAATTTTTTTTTTTGTTTCTGATGTGGTTGGAAAACACAGTAGTGAGTCATTGTACTGGATTTATGTTTGGCAAAAGCTGAAAGCTTAACAAACAGGACATCCTCAAGAAAAAGTTAGAGGTTTGAGAGAAAAAGAGGGTGAAAAAGACATGGAGGAGAACGTGAGGTAAGGTAATTAAATGACAGAAATAACTTATTCAAATTAAGAACTAGGGTGCACCTGCATGTGTCTGTCCATACAATATGAGAGTACATTATACAAGAGTTGCAGACATTAGCAGCCATGCCCCTGGCTCCTATAAATGGATTTAATTGATTTGCAAAAAGAAATCACTTTCAGTTCAGATGAAAATGGAGGGAGGTCGATGGGCTTTAAAAGCACAAGACTTTGAAACTGTGGTGGTTACTGTCAAAAATGATGCTGTGAAGATGAAATAAAATGGTAAAGTTGTGGGCCAGACAGCTGCACAATGAGCTGAAACTTACTATAAAGCTTCATAAAGACAAGGGGAGCTGCAGATTCAGGTAAAAATTCTCTGTAGGTTGATCACTTGAAGCTATTCCTTTCACATTGTCACACTGATTTCAAACTGGCATTTGATCCACCGTTTTTGTAAAGATATAGATCATAGCTGCTTTAAGTTCATGGCAGAGACAAGTAGTAGCTAAAATCAAGCAGCTGCAGGATGTGTTGTGCTGATGTGCAAAATGCTTCACACAACGTGCAAACATTAATACCTGTGGGGTTCAAACATCACACCACTTCACATGCTTTATGTAAGACCTGTGAGCCAGAATGAAGAGAGAAGAGAGAAAGATCAGAAATGGAAACAAGAGGAGAGCAGAGCACACAGTGGAAGTTAGAGAGTTTACAAAAGAGAAACTTTGTGCAAGAGAGAGACATGATGGAGGAGGAGGGAACCAGGCAAAGCACAGAAAAGAGCTGTCAAAACACAGGAAGACTGACAAAGAGAGGAAAGACCTAGTGCATAGTGAGGGAAGTATACCATCCTATATGAGAAGAACTCTCTGCACTTTCCTTTGTCCTGCTGCACAGTCACAGTTTCCACTGGAAGCTACATGAAGTGTGCCGATTTAGTCACTTGAATGCCTCATACATGTCCATGATACCCACTGTTCCAAAATAAATCTAAGTCTCTCTCTGTCGGAGAGTTTCTGTGTCTGCTCCTTGGTGTTTACATCTGCCTTTCACTGTCTGTGACTGTGATACTACCACTAAAATTAATGAGCAACTTAGTACTATGAAACCCATCTCCAGTGTGCTGTCAAAAGTTGTTTGACAAAGGTCTGGTGTGTACAAGCCATTATGTAAGTTGAGAGATATTTTAGGGACATGATGACTTACATTGCTGGGAGACACTGTGAGAACACTCCTGCTCTTCCTCATCTTTCCTGAAGTATCTCCCTTGCTGTCCAACCACAACAGCTTCACATGCACACCTGGAAAACAAAGATAAGGGTTATATGTGGGTTTTGTATCTGTTTTAAAATGAGTAACAATCATCTCTTGCAATGAAAACTCTTACAGTGAGCGAGGTCCGTGGTTAACCTGAGTGACCATTGATTGTTTTTAGACAGACAGACAGACATACGGCTGTTCAAATGCCAACTTGTCAATGCTTGATTGGGGGATTACAACATTTTTAACCTTAATCATAACTTAAACCTAATCTTAAATATTCCTCCGATCCAAGTGTTACTTTCTTTTGAGGTATTTCAATCATTTTTCAGCCATTATGTGTTTCTATGACAGAGACAAGAGCAAAGTAGTCAAAATAAAACAGCCATGCCTTCAATATTGCTCCACTGAGGGACATTCAGTAAGTGATACATCAACATGATAATACTGTACAGCGCCACTGAAATCCCCCATGATGCACCACTATGTGATAATGTGGAAGATATTCTTAAAGGCCCCATAAATATAACAGACTGAGAGAGAGGCTGGTTAGCTACCCAGGCAACATGATGACTCCCATGTTGAACTCATTTTTATGTCCCTTTCCAATGACTCCCCAGGGCCAGCAAAGGATGGTTGATGTAGAAAAAAAATACAAATACTTCAGTTTGCAGAGTTTCATTGGTGCTGCCACATTGGTAGTTTGAGAGAAATTAGATTTGCACAACCAATGCAGAAATAAGTTCAGACACAAAATGCATCATTACAGTAATAATCCTTATTTAGAGAGCACTTCAATAAACTCAGGTTATGAAGTGCTTGACATATTGCAAAAAAAAATTTAAATACAGTGAATTGTAAAACTTGAAGATGACAAAAGATGGGCCAGAATAAAACAGGTAAAGCAAATTCAAGTGATACTGGGGAAAAAAAGAAATACAGTTACAGTTACAGGTAAAATCAGGCAGAGTGGTGCAGATTTAAAAGATGATACTGACTCAGCCAGCATTATTTCCTCAGGCAGATCGTTGTCGCCTCTAGTTTTAGGGCCAGGACTCTGGAACTGAATAAAGGACAAGAATCTTAAGCTACTTACAGGACCCATGTGGGACTTAAGTATCAGAGAGCCAAGAGCAAGGTCACAAAGAGACTTAAAGGTCCCATATTTCAACACAGTTACAGTTATATCTGCACCGTTTATGTGTGTCTATTAAACATGTCTGTAATGGTGTTAACAAAAAAGTTGATTGATTTTCCCACTTTCTTCTGAGAGCCTTTTTCTGTACCGGCCCCACACGGTCAGATTTTAATGCTAGCCCAAAGTAACCGCTCACTATTCATCAGCAAACGCTCTGATTGGCTAAGATCAACTGAAAAGGCAGCCTGGGATTAGATTTGGTAAGGTCAGGCTACGGTAAACGTGGCTGCAGTATCGGTGAGATGCAAAATGTGGATCATAGTACATAGACAGCTATATTCACAGTTTATACTGCTCACCCAGCTCTGTGCCAATCACCTCTGTCTACCCTGACAACAGCCACACCACTGCTCACTCTCACACACCCACTCTCTCATTCTGCAAGTTTAGCTGTTAGCCTGCACACTGCAGCTAAAAAACTAGTGGTACCTAAAACTGTCAAGACCACCTAAGTGACGAAGTTCTTGCTCTTCAGCACGACTACTACAGCAATAAAACCTTCTGGCCTGAACTTAAAGTTACCAACACAAGTTTGTCTTCTCTGTCTTCCTCCCCCATTGACAACTCAGCTGCCGGCTAACTATTATCCAATTATCTGGTTTTGACATAGGAACCGTATCAAATTTTTACTGCTTGCAAAGCTGGGGGCTTCTTTTTGTAGGGGAGCTAGAGGAATGGCAGTAGTAAACCATTCATATTTCATATTTTCACTGTTTTTATTTCACACCCCAAGATCACAAGAAATACAAAACACAATTTCATGTGTTTTCCCAAATCATTTTCATGATGCAGGACCTTGAGATCTTCAAATCAATCTGAAAATGTAATATACTGAAAATATGCACACCTATAGACATGGCCATATGTGGATCAAAAACAAAACACATTTTCATCAAACTTCATTATCTGTGAGAAAAATCTTAACATATAGTTTTGTGGTGAATTTAATGGTCACTGCTATGAGTCAAATATTTGTTTAGAACTGAAATGGGAAGTGTGATACTAGGATGTTGAAATTATGAACAGCTGCCTGACTGACTGCGCAAATTACACTCTCAAATGTCTGATGGTGACAACACCAGACATGCTGTAGCATCTTTTTGTCACAGTAAAACAAAGATGGCAGCTTTAATATACTGTATTCAAGGTAACGTAAAACAAACTTCAACAAATAGATCCAACACTGAAAACTACAGAATCGAGCAAATGGATGGGGAAGAAAATAAAAAAAGTTGAATTTATGAATTATATCAGATCTTTAACCAAAAAAACAAAAAAAAACAAAACACTGCACATCACAGTGAATCCTACAAAAGTATAATCTACAATACAAATCGTTCCCTCCTGGTATAGCAGCAGCAGTTTATGCAGAGACAGCAGAAGATGATAGCTTCAGGAATAAGACAGTAAGTCATATGTGAATGTTAAACCACTCAAGTTGCCTGTCTGAACTAGCTCACAGATTATGGATTACACAAATGAATACTTAATATTACGAAGAAACAGTACTGCCATTTATCTTATTTTCTCACTAATAGGCCCAAATTACGGTGAGCAGACTCTGCAAGGCCCATCACTGTAAATATATTATGCAATAAGATTACACAACCTTACATGAAAAACAGTGCTAATGTCTGACCACTTTAAGTCTATAGAACATACAGGGTACACGTATGAAAAAACATGCACATAACAAACATAACAAATAACATATTAATCAGGGAAAAGAATAATAAGTGTTTAATCAAGACACAATCTGTAAATTATCATGACAGAATTTATGGTGGAGTGTGTGTGTTTATATGTACATTTGTGGAGGGAGGGGTAGATCTTAACAGAAAAATGAAGACAAACCAAACATGCATGTGAACCACACCATCTCCCTCACAACATACACTGATTAACACCCATCACGTGTACCTCTGCTCTTCATCTGATGTTTTCAAATAGTATTTCCAATTACACTAATCTTTATGAGTTCTCTCTTGCCATGGCAAATTATATTTTTCTTATTGTAATTTTTTTCTCTCAATAACACATGCTAATGAAACAGCAAGTTAATGAGGCCTGCTGCAGCCTTAATGGTTGAGCACACTTTAATTCCCCCCATGCTAATCATTCAAAAGCAGCAGACAAGATTGACTCCACAGACATTGAGCCTCACTCTAATGAACCGATTCAGGCAGTCGTTAAAAGGCCCTAAGAACATGTAGGATCTCCTGTGCCCCAGGATGGTCTCTTTTTTTCTTCCCAATATATGGAGAAAGAGGGAGGTGAGAATCCGCAGTGGCAGAAGTGGATGCAGGGGGAGGAACGGGAGGGAAAAGAAGATGAATGAGAACTGTGAACAGACTGTTTTGGGGAGGGTAGGTAAAATTAGATGAGGAGGGGTTTGGGGAATGAGACGAACATGGTAACAGAGAAAGAGAAAGGGAGCTACAAGCAAGCAGGTCAGATAGGATTTAATGAAATACAGCGAAAAGGCTGGAGGTTAAAGAAAGAAAGACTGAAAAATGAGTTGTAAAATTGGGAAGAAGAGGAAGAGGGAGAGTCAGCTAAGAAGACTAGATGAGGCCCTTGTGTTTAAAGAATAGTTTGACATTTTGGGAAATAATTCACTTGCTTGCCAAGAGGTAAATGAGAAGATCAATACAACCCTTGTATCTGTACGGTAAATAGTAAGCAGCCGGCTAACTTATAGTACACAGACTGGAAACAGGGAGAAAAAAACCAGCCTGTCTCCCTCCAAAGGTAACACCTTGTGTCTTGCTTGTTTATTTCACACAAAAACCAAGTGTAACAACTATTTGTTGCTTTACAAAGGTTTATGTGCCAGACCTGTGCTAAACAGCACCACCTTAGCTACAATGTTAAACAGCTGCCCCGCAACATTAATAATACTCTGTATTTAGAACAACATTTCGTACCGCACAGGCTGCTGCAATCCAACCAGTTACAGCTCAGTAGAGCAGGCTGGAACTCAAAATAGCAATTAATATACCAAATTACGCTGATTAACATCATAATTTTGTTCATTGTCCCAAACTGGATAATCAGACTTTGAGGTTGACAGTGCTCCATCTTTCTTCAATGATTTGTCTGTTCTTTTCTGGTGAAGAGGTGAATCGTTCATTGACTTCAGATACCAGTAAAAATCTCCTGTATCATCTCCTCGCTGTGGTTTCTGGGGTTGTCATGTTTGCATGGCAAAAAATAATAATAAAATTGGACCATCATGAACAACAAAAGCAAAGGCAGCCACGCCCTGCCTCTCTTTGCTGCTGACCTCACATTTTTTTAAAAATTAATAAATAAAATCAAGGCAGCGTCAGCAGCCACTCACTGTCTGAATTTGTATTTTCAAAAATGTTGATCTATTCCTGTATTAAGCTGCAAGCAGACAGGGCAACGTTGCCATTTGGAGATGACGTATGTATTCTGTTACATGATAAGAAATCAAATGGTAAAGGACAGTTCATGCCCTTGAAGCAGATGGACATCTTTCAGCTTGAACAGGCAGGACAATATTTAAGCCCAGAGGAGGCAACACTATTACATAAAAACACAGCCATTACACCACCAGAATGCAGTGAAAGAAGAGCAAAACTATGAAAGCACATCCCTCTATATTCCTCTTACAAGCATGGGTAGAATTGTTTCTGGCTCACTACAAGAACTCAACACTAATTAGCACCTTCAACAGACAATAAATCTTTATTAAAATGTACTCTCACATTGTCATTTGTCCAACTTTTACAGCAAAGCAGACAGGTAACATTAACTGTTGGCTGCGATTAGAAACATTTTCCACAAGGTAATTTCTAAGATAGCTCAAGGGCATGTGTACAAACTTTTTACAATCCTAGTAAAGTTGCTGACAATGAATAGTCGTGGTTCAAATCTCAAGAGTTTTGAAGGAAGCTTAACTGCCCTGCACTGTGGTTTTCCTAACCTCACTTTCTATTGAGCCTAAGTTATCTATGAAAACAGCGTTTCCCCAAAACAGCCATTTTCAGGAAATGAGAGTTGCTCAAATTTTCGTATCATAAGGGTTTCCTTTGCTCCAGGATTATGAAACGTAATGTACAAATACCAAACTTTCTATTCCAAAAAAAAAAAGAAACAGACATAATTCTGTGAATGCATTTTAAAGTTAATTGTTTTTCCCAAATATATTTAGTTAGAGATTTTCTGGTGGAAGACCTATCATAATATTTTGTTTGACAATTGTTGGGCTCATTAAGCTGAGCGCCTCAATGACATAAATTAGGTAATTCATTAAAAACTGACTTGAATATACATTTCATAGTGGAAATTATCAGTGGTAAGGCTTCTCTGTAGGGATGACAATCAGTTCCAGTTATCACCATTAGCAGATAATTAGTGGGTACAGAGGAAATTTGTGTTTCAGAGCACATCCGAAAATTGTCCTCGGCAGCACAGATGTAGAAAGCATTTTATGAACACAGATTAGCGCTGTAACCTCAGGGGATGAAACACAATGGTACTAACGAGGAGTATATGGTGTGTGTGTGTGTGTGTGTGTGTGTGTGTGTGTGTCTGTGTGTGTGTGTGTGTGTGTGTGTGTGTGTGTGTGTGTGTGTGTGTGTGTGTGTGTGTGTGTGGTGAGTGCGTGTGTTTGTGTATGTGTTCTGGGGCATCCTAATTAGCATTACTTTTGCCTAATTAACAATATTAGAGCAGACAGGTGTGAAGACAGAAGACAAGCACACACAAACATTAGCAAAAATATAACACCTCAACAAAACTAACAAACACATGTCTGCTCTCTGCGTGAAAACAAGACAAAAACAACCACCTATGCGTAAAGTTGTGGAGGCGCTTTTGTATATATGTGTGTGTTTAATGGATTGGCAATAACTTGTTCATCACAGCAACACCCCCACCAGCAGCCATCAGAATGAGCAACTGTAGTTGAATAAAACAGTCCTGTGCTATTCTTAAATGAGGGAGCTCTCTGCAACATTGCCTTCCCTTTGGCTTGTAGTCAAACTGAGAATGAGGCAGAGGTGGTAACACTGAGCACAACATCACAAACTTTTCAAAGTGACTTTTAACGGCAAAAACTTTCTGCAACTATTTTTTAAAGCACATTTTTTAATATTGGACAAGACCAATAGTCCAAATACTGCATGCATCGACCTTGTTCTGTAAAAACTCAGTTCACATCTGCATTAGAAAATATGTTTCATGGCTCCTGGGTTTGTTTGTTTTTTCAATCAATATAATGAGAATACGTTTATATTGAATGCATCTGCAAAATGTATAATGTTAGTATTTAATTTGTTTTCCCTACTCCTACCTGGCGGCAACTAAAGTGTGATAAATGTTTTACTGTAATATTTAGATAACTCAAAGTGCTTGTTTAGGGTTAGAGAAAAACTGTGGTCTTGGTTATGCATTGGAAAAATTCAGTACCTGCACCACTGAATTTTTTAATATTTAACTACAACCACAGTTTTTTGCCCCACAGGTTTTATTAAGTGGGACTCTGCAAACCCCAGTTTACAGAATCAGAGTCCTGCACCCATCCACCTGCTCTGACCTCTTTCCTACAGTATTCACTTGGAGCTGACAGAAGGGCTATGGTTACTCACACAACCACTCTTCATAACTGTGGGGAGCAAAAAAGCATATTAGAATGAACAACACACACAACCCGAGGCAGATCTGCTCCAAAAGCAGAAGACGTGTTGGGTTCACTCCTGTCAGCCAAGAACAGAAATCTGAGGCTGCAGTGGGCACAGGCTCACCAAAACTGGACAGTTTTGGCATCAACAATATGAATCCATGAGCCCAACTGGCCTTGTGTCAACAGTCCAGGCTGATGTTGGAGTAATGGTGTGGGGGATATTTTCTTGGCTCACTCTGGGCCCCTTAATACCAATCAGTTATCTTTTGAATGCCACTGTCATGAACGTGACAGTGGGCAGTGTACTTCAATGCCCCCCGTCAAGTCAGCAGATTTAAATCTAACAGGACACTTTTGGGATGTAGTAGAACAGGACACTGGCAGCCTGAATGTGCAGCTGACAAATCTGCAGAAATTATCTGATGCAATCATGTCAACCTAAGCCAGAATCTCAGAGGAATGTGTCCAACATCTTGTGGAATCCATGGCCTGATGAACTGATGCTGTTTTGAGAACAAACATAGAACTACCCAGTATTAGTACGATGTTCCTAATAAAGTGGTCAGTGAGTGTATGTCACACTTCCTGAACTGGGGAAAAAAAGTTGCCAGTGAACATAATCCAGACAGACATTATGTTTCCTTGGAAACATACTGGGAAAGAAGATTTGTAGTATTTAAACGCATGTTACATGGTTGGGGGCATGGATTTAACAGTGTACTGGAAATGTTCCTTAAGCATTCTGGTTGATAGCATCATGCGGTTCCTCCATATTTTTTGGGACGTGTATTTATAGTGTAAACCCCTCATGCTAACACATCCCAAAGCCGCTATGGGATCTGGAGAGAGTGGAGGCCACTGGAATTAAGTAAAGCCCATATTTGTGAAGAATGTGGCTATATATGGATGCATCTGGTTAGTACATCTGTTGCAGTAAAATGATGAGTCAATTGGTATTTAGTGACCTAATGTGCATCATGAAAATGTGCCATATACCATTACATAAAACAAGATGAAGTCTTGTTTTATGAAGACTGGAGGAAAGGCTCCATGAAATGTTATGATGACTTCGTCAATGTGATGCATTTTTTTTTTAAACGAGACAGTTAGACAGTGAGGCAGTGAACACATGAATCTTGAGTGAAAACCAACTGGCTATTAGTTACAGAGAGACAGGCAATGATGTCACGACAAGACATGTACTGTTTTCCAAGAAGTAGCCAGAAACTTTTGGCTCGGGAGACTCTCAAGGCCACTACAACACGTAAGGCCACTACAACACGTAAGGCAAGGGTCACATGACGGGTGGGATTAGAAAAGCCGGCAAAGGTGCTAGGAAGCAAATTTGCAATCATTTTTACTGCCTGCAGATCACTAGTGGATGTGTGAGCAATGTTTTTAGACGTTTTATTAAACTTCCCTTTGCTGATTTTTACTAATTTTTCAAGGACAGACATTGGAAGTCTCTTGAGAGGTGACTGAACCTTTCGATGCTGTCTGCAGCTCAGAGCCTGAGCCCCATCATTCACTGTTGGAAAGAGAACACTGTTTACTGGCAGATGCATCTACAGTAATATAGCAGCTACTGAGTGGAACATCTTATTCAACAAAATAGAGAGTGGCTTTACTCATTTCTATAATTAATAACTATGCAGTCAAGTGGCGCTTGACTGCATAGTAAACAAGGCATCAGTCAGTCACTGAATCATATACTGTATGTATTACTGTAAAAACTCACCCGATTTACCAGACATTTCACAGGTATTTAATTTCAAATGTCACAGAGGGAGACAATTTCAGGCTGGTGGCTTGGCAAAATGTGACAAGGTACAAGATGTGCTGTCACATCACATCTTGTACCTCTCACACACACGGTTTCACATACAACAACGTCATCGGTAGGTGGCTTCAACAGAGCATATCATGTATCAGCCTAATAAAGCAGAGATAACAAGCTCCGTGCCTGTCTGCCCTGTTGACTGACTGGCTCCTGACAGAGGAAGAGGAACAGGATCTGAGCAGCTGGCTGTCGACCTCTCTGTGTACCCATCTTCTGGCCCACATTTCTATAACCTGATTTTAAGTTATAGCCTGAAACTGTCTGCTCGCCATTAAACCTTTAGCTCTTGTTGAATTAATCTGAAGAGTTAAAAGCCTGATTAAAGGTCTGTATGGCCTAGTGAGGCACAGGAGAACTCTGACAACCAGTCTGGATGGTTGAAAGACATTTTTGAAAGAGAATTAATGTCCCAGTAAAACAATCCAAGGTGGAAATGACAGATGAAATGCTACAAGAACGTACACAGTGCAACCAACAGGAACAAGAAGCATCTACTCTGTCTGCATTAGTTCATTAATTCACTATGATCTGTCACGCTCTTGCATCATGCCAGCAGACGAAAGGCATGAAACAAAGAAGATGAAATGTGTGGGCAAATCCAACTGTAATAAAAGAGGAAATACAGATTTTTTTAAATCATACTTTTGCCTCATCCCGATCACTGTCCTTTCAGATTTAGTATTTGCCATTTGTGAGCCAAATCCAATACTTATTTCCATTGTATTTTCTGTAATTGTTTCATACGTACTACAGCTGCACACTGCACAGAGTCTTTCTATCATCAAAAGCCATGACTGATGAATGTGATGATGAAAGTGCTCAGCTGCTCCTCTTGAAATTTTTACTTCATCATGTTCTGGATCATCATATTGTAGTCTTTATGTGTGTGACTGCATGCAAGGAAAATGGAGACAACGACAGAGAGAGTGCGCACACACTGATAATGTGACGCCACTACAAAATCAGCTCAACCAAATCCTAAGAAATGTTTTCTGAATTATTGTTCTTACTTTAATGAGTACTTGGATATTAACAAATACTTGGAACACCCTGAATATACTATTTAATCCTCAACAAAGTCTGAATCCTGTCAAATCCTGTGGCAATATTCAACAGTGCAAACTCACTCTTTACATGCAAGCTTAGGCTTTGTAAAACCCAATGCTTAATAACAAAGTTAAGAGTTTAACCTCACTGCAAAACCTCACTCTGTGTTATTATACAACATGGACGGAGACTAGAGGAACAGGGGATGGCACACAATGAGGTTGATGAGCCAAGACACTCACTCCACATCAGTGAATGCCTTCATATATATTAAACACTTGCTGGAAGGATTTTTATTCAAAAAGTGTAATAAGTAAGTTATATTTTCACCATCTACTTGATAAATAAATCTGTTTTTAAAAATTCTGACATGCTGAGCTCTGTTTCAGCGGAGCGAGGATGCTCTCTTCTATACTGTAACACTGCTTAGCTTTCTTTACAGTGGTTGATTTATACCAGCCAAAAACAGAATTTAGTTTTCTCAAATAGTTAACCACTGTTGAAATACAGTGGTTCAAGTGGAGTAGGCGGAGCATCATCTCAAGCTGACACAAAGCAGCTTGCAATTATATTATGAATATTTTAAAAAATATAGGTTTTTACATACATCTGTGGACTGTCTGTGCCTGATGCTTCAACAGGTGCATGGATTTTCCATCTTTATATCTTTTAAGACGCATAGTCTGCTTTTTAACACAGCTTTACATGGAAGCACTTTTGTCCACCATTGTGTAAGGACAGCAAGGGGGGAGCCTTAAAGGGACGTAGAAACATCCATGTGAGTCAAAATGCTTCAACTTAGGCCAAAGATTTGTTACATGGCTCGTCTTCATTAGTGACAGGAGCAAAAAAGAGACGTTAATAACTGAAGCTGTACGTGTGACAGGCAGACAGCATCATTTCTTAAAGAGCCATTTAATAGACCTTTTACTCACCTCCACATCAGGAACCCTGAACCCACACAGTACAATACTTGGGAGTCTCTAACATAATATCTGGGTCAGCGACTAAGTGGAAATCATCACACCAGGTAATTATGGGCCACCTGTACAAATTTACCGGTCTCACACTCGAGGCCTTAGGCTTGTTTTCCTCACCACAGATAACCAACATAACATTGGCTGTAATCATAGGCATTAAATTGGCATAAAATCCACTCCATGAATGTAATTAATGAAATATCACAAACTAGCCCACAGCACGAGGCAATACGACTAACTATGCCCTTTTAAAAATTATATATAAAATAACAGGGTGACTTTGTGTATTCACTTGTTTTTGTTGTATGGACACATCTTGGCATGTCTGAGTTGTTGAGTTGGTGACCCCAAGCTGTTGCTGCTGTGGCACTGTTGATCCTGTCCCCTGTGCTGAGATAACAGTGGCACATCTGGCACATTAACCATCACTACAGCTCAGTTCCATTCATTTATTTTCTGTCCTAAGGCTGCTCTGGTTTTCTTCACGGTCAAAAGACTTTCAGCTCAGGTGTTCTGGAAAATCTCATGGAAATCTATCCAGTAATTGTTCCAGACTCAAGAGATATTTCAGTGTGGAACAAAGTGGAAGAATTACACTCTGATAGACCAACATTTCCATCCCTAGAGCCATTCACATCATGTGGCTAAAAACACAAGAGGCTGGGTTGGTGGCAGTGCGTTGTTTCAGGTACATGATGGTGAAATATCATCCTGGAAGCCCCATGTGGGTAACTGATCCATGAGTGTGAAGTCTTATCAGATCCCTAAACACTGTGGGTTATGATATTATGAGGATGTATACAGTATGTGGTGCTTTCATCTCAGTCGGCCACAACAAACACAGCACCACCATCAAGTATCAAGGCCTTTAGCTATACACACACAAACACGCACGCGCGCACACACAAGTTAAGAACATCACAACCTGTGCTAGAGCAAAAGTGAGTGGACTGAACAGATCCTCAGACTTTTCATTCCAAAATTTCCAAAGACAAAGAATATCATTTTTTTTTCCTCTCAAGAATTCATGACACACGGAAAATGCTTTATGGAAGAGGGATATATGAAAAACTGTGTTATCACTTCATTGTGCAGCCTACAGCCTCTGAAAGCCTCCCACACGAGAATAGAGTAGAGGAGAAGATCACTGAGTGAGAGGTCAGAGCCGTGGAAATAGATTCATTTCTCCCACATTTTCAGCAACAGTTTTTCACCTTATTTTTTCCCAGTCCGACTTTTACTATGCCAATGTTACACAGGACTAATACAGAAAAAAACTACTCATCATTAATGGCACTTTTTTTTTTCAGCCTAGCAGAAGCATGACATGAAACATGACTTTAAAATACAAATTCCTAGTAATCTCCAAGTAAGATCCCATTTCCCAGAGGAAAATCAATTTTCTCTATCTTTCTCTTTCAGTCGCTCTCCTCTCCCTGACATGAATGTTGTCATTTCATGTACACACACACAGACACGGTCACTTTTCACACATCTGCCTTGCAAGCCCTGCTTGACTAAGTCTTGGGGAAATCACAAAGAAAGTGCTTTCTCATAAGTTCTCATTGAGACAATTAAAAAAACTTGATTAGTCCAGCATTCCTCGTTTATTCACTCCCTCAAGCGGTGTCATTCTAATGAAGGGGGAGCAGTCAGAGTGAGGGCTGCACTGTTGAGTATGTTCTGGAGAGCATAAACACTCTGAGCAGGGACTTCACACCAACTGTGTTCATTATAAAAACCACAAGAAAAAAAATGAAGGTGGAGGGAGAGAGAAAGGACATATAGAGAAACAGACACAGAGGAGTGTGTGCTGGTGATAATCTATGTAAATGGACAACAGCATGATTTTGTCATTAAGGTGCTGTAGCTGCAAACAGAGTTCACAAAGAGGCCAGTTTATGTTGAGTTCATTTTATGCAAATAGTATAGTGAATAGTGAATAAAAACAAAACCCTTCAGCTGCACTAACCAACATGCAAGGTGTACAAGTACAGCCTCATAGATTGATTGAAATTATGGAACAGAAAGCCCAATGAAAGGCACTCGAGTAATGACTTTTGGTACAGCAAAGCAGAGTGTTTGTACTTCTACTGTCCCATTTCATTTCCCATTTCTCCACACGCATCCTTTCAGTTGGTAAGTACTAATGTATACTATTTCACACACAATCAGTGGGTTTGACACGGGATTATGGCATCAGCCTGCGTTTGCCCCAGTCATACCAGACTGATGTCATGGGTTAATCCCCCGAGTTGTCACCATTCACAGAGGTCCACAGCTATAATTCTGTACACATCACTGCTCAACCACAGAACTACACAACCAGTTTCTCCAATCTGATCAACCATATAGGTCGTTTGGCATGCATACAAAGCACAAGCCTGTCACATCAGAGATTTGCATCTACAGTCCCCAAAATAAAAATGTTGTGTCTAAAGTTACTGTGAACTTTTCTGTATTAACCTAAATATTAAACAAAATCTTTCCCTAACCGTAACCAAAGGCTGCGAGTGGCTAAACACAACCATAATCATGCAGTAGCTACTTCTGTACCAGTACTGTACTGCAAGACCAGATATTTTGGTGGAAAACAAACATGTTGCCTGTGAACATTTTTCTGACTCGTTCAGTATCTATGAATTTGGGATTGGTGGAGAGAGATGCAGTAGCAAACAGCGCTGGCATGATTGTAACTGTCGGAGAAACAGTGAGGAAGTGTCAGATTATGATGTCCGTGATGTACACAATGAATGAATATGATTGGATGTTGCTAGTTCCACAGCTGTGAATGAATATGTAAAGCACACTGCAAAAGGCTGGAGCTAATCAGACAATAAAAATGCCACTTCAGTGCTCTCCCTCATCACAGTGTCAGTCTGATAGGGTTATCAGCTGCTCACTGTGAGGCTGTCAATATCTGTGGCAATTCACCAGAGTATTGATTGCCAAGGCATTGCATCAAGTAAGAAGAGAATATTGATTGGCTGCCAGGTCAATTAGATGTATCCTGCCTTGAAGCACTGAGGACCTTCTTGATGCAAACATGTAAAAGACTGACTTTCCATGGCAGTAAATCCAAAGGATGTCCTGTTCCATGTAGGTGGGCTACAAGGGCCAGTACATATAAGGCCAGGGCCTTGGCAGTAGCCAAAATGGAATGCAGCCATTATTCATTTTTAGCAGTACAGTGGCATGGCTGTTACACTTTTGGCCACCCTGAAATATAACAATAACTAGAAGATGAACTGCTATGAAATTCTACAGAAACATTTGTGATACCCAGAGGAAGAAGTCCACTGAAGTTTCATTAGTCCAAACAAAACTAATGGCATTCCTATGAGCGCTGGCTGTACTTGGTGTAAATTTGAATGAATTCAGATGTTTAACGTGATAAACATTACCTGTTCAACATCACCATGTTAGCATGATGATGTTGGGATTAAGTTCAAAGCACCACTGTGCCCAAGTACAGCCTCAAAGAACCGCTAGCATGGCTGTTGACTTGTTATTAGTTACACCTGTGCTGATAGAGAGAGATCTGACAGCCATGTTATCATAGCGGAATCAGCAGTCATCCATAGTAGCATATCTATCTATACAGCTAAACCCACTACAAATCACTGATTTCCCTGCCAATATTTCAAAAGTAAAAAATCTAACAAAAAGTGAACAAAAAGGCAAAGCATCAAGCTGCTTTAGCAACTTAGATAACATTTATCTGGCCTTAAATTATACTGCATCGGGAAAGAGCAAATACAGTGCAGGTGCAGGTGAGCACAGTGCACACAGAAAGTACAACAACCCAAATCTCCTGCAGAGATGATATGGGGGTAGATAAAAATAGAGGTCATACTGAGAATAAAATTGAAAAACATTTCAGAGAAGAGAAATTTTGGCCTAGTTTGAAAAACAATCTGTTTGTTTCTGAAGTACTTTTCTAAAAGGCAGCTCTTTCTATTTGACTTGGCATGTAAGCACTGTACTCACCCAAACTAGATCTGCATTATGTCACTCAACAGTGTATGTTACACAGAAAACCATTCCCCAACCGATCCCTCAATCTACCCGTCAGTTTTCGCTCCTGCTTCTCTTGAACATGAAGACATGAGCTGAGCGCTTGGCACGTTAATTACGGGCAATTATCAAGCTCATCTCTTCTTGCTATTCATCTATGTCAGCTCAAGCTTTGTGAGGATACTGCTCTTTCAGAGCCACTCAGTGAGAGGAGGGAGAGGGCTTCCCTTTGTTTATTCACTAATTAAATGAATAATCAAGATTATTCACACTGGTTTATGATAATGTCAGATGATATGATATTGAAGACTGTTAGAGTCAGTGAAACAGACAGGAAAGAGGAGAGAGAATAACAGAAAAAGAAATTTGAACAATTCTACAATTACACAATAAGTGAGCAGACTGCATGTGCTGATGAGGATTGTGACATGCTTGAAAGCTGAAGAACTGGGCCTGGTGGTGAGACGTGAGTCTTCTTAGGTGTACAAGTACTTTGGTGCTGAGCCAACATCAGGACCCTTTCATATGCAGAATTCACCTGTGACTGGTCATTTCTTGAATGACCTCCAGGTGTTATGCCCAAATATTCCAATATTAGAAATTCACATTTTTCCAGTAAAATGTGTCTTAAAGTGCTCTGATATAACTCATCATCAGAATATAATTTTAGCTGAAACGTGCTCTGACTGTCACTGCTGTGATTACAGTTGCCTGCCGACCTCTTACTCCCCATTTCTTTCTCAAATCTTGTCTGGAACTAATGCACGTGCACACACGGTCGACTTTGCTCTTCCTGCTGATCCGCATATCCCCCATTAAATATCAATTCCATTTAGCCTATAGAGCTGTGGGCATTATCCTGCCATGTCTCTATCGACCAGACAAGTGAAAGCCCACTTAAAGCTGCCCAGTGAAGATGATGCAATGATGGCCGGATGGATGTGGAGATTTACAAATGGTTGCTGCAAAAAAGAAGAATGAAGGTTTGTTGTTAAACTAAGACAAATAGTTGATATTAAATTTGATTAGAAATCCATTTAAATGTTTTTGAGACATCCAGCTGACTTTCATCCAGTGACTGAAACCTCCTCTGGAGAATTAACAGCCAGTGATTTGTGAGTGAGAAAATGACTAACCTTATGTAGATTTACCTTGATTTCACCTCTCCTGGTCATCACAGACTTCAGCCTGCACAAACCTTTTATTGTTACATAGTTAATCACATGACTGGTTACTGGTATATTGACCCCTCCTAAAGTCATTAAGAGGCCTTTGTAGTGACAGCCCTCTGCAAGCTTCACTTATTAGCCTGTTACTTAGAAAACATTTTGATTTACGAGCTAGTGACATATCAATGGCAGGTTTCTTTTAGGGGCCCTTGGCTGTATTTTTTCTGTGCCTTACTATTCAGTCGCATTATTACAGGGTCTTAATCCACCTGGCCTAGTTGTTTTTTTGGCTGTGCCTCCTCTGGTTCAGAGTTGCTCTGTCATGTTCCTTCTAGCCCCTCTGAATCTGGCCCAGTTGCTCCTGCTGTGGCTAACTGTTGTGATGCAGCCCTGGTTATTCCTACATCTCTTGGCCCTGTTGATGCTATTGTCATTGTCCCAAAACCTCCTTTTTATACCACTGAAATGTTTCCTGTACAATACCTTAAAAAGAGATATAGAATATTTTTCATGAAAATTACAGTGTCACCCCAAATGTAACACTGCCCTGACAAATAAAACAGCAAATTCCAGTGGGCACATTTGTCCCTCTATTCTCACCACTTCTGAGTGGTAGCATAATTTAAATCAAGATAATAAAATGAATATAATTCAGGAACCAAATTTTATTTTTCAGCATTTCCGCAAAAGACCACTGAATCATAGTAATCTAATGTGAATTCTCACTATGGCCCGAACAATTCAGTATTTTTGAGCCCAATACAGATTTCGATACTTGAGTAGGGGGTGCGCAATGATAGTAAATGATTATATCACTAACATCGCAGTACATGACAGCTTAAATTGTCGTGTAATTTGTCAAAGCGGTCGGCATGAGACTCACCATGGCATTTCACTTCTCTCTCCCTCCTATATCTCTCTCCCTCAGGAAAGCAAAAGAAAAATAGCTGACATACATACACAAAGTGAGTTTATACATGTTGAGTTCGGAAACAAGAAGAAGGAGGCGGACCAACTGGTTCTGAAAAGACACAGAACTGGAGCCACCGTCTTGTGCATCGGAAGCAAGACGTTGAACAAAAAATGCTTATCCGCAAAATATTCAGCAAAACCACTGCAACAACATGTAGAAGTACCACAAATTTATTTCGCCGTTTGAAATACCCATTTGAATTGGTTTCACCACTACTAAATAAAGAACTCTTGAAACTCTGCATGTTCATGTTTTACTTTAACGCATACAATCACACCAGAATGATGTTTCCAGTTGTCCTGGCAACATATGCCTGCTATATAAATATATGGATTACTGTGGTGAGAAAATGATAATGAGACATTTCTCTGGTCTACTCTGTTAGTACATGATATTAGTAGTTAATTTCCCCTTTTAGTCCTACAGATGTATCACTGTCTTATTTCAGTCTCCATAGAACAGGGATCCTCAGAGACAGACGACTGCTGTCACACATAAATAATCAAATCACACACACACACACACACAAACATACTGCTTCTAAAGTGTAACAGCACCTTGAGGCTATTCAGCGCACAAATCAACAGTATGCATCAGCAGCTCACACATTAAACACAATGTATGCAGAGGATATTAATGCCATGCAGAACACACACGAGGCAATGCTCTCTCCTGGGGCTTCATGTACAAAACTTTGTATAGCTTTGACACGACACACTCAGAAAAAACAACACAGATGTGCACCAGCAGCACACACACATTATGGTTACAAAACACAAGCCACAGCAGATTTGTGTACATGTAAACAAGTCTAATATCATTACCTTGTAAACTCCCAAAAAGAGGGATAATTGGTTGTTGGCATGCCCCACGTTCTGATTTCAAGGAGCTCTTTGAGTAAGGGATATTTTTAGTAAATGCATCTTCTAAGTGACCTCCAAAAAAATCCAGGACAAATATAGTTATGGTGTCATTCACAAAAATACCATCATAAATAGGGTTAAAAAAAAAAACAAACAGGGTTAAAATATTAAAAACTACATAAATTGGCTTCCACTAGTCATTGTTTACCTGGAAAAACATAAGCGGGACAAGAAGCACACACCATCACCATCAGGAGCCTAAGAAAATGACCTGACCTTTAATTATATCGCCTATGAGAGCAGGACTGAGCCCTGCCATTGAGTTCTAAATGATCCATATTGCAATTAAAATGACGATGGCGGGATTGGCTGAGCAGCAGACAGGAACTCTCGGGTAGGGGCTGCACAGAAAGAAAAGCCGTGTGGTAGAACATGTTATTTAATGAGTGAATGGCTGAATATCACATGCGTGAAAGGTGTGGTAGGGAGTACTCCATAGACATACTGGGGGACAAAAAAAAAAAAAACGTGAGAAAGAAGTGTTCCTCTTCTTCTTCAACAACAACCAATGAGGTGCAGCAACTAGAGCTCCTCTATGGCCATTAAATATACACCTTTGAGGTGTGAAACCATGCAGCTGGGAAGCAGGGTGTCGTTGATAAACACCAGATGCAGTCAGCAAATTTTCATTGGGTACAGTGTGACAATACTGTGTAGCTCCCAAGTGTGAAAACGTGCAGATGAGGCAGTGTGTTGTAAGGTGTTGCCAAAAAAGGATATACAGTATATCTCGTAATTCTTCCCTGTAAGTCACCTTGAAAAGTCTTGTTTCTCTAGCATCTTTCAACCTCACAATGCCTACCTACAATTTCACATCTTTAATTGTGTTGTGTCAAGGCTCAATAAGCATTTACTTCAGATAAATCATTTCCAGGATGCGTGATAAATGATTGACAATCTTTTCCTTCTCTCCTGACATAAACACAAACCACTCCTGCATCTGAGCCATCAGTGGTTATTGTGTATGATTTCCTACCTTGAAAACCATAGCAGGTGTCACAAGTCTATCGACTGAATTTTACACTGGAGGCTTGAAATAGGCCATGAGACCCTGAGGACCTTGGGGTTAAAGAGTCATCCATGAATGACCATGGTCCCTGGTTGTCATCCTGCTGGGGACCTGCATGCCATGCCTCATCTCTCCCTCTCTCTCTTTTTTTTCCTGTCAGCTATCATAATAAAAGCACCAAAAAGAAGGAGATAGATCATATAGCTGCAGAAACAACACCTGCAGCAGTTGAAACAGTAGTTCACAGTTTCAGGATTCCTTGAGTCATATAAGCACTCAACAATCCTTCTGCCTTGGTCCCATGTATTGGTGGGACCAAGGCAGTTCTCACGGGACATTCTCCAGACTTACTATAACTCTAATAACAGAAAGGAAGCACTGCCTCCATCAGGTGTTGTCTGACGTAGCGATGCTATTGATTGGCTACTGTATAAAAGGTGATTCATTATCTTGGGAATAGGTTAGCTAGGTCTGGTTGGAAAAGGATTGCAGAGCCCCAGACCTAATCAAAAAGTACTTCTGGAGTTACAGTATGTGTGCACTGACTCATGATGGGTTAAATCCTGCTAGAGCTATTTCCCCTGTGTTCTCCCCCTGTGCTGTCTCTCTCACCATCGACGCAATAAAAATACAAAAAGGTGAGTGTCCAGGCCCACTCTCTTTAAAAATAATCAATAAATAAATAAAACATCTCAGAACGGCAGCTGAAAGGAGGCACCACCTGGTTTTCATCAGTGCCATAAAGGCTGATTTTCTTTTTTTTTTTTTTTTCAAATTATGAGACTTCTATAGAAAAGCAAAGTAGTATGTACAACAGCAGTTGTGATCATGCTATATGATTCACCCACTTAAAAGGTGAATGTATAGTACAAAACTCTAAGCAGGCTGAGATATTACTGAATGTGCAATCACTCCTATGTTTAACTCCTAATATCCAAAAGGTCTAATGCACACGTATAGCCCACTGTGTAACCCACATCAACACCAAACACACTTTTTAATGCAGTCAAAGTGCCCACATTACAGAATGTTCAGTTATCTCAAAGTGGGTCAGTGTAACCAGTTTCAGCCCCACAATGAAGCCAATTAAATATTTGTAAATAGCACAAGTCAATCTTGACAGTCAGAGTTAGACATAATTGCTCACGTGCTGAGGAACCGAAGTGGCCGCTCTCTCGCCACTAAGAGCTCTGCTCACGGATCAATGGGTTTCCACATTTAAACATGGAGTGTAAGCCAACAGATCGATAGACTCAGAGTTTTGGATGGATCAAGAGGTATGGAGAAACAATATAACATAGTCCTCTCTTCTGGGGACAGAATGACAGCAAGACAAAGAAAGAGACTCAGACTGAAGACACAGAAGGTATGTGAGTAGGGATGGAGCAATTATAAAATGCAGAGGAGTCGAATGCATGACAGAAGGTGAGCAGGGAAGCATGGCGAGAGTATCGGGACATCTATAGGGTGAAGAACCAGAGAGAGAGAGAGATAAGACAGCAACAACGGGTGACTTGAGAAAGAGGCAGAAATGAGGAAAAACAGATAAAGCCACTGGAGAGCTAAACTGGAGCTAGACCATCAGCCGATTGATTTCTGTGTTTGTCCACAGTTACGATCTCAAAGCAGGATACCCTGCTGGTTTGGATCGGTCGCCACTGGGAGTCCCCACACTGCCTTTCCAACCTGCAAGGAATTCCCACTGTACCAAGTCTCCACTACATTCTCATCCTGTCACACTTTTATTTGCAGATTAAAAAAAAGAAAGAAAAAAACAAGCAAGTATGGAACAACACAACACTGCCTCTTGGCATGCAAAGTCTGTCATTCATTCGATGATAAGACCACATGATCTGAAATGTCACTGTCCATTTAGCTACTGTCAGTCAGGACAAAAAAAGAGCATAACAGATATCAAGTTGCCAGGCTCAGTGACAGAGATTTGGACAGCTCACTAAATATGCCAAATAAATAAATAAATAAAATAAGGAATTTAATCCTCAAGTAAAAAAATGGATTCGGGGTAAAAACTGGACAGCTAGAAACCGAAGACAGTGTCCTGACAGCTGCACCCGTTTCAGATGATAATAATAAAATGATTATCTTATTTAAAGCAGGTCAGGGCAAGATTGTACAACTATCAGGCAGCATCCACATGGCTGGTGTGTCTCCTCCTGGGGCTAATGAGCACTTTCCTGCAAGGTACTATTGAGGCGGTTGTGGATGACATAAACAGTACTGCTGATGGAAATATGACCCCATCATGTACAATGTAAATCAGTGGCACCTATGCTAATGGGCAGGCATACTGTTATCTTTCACAGCCCAAAAACTAAGTATATATGAACATCCAATTTGAAAACAAAAGGAACAGGCCATATTACCTACCCAGTAAGGCAAACGAATGACATTAGATGGCAAAAATTCAGACTTAAAACACCTTAAAGTTAATATTTGAGAGTGAGAAAAATATCTTGAAGACTGGATTGCACTGGATTTGTCTGAACTGGCTAAGACAATGCACCCTTCCAGGGTTAATAAGAGAAAGGGGAAACACCTGGGGTTAAAGGCTAGGCTTAACTTGTCTGTGTACTTCAAGCTGTCAGGAGCCAAACAAAGCAAACCAGTGCACAAACATTTTCATTCAACCTTCACTACCTACCGCTTGGATGAATACAAAGCACAGGCTCGCACAGCAAACACATTTTTGCCATCTAATGTCATAAAAAGAAGCAGCTGTAATTCGACAATCCAAAAACAAAAGCGTCCTGATTACCTTGTGTCTTCTCCACAGCTCATCCACACGTGGGGACAAAGGGAATCCCGACGCCTCTTGCGCGTTGTTTTCGGACCGTGAAGAGCGCTGTCACCACATCAACGAATAATGTCTTTTATTCCCTGACAGCAAGTGTTTTCGCCATCCTCTGCTGGGATGTGTTTACTCCACAGTTGTCCCCAACGAGCAGGACGACCGAGACTCTTCCGTCGGTCTTCTTTTTTTTTTTTTTTTTTTTTTTTGTATTCACAAGATCTAAGGTTTCTTGCTTGTCCACTTTCTGTTTTTGCACGATATTAAAAACAAAATTGAAACAAAACTGCTAATTGTTTAACTGTTAATCAAAGTGATTCTTGTTATTCCCACTTACATTCCGTTTTACCATTCACAAGCTTCGTTCCAAGACCGAGGTCCTTTATGTTTGGGAGGGCTGAAGGCGTTCGCCCATCAAATGCATCTGAAAACTCGGTGTTCCCCCTCCGTCCATCCCTCCTCCCTACCCTCCCTCTCAGCAGGCAAGGAGTGCGGACCAATTGAGAGGCAGAAAAAAAGAGAGAGAGGCGATCAGAGTATCTCAGTCTGGTGTGGGACCGGAGACATGTCAGTTGCAGAATGAACAGCGATCAGCAGACTAAAGCCTCCCTGAAACCATGAAACAGCGGACAACAAACATGTAGCTAAATAAATAAATCCTGCCATAATAAAAGGGAGTCCACTCCAACAATTTTCAGATTTGCTTTTGTTTTTTGTTCTTTTTTCAAATGAAAGTTTGTTGTTGCTTTTTTTTCCCCCACATATGGATTAATGTTTAGCCTGAAGACAAAAGGCATTGAAAACGATTACACTAGCTTTGTCAAAAAACAAAAACAAAAAAAAAACAAAAACAAAAACAAAAACAAAAACAGATGAACGCAAGTTAAAATCCTAAAATATTTTTTACACAAAGTATTGTGTAGCCCATTAAGACTAACTGCACCCAGACGAGTCATCTCGCTTGGACTGCCAGCTTCTGGTAACGTCACATCACAGCACACTTGATTGGGCAGAGCTGGAGGAAGTACTCAGATCCTTTACTTAAGAAAAAGCACTAGGAGCACACTTTTGGAGTAAAAGCTCTGTATGCAAAATATTAAATAGGTGAAAGTGTGCAAATCTAATGAAAAAAGTGCACTTAAATGATCAAAAGTAAAAGTACTCAGCTGTAAAAACAAAAAATGGCCAGTGTGAGTGTTATAATAGTAAACATGTTAATTGCCCCACCCCATTTTCCCCAGAGGTTGTTAGTGTATATGTTAGATCTTCCCTTTTTTTCTTATCTACTACAGCTGAGGAAGGTGACTGCGCTCCTCTTCTCAAAAGTCCTTGCCCTTGACTTTGCAGTAGCTGCTGTAAACAAAACCCAGCTGACTCTTAATTTCCATTTAAGATGGATCAGCTGTTGTTCCCTGGTTCCATTCTTTGTCCAAAGCAAGGGTAAACACGTCCACCTCTCTGTCCTCAACACAAAAAGATGAAATTGAAATATACTCGGGCAGCACAGTCAATGAGTTTTTTTCCAGAAGTGATTTTTCTGAAGCCATGAGCTCCATCAGAACACGGTGTCTCTTTGTGCATAGGGATAATATCGGGTGCTAAGACTTTGTCTTATGTGAGGATTGAGAGGACTGGAGCTCAAGCATCATACGGTCTAGTTTTAATGTTGCTTCATTCACTGAAAGCCAACAGCAGGATAGCTCTGCTTGAATGATTTCACAGTCTTCATAATGATCTCCGTGCTTAAAGAGGACACAGTCAACACAAAATGGCAGTTTAGTTGCAGGCTCTGTGAGAATTTATGCATAAAACACGAGGGACTGAACGAGGGCTACATCCCGTAGCTGTGAGCACATACAGTGCAGATAATTTTCTCTCTTTCACCTTGTTGAGTCACAGCATGATTAGCACCACCACATCTATCATTAACTTTTCAGTAACATGAGCTCAGTGAATTCCCACAACCTACATTTTACATCTGCCTCCTTTTACAACTACAGATGACTTCTGAAGAGGTTCCCATGTTGCAGTAAATAATCTGTGCTTTAGTACTTTGCTGCTACAGTCAACACAAGGAAGAATAATGTGGAAAAAATTACTCTCTTGTGAGTTCATATATTATGCTTTGTGAATGTCTGTTCTCATGGTCTGGAAGTCCTGTATAATAGAAGATTTGTTGACTGAACTGTGTGTCTGCATGCATGCACGCATATGTGTGTGTGTCACTGTGTCACCAGGTCATGTTGAATGTGATTACTCCACATATGTTGTCTCCGGTCTGTCCCTGTTCACTAACATTAAGCCCTGCGAAACAATGTACTCACTCACTCTACTAGTGAAACACAGACCGTAATTTTTCCACTGTGCAAAAAAGGTTTTTTGTCGTTTTTTTTTTTTTTTTTTCACAGCCAAATACATATAGCTTGTGACGTTCGTCTCATATAATCCACATTTACTGACCTACATAAACCATAGAGGTTGCAGGGAAGCTTTTCCATGTAAGCAGTTAAACTCGTAATCTGCATACTATCAAAATACAGCTGGACAAAAATCTAAATAAAATCAATGATTGCATGGTCATGTCATCATCTGCCGCTTATCTGGGTCCAGGCCCAGGTTGCGGGGGCAACTGCCACCCAGTCCACAATGCACCAAAGTCCTAAGGCACCTCCCACAGGTGGTGAGTCCATGTGAGGTGGTGCCGTGGGACTCAAACCCACGACCCTGATAGATTGTGTCTCATGCTCTACCAACTGTGCTAACCAGGCGGCAGATTGTATGGTAGCTATAGTTAAACCAAACAAGTCTTTAGGTGTTTCCTCCTCTAACCCTACAAAGGAAAGAAAAAAAACTAATCTATTTTGAACATCTGTTGTTCTACAGTAGGCAAAATATGAGCGTGGGCAGCTTTGGTCATGTCATGAATTTCTAGTTTAATCCAAGTACAAGAGTTGCGTACACTGAAATATGAAAACATTATTGTTCAGTTTTTACATTTTCACTGCCTTTCACTTCATTGTGACTGTGACTCACTGTAAAATGTCATTACTAATATATTAGTGCTCATTATGGCACTCCCTTTTCCTCCTTCACAGAGTGACTTGGGCCTGTTTTTTTTTTTTGGTAAATCCCTTGTCTTGCTGCCACCACAAAAAATGTCAATCCTCTTATAAGGCAACCGCACTTGCAGTTTTCTGTTGAAATAAGGATTTGGAAACAAAGCAGACGCCTACTGGCTACAAATGTTATTTACTCATTACCAGCAACCGCATCGTTGACCCTTTAAACCTCTCGTGTCAAGTATCAAACTTGTTTTCATGTGGGACAGAAAAAGATCACACATGTGGGACCACTTAGCATTGAGGCCGAGTTATGCAAATAGTCTTTAAGGCTTAGCATTGGGAGAAATGAGGTGGTAGGATGTTATAAGGAGGAGAGAGACATTTTTAAATCCTTCCTCAATTGTGCTGCCAATTACAGGACCATTTTGTGTGCGCGCAATAGTGCATCTGGTGCAGTGTTACCTGTCATTATTGCTGTTGCTTCATTCCAGGGTTCATAAACATATTATGATATGAAGGTAGAGTCAGCCATCAAGTCCTTAATGTACTGTTCAGCAAGCCAGGAAGGTTTGATCTGTCAGCAGTAATATTTACAGGGAGACTCAAATACTGTAGCTACAACTACACCACCTCAATCTCACACTGTTCACCATTTATCAGCCTGAATGAGCAATAAAAAGCTTCAGGTGACAATATTTCATAAAGTCACAGTGGAAACTCATGAACATGAAGTTTTACTGTGTAAAACTAAAGTGAAAAAGATTCATTAATTTTGATGGAATCCATTAAAAAAATATTGATTCTGTGTGTGTTTCTGGATTGAAACAATATTTCACACTGGAAGAATGTTTTCACTCTTGAACATTTAGTATATCTCTTAAACATCGATTGCCTGCTAGGCATCTTCAAAGATCAGCAAATTTTTTAGCCCCCTTTTTTTTTGGCCAACACCATGAGCTTTAAGCTCATTGACACCTGTTTCCCTGGTTGGAAAAACAACAGACAAAATCACAGGATTAAGAACAGGGACATCTTCCTGTGCCAGAGCCAGAAAAATGGCAACAAAAGTGACAATTAACTCTTTCTTTTCTGCTCCAAGAAAATCAGCCATGACTAGTGCAGCTTCCATGTTGACTGAAAATTTGTTAGCGGGACAGGTATGCAACTCATTACATATCGGTTATGGCAAAATAAAAAGTCCTCCCGGACAAAACCCTGTTAAAACACTGAACAAAAATGTCAGGCTGAAACACAAATTCACACACACACAACAAAAATGATAAATCAGGTTTACTGCAAGGCTGCTTTCAACCTTGGAGATTCAAACAAGCTCATTTCAAAGTTATAACTGGTTAAGGCCAGTTACATATCATATCGCAGCTGGAGCAGCCATGTCAATGTTCAGGTTGTAATCATGACTGGGAAACTCAGATCTTTCTAAATGCTCCCCTGCATCCAGCTTGGCTCTTAACAATAAGGAAGTGTCTGAAAACCAAGCAAATGACTTACATCTGTCAGAAAGCCTGCTTTTCAAAGTCACAAATTTCACAGATATCCTGCAGTGTTATATTGTCAGTGCCTCTGCCTTAAACATCAGAAGCTTTTGCAGCTCTACCATCGATCACGTGTGATATGAACTTGCACAAGCATGACCCCAGAGCCCTTTAAAAAAATAGCAAATTGGTTTCCAAAATCCATGTTTATAAGAAGGGATTTTTGAATGAAATTAAATCATGCTGGTGGCATTGGCTAGATCTGACTGGAGTCTACAGAGCAACTTATAAACAGGTACTGTGAAAAACAAGTGAATGGAAGTGAAATATCTGTTTGAATCAATGAGCCTGGTGTATCTTTCTAGTAAGCAAAAAAAAACCAGAGGAATTTTTCTTCTTTTCTATCTGAGCCTCTGGGCCTCTGAGAGAAAATACAACACATGTACACACATTCCGTTTCTGCGTCTCCATACACAGCTGCACACACAAAGCTCTTTAAACCACTTGCTCCCTGCTGGCTTAGGCTCTGCAGACATTGTATAGCTGGACTGAGTCTGTCCCATCCAGTTCATGGTAATGGAAGTGAGGAGCAGGGAGAGGCCCCACTATCTGAGTGTGGACATGTGATTACCCTTCCCTTTGTGGAGGCAAGGATTGTTAACACACACAAACACACACCGATAAGATACACGGCACCACCTCCACTGTGAAGATACTCATCTGTCACACTGACATGAATACAATTATGGTCTGAATAGATATGTTTACAGGAGATAAACATGTATCTGCTGGGATGGAAACCACCTCTATATGACAACAGATTGAGACGAAATGAATCTACAGTTCTATTTATATTCTGGAGCTGAGCCGCATTTCATTCACCACCAAAGAGGGAAGAAAAGGATTGTGTCGAACTGAAAAGGGAACCAAACAGAAGTGAATGCAAATCAATTCAATCCCTACCCCTGCATCTCTGTGGAGTGACTCAGTCTCACATTTAGACATCCCTGTATTGAGTTGAAATAAAATAACTCTAAATCACAATATGCAAAGCAGATCTCAAGGCTATGTAGGGAATACTGCAAAGATCAAAATACTACGACTGCTATAATACAACAAGCATTTTTTCATGATGCTTCCACACTGATCTAATTTCACTGACATAATTCCCCTCCTCACTGTCCTCAGTGAAATGCCTTCCATGGGCACCGAGACAGAGGAGAATTGAACTCTTCCATATTGATGAGAGATGATGCTACTGTGCGTGACCAATCGTATTTGTTAAAGCTATGACACGGTGCATTTTGTACTTAGCTGGAAGCAGACACTCACTGCTTTTTGTTGATTCCCACTCGACCCGTTTCCTCCAACCTGCAAATCCCAAGATGTCCATTTGTTTTTTGTTTAATTAATGAAGTGTGTGACGTGTGCGCATGTTACGGTGAGGTTAGGACATTAACAAGGTGTGTGTGTGTCTTGGTGTTTTTATGTCCATGCACTTGTGTGGAATTTGCACAAATGGGAAGACAGCCAAGCATGTGTGTGTGTGTGTGTATCAGTGCATGTGTGTTTGGTTTTTCGACAGGGGGATTTACTACTTAAGTAACACAACCGTGATTAGGAAACATTGCCATCTGGTAGTTTGAGAGGGGTGCTGAGACACATGCACACAAGCCTGTACACACACACAAACACAAAAGGACACATGCATGCAAACAGGTACCCAGATATACACACAAATATCAGCATGTAATAAATAATTCAAACACACAGAAAAAAATACAGCAATGTCCTTCACTGTCTTCCCATCTGTATCAGACGATCACACACGTACACAAGTATACTACCATTGTTTCGTGGTAGTGTTTCTGTTCCACTGTGATTTGTCTCTGCCCATTGGTCGCAGTGAAAGTCTGGTCTAATTCTCCCATGAATATCATACTGTTCTCTCTCTTATTCTTTCCAGACACTACAGATTTAAGTTCCTCACACTCACACTAGATGTTGCTTTCATTTTCTCTGTAGCTGGAAAAACAAATTCACCGTCTGTCAACTGAGGTGATGAAAATTGAATGTTTCTAGGGTAACGCAGTGACCCCCCCAATCTTCTGGTAGTTTATGCCTCAGACAAAAAGACTTTCTGTTTTCTCTCACACACAGATGCACAAAAACAACTTTATCCCATTGTTTATAGGCACCCCAGTTAAGATTAGTTCGACCTTGAGAGCCACTGAGCCAAGCTGATGAATCACAGCACACTTGCAAGCTGCCATAGAGGGTAAGAGCTGTGTTTGTCCAGGATTATAATCATGAGTCCCTGCATGTGGTGTCAAAATGGGCCACATTTCGACTGTGATAAAGGTCAAGAGTTTAAAGAAGAGGTACCTTCTCTTTCTATGCAATAACCAGAGGCAACAATCTTGACCTTATCTGGCAAATGTCTTGGATTGATCTTGTCTTGTTCAGTATTTCTCCACTCAAATAAATAATACAACAAACCCTTTCTAACACTTGTGTTTTGACTTGGAGCTGACCTTTATCCTCGCGTAGCCGTGTATCCAGTAAGAGCAACACATCGTCTTCACTCCAGAAAATATATTCCTCACATATCTTGACCTGTAAGTATTGCAATTTTGGAGGCAGGACATAGTCTTGCAGTGTTCAGGAAAAGCAAAGCAGTGCAACCAAATCAGAAGTTGATATATGAATGAAATGATATGATAAAATTTCTACAACACATGTACTTTTTCAGAAGATCAAACTGAGCAAAATGCAAGTGTAGATCAAACTGAAAATCATTATTTGATTTAATGTTAATGTAATTCTTAACTAAGAAAATACAGTGTAAGTCCTGTCTTCTTTCATTGTGTGTTCAGAGCGGTATACATTTCCCTTCTGTTCACAGCTGTAGTTCAAGTTTTGAGTTTAACTTCAGTTTTACAGGTGGCTAAAACTATCTAAAGTGGTGTGTTTTGCTCCACGCAAATTCAATCTTTTTCTTACGAATGTCCATTGAAGCTTTGAGCAAATTAAATCCATAATTTTTCACTTTTATCTGTATCTCTTGTGCCTTCTTTGCTTTGTCCCTCACTTGCTGTAGAAGCTGTTTAATAATTTAACAACAGCAACTGAGGAATGTGAGATTCAGTGCACTTGGGTTAGTTAATGAGCTTTTTAAACTGTTGCTGTGAACATCAGTGTCACATATTGCGCCTTCATACTCCTGTACATGAGCACATAAAAATAAAAGCCATCTATTCCCCTCTTGTTGACTCTCCCTTACGCACACACACACAGGCAGATGAGTTATTTAGAAAGCTTCTGCTACTCACTTTGCTCATCTTGTGTACAGTTAGCGAGGTGTGCTGAGAGGTTTTGCCCACACACTGTGGTATCTCACTCTCCTCTTTGCAAGTTTAACCTGTCAGTCCTCACAGCATGATTTCCAGACGTGACTCACCAGCATAACGCTGCACCTGTACACACACACACACACACACACACACACACACACACACACACAAGAGCACACACACACACACACACACACACACACACACACACACACACACACACACACACACACACACACACACACACAAGAGCACCAGGAGTGACAACCATCAGCATACAAACAGGTTATACAAGAAAATGTGTAGGCACAATTTTGTACACAGTTTATTCATTTTCATTAATGCTTGATATGCAATAAAGGGTCAGATGATTCCACATACATAGAGAATCAAACAGTGAACGTATAACTTTCACCCACTTATTACAAACACACACACTACATGCAACCAAGACAAGTAGAGACATGTACAGTACATACTGAGACAAAAAACACACACAAAGATTAAAATGTGCTAATTGCAAGCAGACACACATGCAAAGAAATGTTCCACACATCTGATGCGAATGAAAAAAAAATGAATTAACACTTGTACAGTTAATCATATTCAAATATAACAGCCTTGAAACAACATGTACCGAAGGACCGTTGTATTGATTGAGTGAACCTGCTCAAGTGTTCACATTATTGTGCCCAACCGCTGCACTGTACATACTTTATCTTTCTACGACGCAGTGCAATCTCACCAGCTTCTGAGACTGTTGGTTCTCACCAGGAAAAGATCCAAAAGCTGGAGTGAAACACAAAGACAGTTAATACAAATATTATGAAACATGCATTTGATTCTCTGTACAGTCTAATTTACAGATGTCTCCTCACGGCTCAGTCTAAATATAGGAATAGAACCTTTGCAGTTACACAAGCCCTGTCGGGCTGCCAAACGCACACACAATCATCAGTCCATACTCTACATATGCAGACACACATGTAAAAATGGCACACACAGAGACTCAAACAAACATGCATTCATAGACTTGCATGTACACAATTTGACCTGCAGAGTTTTTTTGTTTTTTTTTCAGTCACTCTGCTTCCACAGGCCTGAGAGGCACAGCATCCTGCAGGTAGACTGGGTTATTATTTGAATCAGTGGACAATTGGTTGACAGGTCCAGGTGTGCACAATGACACACAAAAGGTTCAGTGGAACAAGGCAAACAACCAGACTCCTCGCATGTAATGATGCCTTTAAGACTATTTCTCCCCAAACAAAACAAGAAATTCTTTTCCTCTTTTCTATTCTTGCCGAAATCAGTTGGAAACTCACCTCGACTCGGTTTCATTTGAAACAACTGCTTTTTACTCTCCTGTAAAGACTTACAGCACAGATACACATGTATTAGCCTATAGTATGCTCACACACCAACATGCTTTTAAAGAAATCAATTACACACACATACACACACATTATGCTCACTAGGGCTCTGTATGAGAGCCCAAGTTTCAAACTATGTAGCATCCATTAGTCGACAAACCCAGGAAAATAAACTGATGAAATATTTACAGCATAGTGTCCCTTTATTTATGTCCATATATGTTTATCTCTGTAAATGTCTCTGTCCCACAGAGTATTCTCTGTGGGATGTATCTTTAATGGCAGACACCACTGGGACACAGAGACTTGAGGAAAACCTAATGTGTGCTCATGGAGCTCACTGCTGTCTTTGTTTTTATCTGTGTGAAAAGGCTTCATGAAGATATAAGAAAACGTGGTCCAGTGGAATAAGGTTGCATTGTTTGGGTTTCCTGCTACCGATTTTAATGATTTTAAAGTTACAGTTTGGAAAACCTGTCAAGCAGGAGTCGCATAGTCCACCACGTTTTTCTGGTACAAGGTGGGTATTACTTTATTGTTTTCTTTTTACGAACATGTTTCCTGAAAAGCCCAAAACCAACATTGAGTTTATCCATCAAAGAGCTATTAACAGTGTACATGGAGTAAGTGTATTCATTACTATGGACATGGCTGGTGTAGTTTATTCTGGACAGCTCTGAGATTGCTTTTTAAATCTTGAGATTATAGCTTGACAGAGCATGCTGAGGTTGCTTGTTTACACTACTTTGCTAGTTTGACAAGCTGAGTGGAATAAACTACACCGGTGATGTTTATTGTAATGACAGAATATGTCACCCAGTGTGACACTATGGCATGTTTTGGATAATTATTGAGTTTTATGGCACAGAGGTACAAGCTGTAGTGTCTCAGGTGGCTACACAAGCAATACTTATTAACTGTATACATTAATTGATGGCTTTGTTTGTTTCATGGGATGTGATGGTTGTAATAATGGGAGAAAATAACACCGGTCTTATCCTTTAACACTGCAAATGCACCACGAGCACTACAGGAAAATTGGTTCTATCGTATCAGAGTCTTTGTCTTCCACTGAGCCATGAAATAGAGGCTCATGAGTTCCCTTTAATCTGGGGGACAAAAGGCCCAACCCCCCACCACCACCCTCACCCCCGCCCCCACCCACCCGCTTTGCAGAAAATCTCATAATCAACCACAGTCTGCTTCGCAACACCGACACAGCTGCTGTTTCCTCATCTTGAAACGCTGCCTGATCATTTTATTGCTGTTTCTGAGACTTTTTCTGTCTCCTCTCAGACAGCAACATCACACTAACGCTACTCTGTGGAAACACAAAGACAGAGTTTTCAGATTGTAACAATACATTTTCAATGCAAATAAATCTGGGAGCTAAAAGCTTCACAGTTTCCCCTGCAAATCAGTCAAAGTTTGCATGCCCCCCCCCCCCCCCCCCCCCCCCCACCCCAAAAAAAACAGTATATCTGTTCCCTAGATGGAGTGAAAATGCTGTGTTAAATCTTCTTTGTGATGAGTGTTTGGAGAAGAATCGCTGCAAACTCAAACATTCTGAAGTGTGTGGCAGGGCTGTTAACAGCAGCATGTTTAGGTCAGGGATGGAGAACTTTGGCAGAGGAAAGAGAAAAAAACCTTTTTTTGACAGCATAAGGAGGTTGGAAGTGTGTGTGCTCCCGTGCTTCTTCTTGCAAGGATTAATCTGAGTATTAGACCCGAGGGTGAGGAGACTTTTGTCTAGTCCTCAGGTCTACAAAGTCCTGTTTGAATCCTTCATTTTCAGTCTTTGTCCTAAGCTAAGCTAACGGCCCCCCCCACACACACGCACACATACACACACACACACACTCATGTCTGGTTTAATCAGTGTGTTAGTACCTCAGTATTTTCCAAGCTCAGCTGAATGAGAGGCTACAAAGATGAAAGAGAGGAAAAATCCATTCATTAAAAAACTAAAAACAATAAAAAACAAAGCACTCTGATGGATATGCCACAGCTGCTGAACGAATGACTCATTTTTTTCAGTTTGTCATTTCTGCCTGTTTTGGTAAAGACAAAGAGATACCTGGAGAGTGAACCCTAAGTGGCCACGGTGACAGAGACATTTAGCTTTGTTTTGATTTACCTAAAGGGCATCGTCATGGCAATGAGGAAGGAAGTAGAAGGTTATATCAAGCTCTCAGGGGACAGGAAAAAGAAGGGGTTACAGTAACAGTGTGTGTGTGCATGTGTGTGTGTGTGTGTGTGTGTATGTGTGGAGTCAATTCTCCATGCGACTCGTATGGAGCAGCCCATGGGGTTAATAACAGGCCATTTAACTTGCTCAGAGTGTCTCTTCCTTTCTTCCCATTTCCACATAGTCTGCATTTAACAACAAGGGACAAAAACAAGCAGTTAACACCCTGCATGTTTTGTTCTTGTGTCACTATGGAGTAACAGTGTATAATGCCACTAATAATACGAAGTAATCATCAAATCAAATATTATAGAAATTTCATTAATGTACTATACACAACTCGTGTTTTGTTTTGTAATATATCTAAGATGCAATAACTTATTTCATTATGATTTTTGTGGCTTTTTTTCCTGAAAATTTGAACAACATGAGATATGTATTGGTACTGGTGAACATTTAAAAATACAAATCATAAAAAGTGCTATTGTTGCTCCAAAACTGCTGAATATGTAAATGTGCAGCTGTTTGCGAACAAGTTCAGAATGTCACTGCCCTCAAGCAGACAAAAAAATCTGTTATTGCAGGTTTAAAGTGTATTTTGTGGAGACATTTTTGTTCTACATTTCAGCTGCATATGCCAAAGCAAACACATGCACACACGCCAGCTGTGGCAGAGAAGTGTCTGTAGTAGCACTGTAGGACTTTAGCTATAATGTTTTACGTGAGACCTCACAGGGACATTATAGCAATTGGTTAGCAGTTGGTTCCTGACTTTTCAATGGGACATAAGTACAATTTAGGTATTATACTATTTATTGACTGACTTATTATTGTTTCAATAATTGTATTAAAGATGAATCATACTGAAGAAAAACTGGGTAAGGCACTGTAGCATCATCATTATGCAGCATCAGAGGTCAGAGCCATTATCAAAGTCTACCCCTCTTCTGTTTTAATGAAGCCCCAGTAATTATCTGTCGTCATCCCTGGCATTGATGCACACAATAGAAACAACACAATAACTTATTTTATACACTATTGTGAAATCAAATGTTATTTTATACATAGCACACAGGTTCAAGTGTCATGGCACAAAGAAGAGCAAAGCTGTTTTAATCAAACGGCTGCAAAATTAGCTAATTTTTGATGGTGTTCTCAAAAAATATGTGTCTACACCACTCTGCTGTTTCTGGTAAACAGCACAGACATCATAGTGCTATGATAGAAGGGTTGTTGGAGGAGGGGATGAGGAGGAAGATTAAGATGTCCATCTGTTGCAGAACAGTTAGCTCAGATCAGCATGTGGAGCTGCTCATTGTTATGATGCTTATGCTTATGCTGTCCCTTAAATGAAAAAAGGCAATTGATTAGCAAATAAAATTTTTGTAGAAGAAACTAGATCTTTCCATCTCATGGTTGTATGCTTCAGGCAGCCAGTCGAGTAGCAGTCGTCCAGATTATTTTAATATATAAAGATTTTGAAGGAATTTAATAAAAGGTTGTTATTATTATCATTGTGTGTGTTTTATCATAATTACTGTATGAGTTTTTGAGCTATGGCCAAATATGTGTGTGAGGTTAAGGTGGCCTTGACCTTTGACCTTTGATGACCAAATTCTAATTAGTTTATCCTTGAGTCCAAGTGGACTTTTGTGCCAGATGCAATGAAATTCCCTCCAGGCATTCCTGATATATCGTGTTCACAAGAATGGGACAGACAGACAGACAACCCGAAAACATGATGCCTCCGGCCACGCCTGTCGCAGGCATGGAGGCATAAAAAAAAAACAGTACACAGTGTGATAGATGTGAATCAGCCAACAGAGTCAGCTGGGGGCAGACGAGTAAATACTGCTGGGTCACTGTGGTGTTTACAGACAGTCTAACTCTGACTGACTGACTGAGTCAGTGATTGAATCACTGAATAAGTGTGTTAACCTTTGGATGCATGAGGTCTTTTGCATCTAAAAGACCTTTAGAAAAGCAACGATTCCCGTTACTTTAAACCTTTCCTGTAGTCTTTCCACTATATAGATTTGTTTCTTTGTGCCTCTGACACGTGATACTATCCCATATATTGTTGTTATTATCATGATTACTATTAGTAGTAGTAGAAGTAGTAGTTGTGGTTCTTGTTGTAGTATTAGTATTAGTATTGTGATGTTTAATCATTTAACTCCCTTTTGGATCTACAATTACATATAACATGCTTGCCAGCTTTTTTTTGTTTGCTTTTCATACTTGATTTCAAATATCTTTTGAATGTATATATACAGTCATACATATACACAAGATCTATTGTGTTTTATATCAAGGTTAGATTTATTTTATTTGTGATACAGCTGTTGATAATTGGACTTCTTTCTGACACTACAGACTATAAGTGAAGAAAAGTACAATTTGCAAAGGGACTGGGACACACGGCAGTCTCATCTCTTTATTATAGCCTCAATTTTCACCCATGCTTTGCATAACTACTTGCAAAGTCTCTTATCCACATTTAGCTTTTCTGACTAAAATCTGTGATCACTGCATACTTCCTGCCACACTGACTCCTCAAATCTTTCAAACCCTCCCATCACTGTCTCTCTCATCCCTTAATCTGGCTCCTTCAGTGCTTTCCATATCCACCTCTGTGTTCTTTCAAGATCCAAACTCTTCTTTTTTCTTCCATTCTGAGCTTTATCCTCCTTTTCTGACCTCCTGCTCAATCGTTCCAAAATAAATCCCTCTTTTCATAGCACCTTCACCCTATTCCATTCTTTCACTCACCCTCCTCCTTCCTTTATTATTCTCTTTTGCAGAAAAGTTTGGGTGAATTAAGAAATCATCATCATTAGCAGTAATTTTCCAAATTACTCAAAATAACTGAGGGCAGTGGGGACTACTATGAGTTATGCTCTGTAGTCCCCATTGTCAAATCTTTCTTCTGTAACAGGGCTGTTTTAGAGAAAAAGAAAATGCAGAGACGTCTTGTCAAGATGTCCTGCTGGGCTGCTTCAACAACACAGATTGCTCCATCTTTGAAGACTCATCTAATGAACTGACAAATGCATTATATGGCTACATCAGTGACTGTGTGACACCCTCTAAGTAGATATTTCTTTATTTGAATAAAAAGCTATGGGTTTTTATTCAAATAAGGCTGTTTTTGGCACTGAGAAATAAGCTGCTGTCACAGAAAAGACATTGTGAGGCAAATCATTAACAATTTCGAATGCAACAAAAACCACAACAGGCACTCTAAGTGCCGGTAATGCTTCTCACTTTCCCTCTGATATTAATAACCTGTGTGATTTGTCCAGGTCAGCTCCTACAACTGACATGATTTTAAAGTGCTTTGTAGACAGACCCAGGGAAGCAAAGGTTCAGGATCAGTCATTAATATTGGCTAGATGCTTGCTACAAAAGCCTTACACCCCAGTGTCACTTTAAAGGCTATTTTTTATTTTATTTTCCCGCTTCAAACGCTATTAGGAGTAAATGCAAAGGAGCACCAAACTTTTTCAAGACATGTTTGTCCCAGTTTCAAAAAACAGGGACCCCAACACTCAGTTCAGGATTCACCTCATCTTACTCTTTATATTAACACCAAAGCCCGAATTTTATAATGTATTTAAATGCCACTGGTTGTATGGAGGACTTCTTTGCAAGCAGGGCTTAATGGAGAGCTCCCTTCAAGCCTCTTATGGTTCACAGCCTTCGCCTGAAGGCAGAACAGTCCAAACAGTTGATGCAGGACATGTCTAATTCTCTGAGGTTAAAGTAAAATCTGGAAAAATTGTGTTTTTTTAAATCAACCTCATCACTCAACAGATGCCACCAGTAAACAGGGAATGCCCATTGGGAATGCCACATCCCATTTGAATTGCCTGTCACTGTAACCAGCAATATCCTTGCATATGTCTATCGTGTTGTAGTTCCTGATGTCTGAGCTCTTCATTAAATTCTTTGAAATGCATTTAGCGTTCATGATCGTCATATAGGAGTAGAGTACTAAAACAATTTACTTTTAACAGATCCATGGTTCACAAAACAAATGCAAGGTGTGCCAGAGACACTTCCTACAGACAAATTTAATGTAATATGAGCTGGCTCTCTTTGCATTTGGCAGTTCACACTGGAGCACTTCACTGGGACTGGTTCTCAGTGATATGCTTTTAAAACTTCAGTGTGACAGCAGCAGCTCCGAATCATCTGTTTGTGTCAGAGTTTTTATTTAGCAGCATCAGTGACTTTATTTTGGCCTTGATCTGCTATTTATCTGGGTTATTTTTTTGGTTTTATTGTCCTGTCTGTGGGATGTTTTTATTCTATTTTGTTTTATGTGCTTTTGTGAGTATTTTCAGCCCTGGCGGCAAACCAAACTTCCCTCGGGACAGTTAAGTTGAAGTTGAAGTTGGGGCCTCCAGACAGATAGGCATCAGAAAGATGAGAGAGACTTTTTCAAAAGACCAGTAGAAGCAAGTGGAGTGAAAGAGAAGACTAGGACAAGCTCAGCTGGGAGATGAGATCAGACTTATCCCAGCCAACATTTACCCAACTCTCACACACAGGGATAGCAGTCTTCTCCTGCCTCTTATTAGCTCATCCCATTATAGTTTCCCCACATTAGAGTGATAAAGCAGCACTTTGCAGCACTGTCTGTGCTGAGCGAAATTAGATTTGGTGGAAGAAGAAGACAGAGATACCCTCGTCTGCAGCTGAATGTCCAAACTTTTTTCACATCTACTATTCAACCTACGGATGATGTTTAAACCAAAGAAGGCACACAATCAGTTAAAGCTGAAATCAAACATTTCGAGGTGTGAGCAGTGTTTGGTTGACAGTTGTGGTTTCTCAACAAATACTTACAGATTGCCATGAAATTTTGTCTCAAAATTCATAGCCCTCCACAAATTTTAACAACCTTGGTGATTCTCTAGCCCCTGTTTAATCCATTGCTCCACCTTCGTCCTTTTTTTTTCATGACTGAGGAGCAAAGCTCAGTCATGTGTCTAGGGCTATTAGCAAATGATAGCATGCTAATGCACTAAACTAAGATGGTGAGCATGGTAAACATCATAACTAATAAACATATTAGTATTTTCATAGTAACCATGTTAGCAAGATGGTGTTAGCATTTGGTTCAAAACACCAGCCTCACAGAGATGTAAGCATGGCTGTAGACCGCTGGCTTTGTTTAATATTGCATTACTACCCATAGGTTACTTTGTTAATTAGTAGATTTTAGTTATTTAGTTTTGCTGCATATTTATTTCCTGTCAATTGACTAATGGAATTATTGTTTTACCGCCAATGTCTTTATTTTTAATGATTTTTTTCTTCCATATTTGCTTGTGTGTCCTGTTCAGTGTAGAGATAAACAAGACATACATCAAATTTGGGAGGAGAGGGAGGAGTATGATATTTTACAGTAACTCTAGTTGTGTTTATGGTATCTCATATTTTCTGATTTGTAACCGCTGTCACATTTGTGATCCAATACTGTTTCCACCGTTTTACAGCTGCTTCCAAAGACACTTTCTTTTGCTGTCTTTACCTTCATTGGAAATGAGTTTTGCTTTCTGCATAGCTGTGCACCTAGTGAGGGCAGAAAAAAATGCAGCCTTATGATCAAACACCACAGCAAAATTCAAATGGCCTAACCCTCCAGTTTTCACTTTAAACTCATTGTTCCATATATTTATACTTTTCTTGTCCTAAAGCAGGGAGATGAAGCTCCACTGCAGCAGATGGTAGGTTTCAGGCTAAGTCCACGGTTGCATTTCACTGCTGACAAAAGAGCAACGTTAATGTACTGATAATGGAAAAGCCTGGCTGTGTAAACTTCCTTCAGTGACTCCCTTAACAACAGCACAATACTTGAAAAATCTATATATATTTTTGCAGTGCAAATCTGAAGAAAACAGTCCCCACAGTCTGAGATGATGAAGCCCCAGCAGTTATCTCAAAACTGAACGTGCTTTTATATAATGCACATAATTAGCAAAAACCTACTTCTAAAGGTCAACTAATTTACAGGCCTGCATAATGCTAATCACGACATTAAACTATGCAGCACTGAAGTAAGCAGACTCACATGAGGATTAGGGGACCATCCT
The DNA here is from genome assembly GCF_017976425.1 of Toxotes jaculatrix. Lineage (NCBI taxonomy): Eukaryota > Metazoa > Chordata > Actinopteri > Toxotidae > Toxotes > Toxotes jaculatrix. The sequence continues at coordinate 17,588,951 of NC_054399.1, read as the reverse complement.
AAACGCCATAAGCATGAGTCAAACACCCATGTCAGTAGGTGTTCCTCCTGAAGTGCCCTCGAGCAAGACACTCAATGTTCATCCAGCTCCAGGGGCACTGACATGCTTCTGACCTTATGCAGTGGATGAACGCCAAAAAAAAACAAAAAAAAAAACAGGATGAGTATGGCAAGATGATAACTGTTAATAAAGGGCCCCCTCTTCTGGCAATTATATAGTAATACTGCCCAAACTATTCACTGATCTTACACAATTTTTTTTTTTAATCAAAAAGATGCTTTGAGTTTCTCATCTGCCACTTATACAGAATTCTGATCACAGTAAGAGATTTCTTTATTCAATTAAAAAAAAGAAACTAGAGAGCTGACGAGTTTGTTCCAAAACGACTTCGGTAAGAAGATAGGGTTGGAAAAAAAAAGATCTCTGAAGTCAGACTGGTGGAATCAGTGGTGGAAGGACAGATTCAACTTGAAGGTCCCTGCCATCATCCATTTATTGAACAGGGTTATAAAGTAAGACTTTACTGTATATCCCCCTGAATTTTATTGATATCTGAATTGAGTCAATTTCTCTCCTTACTTTTGGGAGGGACATTCATTTTTTTTTTTGTTTTTTTTATCTGTACTGGAACTCAAAGATAGAGGAGAGACACCTGAAAACAGGCCCTGCTGGATAAATGTGGTTACTTGTGAATACAATTAGGCAAGAAGGAGATTTTTGGGGGGGGGGGGGGGGGAATAAACATCTCAAATATTACAGCTTAAAAGACACCATCCATCCTGTCACTGATATTGTTGCCATGGCGTATCAAATAAATGTGAGCATGTTTGCTAATGCACAAAAGTAGTGTACTACTCATTCAAAATTAATTTAGAGTAAAGCCGCAACAAATCATTGCCCAGCCTCCCAGCAGTATTGGCCTTTTAATAACAATAAAAACAGTCCAGAAACTGCTGTGGTTTTTAGCCAAAGCAAGCATGTACAGTAGTAGGCCACTAAAAGTACAATACAATCTGTAAATACACACAAGTGAATATAACAACAAAACTCAGGTTGGACAGAAGGTTTAATCAAAATAGCTGAGGTCCACTTGTTTCACTGTTAAGAGGCCACTCTGTAACCACAACTTTCTGCAGCTGTGTTAATGCATCCACATGAAGCAGTGACACTATAAAGCAGGAGAAACTTCTTGGCTTGAATTAAAAAAAAAACAAAACTGTGGCTCGCTGTACAGCTTAACATGTTATTTATTAACCAGCATGAGAAACAGTTTTCAACTCAAACTGCTCATTTCAAATGTTAAAGTATCACTTAACAAAGGCTTTGAGCTCAAACGACTGGAAAAAAAAAATTGCATGTGCAAAAACCTACCATATGGATGTGATCACAGCAAAAGAAAAAAAAAAAAAACTGGAAAAATGTGGTGGAAAAACTGGAATTTTAATGCATTATTGGGAGAGCAGGTGCCCAAAACCTGCTGAACGAAAACAATATCCCTGTTTCAAGCCACAGCCAAATTGTGCCTGTGTGGTGGTGTGTCACCACCATGCGAGGCAGCCAGGAAGGAAACGTGATCAGTACATTCAGTTGATATTCTGCCCTCTACAATGGATAGGCCTCTGTCCGTGCAAATATCTGTAGTCCAAGAGAACGTAACCAACTCAAACCTTCAAGTTTTAAGTGAACAGTTGGTCCACTGAATGACACATCCTAGCTTCATTAACATGTTAGAAAACACACATTTAACTGTAAGCATGAAACAGCTGTAAAGTCCAGCATAATATAAACTCTTAAAAATGTAATTCAGTTTAAAACGGCCATCTGGCAGGTAAGGCCGCTCCATTTGGGAGACAAAGTCCATCCCACTGGTCCAGGCTGATCCAACGCCTGCATCCTCAGTCAAAGTCAGAACTACTCAGTGTTCTCAAAGGTGGCTGTTCGGCCATTTGGTTGAAATCCTCTGGGGGTGGTAAATGTAGAACGCAAAAGCAACCTGAAGTGTGCGGGTCCAGCATTTTTCGGGGTCAGTAGGGGTCACGTCAGTAGTTCTTTGCAAGTTTGCAAGTAAAAATCTGCTTAGCAACAGACTGTTATTGAACTCCAAAAGTCACCAAAAGTCCCAAGTGAAAGTCACTCAGCTGTTAATCACACAGACAGACTGGCAGATAGGGCTCCCTGGATAACAGATGGCCAGGTTGTGTTAGCTTATGTAACAGGTTGTCTGCGGAACAGGCTGTCTGACAGACTTGGACAGGCCGTCTCATGTAACCAGGCAAGCAGTCAGTGAGTGAAGGTGACCCTTATTCAGTCCATCAATCGTTGAGGCGACAGTCACACAGTTCCTTGTAGATTCTCTTGCGGATGCGAGGCATGTCCTCCTGACTGAACAGCAGAGGCTGCTTCACAGAGAGACGACGGCAGTACTGACAGATAAAACGACAGACACTGAGGTAAAACAATCCAAAAACACAGCTAGATTGCCATATTAAGTGTGGACAATGACAGAAGATTTTCCCCCCACTGTCTTTAGCTCCCTAGGAGACTGAGCAATGATCAAATTTGTGTAGAAACCTGCGGCAGTAAAGACAGTGGAGACACAGATCTACTTTAATTCTTTTTCTGCCAAGAAACAAGACAGATAGGGCAAAGAGAGGGGGCAAACAGGGACAGGGGACAAGGAAAAGAAATAAAAGAACTGGGTGATGAACGAGGGGTGGGAGGAGAGCTATAAAGGTGGGAAAGAATAATGACTCACCTCAAGGACAAATACGCCACAGTCGCTGTCGTTTTTCTGCTGAGGAATACCCTGAGGAGTCACCGAGTCACAGTCAAGCAGGGAGCCAGACAAAAGATGTCACAGTTAGGTTTCTGGACTTATGTACTGCATGTCTGGATTTACCATACATGCATGTATTATTTGTTTGACTTAGTAGTAAGGCAGTAACTAAGAAATTGTTGATTAAAATAAAAGAATATAGGTTCATATATGCTCATCTGGAGGAATTCCTCAGTTCAGCAACAGTGGTAAGGACCACAAAAACAGGCCTGTTCAGTCATTTGGATTAAAACAACAACTTCAGTGTCCTGAAGATATGTTCAAATTATTTCGACATCTTTAACAGGTAATTTTCTTTAGTTATTGTAATTTAGACTGTATTGAGTCTTAGGTTTATTATAATCAACTTGGCACTTAACTAACGTCCACTGTGTTTTCGGTACACAAGGTGAACACAACATTACAATCAGGGTTTAGGTGTACCTTGATGATAGTAATTTTCCAGCCTTTCTGGAAAGCTGTCTGTTCCTTCTCTCTGGCTTCAGACTGAAGGTACTTCATAATGTTCTGTTAGGGGACCACACACACACACACACACACACACACACACACACACACACACACACACACACACACACACACACACACACACACACACACACACACACACACACACACACACACACACAGAGGACAGAGTTAAGCATTAATGAAAATGATGCAAAGCTGTAGCAATTGTCCCAGCAGCAAAAACAAAAACTCAATACTTTCACATTTCCACTGTGACACAGTAAAGTTATTATGCATGTTAAACAGTTTCATCAAACATATTCAACAAACAACCTGAACTGAACCCAATCACCTACATTCACTGTGGAAATATCAAACCATTTGGTTTACAAAGGTAACACAATCAATCTTAAAGTCTCTGTGAAACATTTTCTACAAATGTGATCGGGTAAAATGAGGTAACACACTGCTTAATGGTTTCTGTTTGTTAGGGGGTAAAGTTGTAGGGGCTGGCATCCAATCAGAGGACTGTTTAACAGACTGACCGACTGTAAGGGCCTTTTCATATCAGGTACGATTGTTTCCTCTCTCCAGTCCCCCCTTGCTCAGCTTTCAGCGTGTTAATGTGCTGTTTTCCGTGCTCACAATAATCACACAGGGTTCACAATAATGAAACAAAGTGGGCTTTGGGGTCAAACGCACTCAGATCTGGACAAAAACTTGTCCATTCATAAATGAGAATGTGTGTAATTTTCTACAGCTGTGCAAAACACTACAGATGCAAATATGCAGACAATTATTAAAACAGTGGAAGTCAACATTTTGCAGCTTGTAGCTGTAGGACAGGAAATGATGGTGCAATTATTTGTCAGGGCAGAGAGCAGAAAAGCTGGATTACTGATGATCTTGTCTCATCAGCACTTGTTTGCTCCGCATAAATTCAACATCGGAAACAATGACTGACAACTCCATGGCACTGACATGCACACAAGCACTCACATCTGTGGTGTGTCTGAAGACGATGCCTTGGCTGTCATAGTAACTGATGGTTTTGGTTGCCATGGTGACCGTGACGAGAGACCAATGGATTTCTAAATGGATGGGAATTAGCAACAGCCACTTGGAGAACAGGTCAACCTGAAATAACCACACAATTAAACAGGCCGACAAGTTAGATATCCAAAATACAAAATTATACGATGTCTACTGCAAGTTATCTGGAATAACTCACACTCAACAGGAGTGCACACTGCACAAGTCACACTGTCAGGCAGTAATTGTTTTATATGTGACTAATAAACTACAGGGACAAACAAGTTCATCAGCATTTCTGTTTGGCAACAGATTACTCTATGACCTCCTTCACCCGCAAGGTCTGATGGCAAGTTAACTGGAAATGGTGGTTTCAAGGATTGCCAAATATATTTTACAGGTCACACTTTTACTTCATGTAGTTAGCGTGCTGAATTTAGACACGGGCAACCAGAAAAACGAAAAATTGCAAAACTCCAAAACTCCATCTTCCTTCTTACTTTTTTAGTCCATCTCTTCACACCATCATAACCCTTGGCAACCAGCTGTTTGTGGAAAAAGCTGTTGAAAAAATGAACCTGAATGGGAGAAATAACAACAAATTAACAAACTACACAGTCAGGATTTTATTTATTTATTAAACAACTATGTCCGAGACTCTAAAAGTGATCTAAAAAGTGGCAATATAATTTTAGACTCTTACAGTGAGCCCTTTTCATGTTTTATAAATATCCGTCTTCAGGCTTCTGGACTGCATGAAAGATTTGAATTTAAAGCTTATAATCAATCACACACTGACTCACCTTCTGTTGTGTTGCTTCCATAATGAGTTCTCCGTACATGTTGATAATCTGATGAAGAACAGATAAAGAAAGACGGAAGTGACAAGGCTGTTCAGCATCACTAAATTCAACCAATGTCATTTTTTTCCCCCTTTGAGCTGGATCCAACTTTTTAACCTGCAGGTTTCCATATTTCATAGCTGCAGTGTTTTATGAGCCTAAATTAAAAAGTGGATATCTTGTTAGCAGGCCGGACAGAGTAAGAAGATGTGCAGCAAGAAGACATTTCTTCCTAATTTACCTGGTCATTAAGCCAATTCTGTTCTTCCAGCGTGCCAAGGTCCTCCAGACTCAGGGTGTGTTTGTTATACATCACCATGAAGCCTGCAATAGGAGCAGAGGCCAGCCCCGACCTGTACCGAGTCATCTCCCCTTTGATGTCCAGTCCCCTACAACAAACACATCAAGAGGAGAAATTCAGCAGAATCTTAAACATGACAGATCTGATGTGTCTATTATATCTTCAAGGACATTTTAAGAATTATGACAGATGAGGACAGAGATGCCACAAGGTCAGAGATTAAAAATAAGATTCCCCAAAAAAAAAGGAAGGATACAAGTCTTTTAACAGACATGGAACAAATTTAGGTGCTTCTGCTTTTACACAAATCCTTCTGAACACTGTGGCAACATTAGAATAATCTGACAGCAGGGTTGATTTGATGTTATATAACACATCATCAAGTGCTAATCCACGTTTCATACTTTCTATTGATGAATTATGTAACACAGAAACGATTTAACCCCTACCCAGATGACTGTGTGTTATTTATAACACACAATGTCAAGTCGGTTGTCACAGCAAAAATCCTCCACACACAGTAAAGGAAGCATTTTATGCTTATGACAGTAGCTTCTATTCTCTATTGGGAGAAATTCTTTATATAGTTTACTTTGACCAACCAACCAACAACGTGACCTTTATTCTGGTCAATTGAAGTAACATACAGATAAACCTGCAAACACTGTATTATGATGAACTCATAGACTAGGTCTTAACAACCTGAGGTGAACCATCTGTGACTCAAAAATTAAAAATCAAACACAGTTTCCTGTGTAGAATTGAAGACTGTTCTTACTAAACCATGTAAATATGGTATGAAAAAAATAAATGTGTCTTGGTTGTGTTGTTTCTGTTTGTGTCTGTCTGATTGTGAATGTTTTCCTGTTCTCAGTTCACTCTTAAAAACAACTTCAATCTCAACAAGACTACCTGATTAAACAAAAATTAAATAAAAATAAAAATAAATAAACGTTGACTTGTTGACAACTGTTGTGTGAACGGCTGGATTCAGGCAGATTGTGTGTCTGTGGTAGTGTGTGTTTGTGTGTGTGTGCGCTAACCGTTTTCTGAGGTCAGAGTTGCCGTTCTTCTTCAGGTATTCCAGGACGTCTGTCTCACTGAGAGGAATGAAACTGCCATACTTCATATAGAAACTCTCCAGAAAATCTGAAACAGAGCAAATCGTTCTAACATGATTTACCAGTATTGTTGAACAGATGAAGTTTTGCTTTCTTTCATGTTAAAACCAAAATTCAAAAAACTGATTCTGAACCAACCAACTGTAATTTTATCACACTGAGGCCTGTGTATTGACAAATGCAGGCAGTGTAAATGCAGCACATGTTTGTGGGTTAAAGTTCAGTGATATACGAGCTTCTGATATTTTCACGTCCTTTTACAAGAAAGCTTTAGTCTTGTTGATACATGTTTCACCTGAAAGCATTAGTGGTGCCAACAACATGCTCACTCACAACAAAACACAAAACTTTATCCTATGGTGAACGGATAAATCCAGATGTGCAAAGCTTGTACAGACTTACCCAAGAACACTCAGAGCTGTGATTGCTGCCAAAAAGGCTTCTGCATTAAGGGTCTCAATACTTTTGTAAATAAAAGATTTCGGTTCTTAATTTTTCATAAATATGCATGAATTTCTAAAAATGTGTTTCACACTTGATCCATTTAGACTTAAATCTGCAGCACAAGTGTACAGTGTACAGTGTACATCAGATTTCTGTCCTGAAAGCCAAAATAATATTAGCATTCAGGCTCAGCATGAGGGCCATATGACCAGGACAGAGCAATTCCAAATATAAAGCTTAGAACACAAGTTATTGCAGTTTCTTTGTATTATGCAAGATTAAATGCTTTAATTATGCATAAACGCAGGTTTAGAGCAAGTTTGTGTTTTGTGGACGAGGCCACATGTTTGATGGACACTGCATGACAGGAAAAGTGCTGATATCTTCAGCAGTTACTTCTTTCAGTTTGTAATTGTCTAAAAACATCAATAATTTACCAGGCTTTGTTTTAACAAAGTGAGAGGATGATGAATATATTAATGCAGAGGCATAAAGTGGAATTGGGTGCTACAAAACACATCCTACCGTGGACCATGTCAGTAAGCTGCTCCAGGCTTTCTTCGTCCTGCATCTTTCCATCCACTTCTACCCCTTCTGTCTGACCCTCACCCGACATTTCACCCATCTCCTCCTTCTCCCAGGTTCCTGGCTGACAGTACAGCCTGTGGTCTCTTAATGCCCAGTGGTGCTGTGTGCTGCACACTGTAATAGGGCCATGGTTTGGATGAGAGGTTTCAACGTCCATGGGTGTGGATCTGTGGTCATTGTCTGTTGGTGTGGTGACTTTTCCATTGGACAGAGTTACTGGTAAAGAGACTTGGTCTGTTTTGTCAGGGGTCTGGTCCACCTGCATCTCAGAGTCAAGGTCCTTGGGATTTCCTGACCTTGAAGCAGGACCTGGCTGCCGTGATATGAATAGCAGTCCATTTCCCAGTTCACTCATGAGCATGTTGTCCTCTTTAGCCTCCCCTTCAGGTTCAGAGTCAGATAGGTTCACTGTGTCTCCATTTCCAAACGGAGACTTAACCATCATGCAGTCAGTTTGCTTCCCATGTTCCATTTTTGCATCTTTGTTCTCCTCCTGACTCTGCACTACCACTGATCGAGCCGGGGCATCCATTTTCGAACTGATGAAAACACAACCCCCACCTCCCCTCTTTATTCCAGGTTCTACTTTCATTTTTGATGCAAATGTGGCTCCCATCATTCCCCTCCCTCCCCTTCCTCTACCCTTAACTACTGATGCTCCTCTGCCTGCCATTCCTGACAATATCATCTCCACATCCTTGCCGTCCCCAACTCCTCTTCTTCCTTCTCCAGTAACCCCTGTCCCCTCATTCAAGATGTCCTCTTTTTTCTGTGCATCCCCTGTCTCTGGAGCAACACAGTTCATTACTGGTCCATCCTGCAGGGATGTGACAGATTGGGGAACGGAGGTTTGTGACTGAGTATCAGCCCGTACTACAGTCATTTGCAACTTCTCATATCTGTCATCTTCATCCTCTGCTTCCTCTAAATTCTGCTTGGTCAAATCAAAACTCTTGATACATGTCAGCTGGCTCCCCAGTTTTCTTTTTGGGGTGTCCACGACATCCCTAACAGCCCCCCTCGCTCTCCCTCTTCCCTTCCCCCTCCCTCTGCCTGAGGTGACATTGTGTCCAGTGCTGTTAGGTCCACAGCAGTCACAGGCTTTAGGAGTCCTCTTCCTGCCTGATGTACGGCCATTTACTGGGCCCTGAGCAGGGGTTGGTGTCTGTGTAGAGGACCAGGAGGATGCTGGCCTTGAGTTAGTTGTAATTGCTTTAGCTGGGATTACAACAGGGGGTTCTGCATCAGCAGGAGATGGAGTAGAGGGCTGCGTCAAGCCTGAGTCTGAGGTAAGGTCTGCGCTGAGGACTTTGGCAGGGGTCTGGGTTAGGTCCTGACTAGTGGTATCTCCAGGGGGAGGCACCAGAGGAGGTGCTACTTGCAGAGGAGGTGCTGTAGCAGGAACAGTTAAATGAGGAGATGCAGAGCCGCTGTGAACCATGACGTCCTCCTTTGGCTCTCCAACCCCATCCCCAACACCTCCTCTCCACAATCCTGTCCTCTCCTGTCTTTTGGTCCAATAGATTTTTAGGTGTTGTGGTTTCTTCTTTCCGTAACTTTTACCCTGACACTTCCCTGTGTAGAAAAGAAGTCGTTCTCAAGCTTTTCCCACGATAGAGGTAATGACGACAGCAGACTATATCATGGCAGGTTGCACTTGTTCCTCAGTGGTATCTAGACTTTGTGGAATAATAACCCCACCATGGTATCCTAATTAGAGCGACTGAAGAAGTGGAAACAGAGGAAGAAACAGGGAGAGAGAAAAGGAACCAATGAAAGAAATGTCAGTAAGTTCTCCAGTTTGATCGATGATTAAATCTTGTTGCTGTTTAAATGTGCAAGACATGACTCAAGCTTCATCTCGGAGTTCACCAAAACTACAGAGTAAATGATGCAAAGAAAAACAGAGCAGGGTAGTTGTTTAAAATGACTCCACCATCTTTAGATAACAAGGTCAGAAATGCATCAGTACAGCATCTTAACTGCAGGTGAGATTTCAACTGTAAAACAACATCCGATAGCCAGCAGTCCATTTCTCTGCTATTCACTGTAAGGAAATAATAAACACTGATTTCGAAAACTAAACCTGATTTGTACAAAACACTTCAAACAACATTTATGTATAATATTTAAAATGAAGTGCCCCTTTAATCTGGCCCTGATATTGTTGGGGTTCATTAACACCATTAACAGGTGGTTCGCTGTTCAGAAGTGGTTCATTGTGGTTTTAGCTCGCAGTTAGCTCTCTTCTCAAACAAAAATAGCACGAATGAATGCACAGCACGAAGCAGTTACTTTGCTGACAAGTTGTGCTGCCTTTTGAAGTAACGTCAGAGGCTCCTTTTCAAAGAATGTTACTTGGTTAAGATTAAAATCTCATAGTTAGCTTTCCTCTGCAGCAGAGCAGCAAAACTTGACAATTCCTGAACGTAGGTAAATTATTTAGTAGCATTTTTGACAAAGACTGCTACAATTGCCAAAATCAACTAAGTTAATAAGTTAAAATAGGGAAGCGGTAGCTAAGCTTATCTAACATTGAGCGTCGGGCTACCGGAGCATGTCCACACATCATTTAAGAACACAAAGTATCAATAGGTGATTTAAGTAAGTCTAATATGGCATTTCACAAAGTTTTACTTGAATTAGTAATTCCATTGCTGCTAGCTGAGCTAGCTAGCTGCTGCCAAACAGACGACAACACAAAGCAACGATTACATACATTTCCTCCATTTTCAGTAGGAAGTTAAAGGCGTCTGAAGACAAAGAAGAAGCTGCGACTCAGTGTCTGAAGCGATTTGGAGGAAAGGCGAAAACCATGACGAAAAGTTGAAAGAAAAATCAGTACACGGCAGCTTGTCTAGGAAATAACAAACTGAGTTTCTCCTGACCACGATTTGAAGAAACAACAATCCAAGCTGTAGTCGCTCATTGATTGCGTCATGGCGTCGACCTCTACTTCGGCTACGTCCGACACTCTCCCGAAGTCAAAATATCAAGATCCCTCTTCCTACCTTACCGTTCGCCCACATCGAATGTCATCTATCCATGAAGTATAACATATTTCTAAAATTTAGATTTTTACCGAACGAGAAAATCCACATCAATCTCCTCCTTGATTCAACATCAGTCTGCTTTTGTTGGCATTACATGTAACTATATCTGAGCGGCCAACTGCCCAAACACCGTAGAAAACCTTATCATTTAGGTCTGCATAATATGATATGAAGAATTTGCATCACAAAAGTGCAGTATCAGCTATAACGGGTCCTCAGTCTTCCAACTTGTGACTCCAGTCTTGAAGAGGGACTCAAAGTTTTTTTTTTTGTTTTTTTTTTGTAAAGGTGTAATTTATCGAATGGCAACCACAAATTATTTTTTTAATTTACTTTTTGTAGTCAACCATCTGAACTGAACTAATTGATGAATCGACTAATCATTTTAGCTCTACAGTACTGGTTGATTTCTAGGTTTCTGAGGGAATAATGACTCTCCCATGTATAGTGGGGGTTATTAGGGGTCCCACAACAGCTTTTTTGCTGCAGATCCCCTGGGAGGTTACTCATGGCCATGGCCACAGCAAATAAAGGAAAACAGTGGATAGAGAGAAGGAAAACAATGTCAATTCTAATATAAGGCAAGATATAAATTATAATGCAAACTGGTATTAACATGATATTATGATATTATCCCTCTTATTATCATCATTTCTAACTATGAGATCACTGACACAACACACACTGTATCCTGATAATCTTTAATTATAAAAATCTAAGGCTGGAAAACAATAAATAAAACTAACAGTCAAAAAGTAAAGGAATTAAGTACAAAATTATCAACAGTAAAAAGGTTACATGGAGAGAATATTAACATAATTACTGGTTGCTTTATACCAGTAGTTCCCAATCTTTTCAAAGCAATGACATGACTTCTGTAAAACAAAGAAACCTACCAAAGGTATAATATTAACTGTGTAAAAATGTCACATATCATTGTTTAGTGAAACGGGTGTACCATAATGTTCAAAATGTATTAAACAAGCATAAAATTCAGACAGTTTTTTTAAAAACATATGAACGAAATATCAAAACATTTGAGCTTACTTCTGCACACCAAGTCAGACCCATTAGCTTCAAAGATAATGCAGCAGATAATGCATTGAAATAAGAACAGTCTGTTGCTATACATTACTATTTGTACATAAGGTCAGTGCTATATTATTCTCTACTAGCATGGTCAAAAACAATAGGCATAATAAGTCTCTTTACAAGTGTCATTTGGCTCCAGTGATGTTAGGTGATTGGACAACATTAGACCCACCGAACATGTACAGAAGCAGCCATGTGAGGAAGTTTCACTTTTCACATACATGTCTTGCAATGCTGTGGCAATGTGGTACCAATGCCAAGAGGAATTGTTTGGAAAATGCGTCGTTTTTTTTAAAAAAAAATGGAGAAAATATGGTTTACGGATGCACACTGCACTGCCAAGACTAACTGTAAGTCCGTATTGCTTTTTAAACTGGCACCATGTACAGGTACAGTAAATTTAGAAAATTTTACACAATGATATAGTCTAAGTCGACAACCTTTGCATCAGCTGAGAGATTAAACGCAAATCATTATTTCCATTAGAGCAAGTTTACAGCCATCCTGATGTTTGAAAAGTGATTAAAGTGAAAGAAAAACTAGTAGGAAATACCTATGGGAATATACTTTGTGCTTCACACTTTCTTTATTTTATAGCTTTGCTAAAGTCGTCTGCACTTGAACTGCAATGAAACCATGTTAAACTGTGGAAAACAGTAGAGAAGTGGATGTTGTCAAAGATGATTGTGGGGGCAGCAGTCAGTGGCAGCTGAGGGGTTTGGGGCCTGGAAGAGATGATTTGTAGGATTTAGTGGACAGAAGATAAAAAAGTATTCTCTCAAATGACGGAAAGTTTATGCTGTTTTATCATTTAAAGGGATAAAAGCATGAGTATAAGTTCTTAATGGATCTAAGAGTTAGTGAAGGAGCACTGTCACCTATCAAAGTGTGGCGTTGATAGCTGGAGTATGTATGGTCTTGGAGACTGCAGTGCCGTTGATGCCCCCTGCTGTTAACACCTGGAGCTGCAGCTGATAGACACTGTCCATCTGAAGACCACGAACTGTCACTGACCGCTGAGACTGAAAAGACCAAAACAACTGTGTTAATCCATCTCTCAGAACTTTCCAACTTCCCAAGACTGTCTATGGCAATGGAAATCACAATTAATGTGTCACCATTATTCATGATTATTTTCAAGCTTAATTAAATTAAATTATTTTTTAAGATGACCTTTTAAATACTGAAAATTTAAACAAAATTAAGTTAAGCAGGAGTAAACCCTGTATCTGTTGGTGACTACTTTCAGCCACAGATTTGATGCTCTAGTGAATATTTCTGGCAGCAGGGTGGCGTAAGTTGGATTGGCACTGACTCAAAATAAGTGCAGAAGTTCATTGCAATGAAGATATGAATGAAGTCACCAAGTGCAATGACAAGGATAAGTTATAAAGGCTTTGGCTGCACAAGTAATACGAGCTAGGATCAATTAATTTAATAGGATTAGTTGATATAAGAATGATGAAAAATATCACCAGACTTGGACTTATCATTTGTCATGATTTATTTTCCTACTTTTATAAGACCGTTATGAATTAAGTCCTCATGTTTTTTCTTTAGATTCTGTAAATGTTGACACTTCCTCCTTAAAGAATAAGGTACAAGATATAAAAATACACACACACACATGCACATCCCTCTCAGGCATTTTCCTCCTGCTACTAACACAATACAATTCTGTCACTTTAAACCGCTCTTTCAGTCTTACCGGAGCAATTGTCTGTGTCTGGGAAATAAGTGTGTCTTCCTGCCCCTCTGTTGCCATAGTAACCCCTGACTGCAGCGTCCAGGTGAACTGGAACCCCTCGACAGCTGCTGGGTCCAGTGCATGCTGGGACATCCGCCACCGAAAAGTAGTGAATAAGGTGCCATTGATTTGTTGAAAAGATGCAGTCAGTCGTTCTGGACGCAGTACCACCTTTTTGCCTGCCAGGAGGCGCTCTGACACAAACAGAAGAAAAAAACTTTTCCTTCACTCATCAGCGCACACTCTTCTTAATCATGAGTCAGTAGGTTTGATAGGACAACTTTTTATGGTAAAATGTCCTCAGCAATAAATCAGAGTTGGATCTTAATGACTGTGTGGATATAAAAAAAGGTTGTTTGGTAACATTTTTGGGATTTTGTGATAATATGAGGTGTTTAGGTATGTAAGTATGTGCAAATGTGTATTCAGAGTTTATACTATTTTGGGGGTTCTTAATAGTCCAAAAGGAGACAACAAAAGTTGCAAGAACCACTTCCTAAAACATTTTTTAAAATAGACATTAAAGGGTTACAGGATTAATGAAGGTCAGTGAAACACTTTACATATGTGTTTAGTTATTCCTACCGTCAGCGTTGCAGGGCAAAGTTTTGCCTCCTCTGACCCTGATGGAGGAGCAAGTTGGGGTCGTAACCCAGGCAACAGCCTCTGACCCTGGGTCAGCCTTCATTGCCACAGCAACCCGGTACTTACAGGCAAACAACAGACCTGTGATGGTGTGATGGGTGCCCTGGAGAGAGAAAATCAAGCCAATTTAGGGGATGACAAGAGTATTTAAATAGACATTGTAGAGTAAACTCTACACAGCTGGTTGTTAAAACTGACCTATTACAAAGTTCCATAAAATATACATATTAGCCCTATTTTTGTTTGGAAACCTGTCTCACATAAGCAGCTTGTTAGCTCCACGTTAAAATAAACATTGCAGTTTGAAGCAGTACTTGGCAGCTTTGTAGGTTGGCAGCTTAAAATGGTGAGAAATGGCGTAACTGTTTAAACAAGGCTGAACTTCAATGAAGAGAAATCATGTTCTGTGACCTCAGCAAATTGCTCACAGCACTTTGATATAAATATCAACCCACTGGGTCTGTGATCATTTTAGTTGAGAGGTTACAACCGGGACAACGCTGGCTAACGATCGGTCAGTGAGCCCAGTTTCCTCTTCACACACTGTTTACACTAAGTAGCAGTTTATCTTTTAAAATGCTCCTCTCTGCAAATTCACTTCATGATTTGGGTTTAAAATATCAGCATTTTTAGGAACACGTTGAATGGTTAGTGGTGACTGCTGAGGTGTTTTCCCATGGATCAATCAAACCTTGCCATAATCTGAGTAACCAGTTTATTAGGCACAACTGTACAATCTAATGCAATCCAGTATTAGCCCTACAATACATTTTGTCATTGTGAAGGCTGTGATTTTTAGTATTTTTGGTTTGGTTTTGTTCTGTTTAGACAGCAATATCTTTATTCACAAACTACAAACACTACAGAAAAAAAACAAAAACACACACACTCACACAGGTTACACAAGTTACACACAGACAGAGTATGAGAGAGCTCCAGACTGATCTGAGTTATGGTGAGGAAATCTGATCTCTAATACACACTTTCCCACAAAGAGAAACAATGCTCACATTGAAACAAGATACCTACATACAATTTCACAAACACAGAGACACATAAAACCCAGCCAGGGCAGTTATACCTGCACAGTTGTTGTTCTCTCTGTGCTTGTAACATTAGTAGCGCAGGTATGTGGATGCCACCGCAAAATGTATGGACCAGGGTGTCTGCCTGCAAAGCAAAGCAAATGAAAGAGAGACAGACACACACTACATAAGTGGACATGTGTTTGTTTTTTATCCATGTGAACAGGAATTCTACTGTCTGAAACCTGAGAAAAATATAACATGATGCACAGTGATAATCTTTGTATTGATGGTATTGTTGATTCCAAATCAACTCACTGTGGTAAGGCCACTTCCAGAACACCTTGACCTGCAGCTGGTTGTCATGGTAATGCGGTGCGGCGACCTCCAGGCGCAGGTTGTCAGTGGTGACGGGATTCGGAGGGGATTCAGGGTGAGGAAGAGAGGAGGAAGGGGAGGAGGGTGACAGGGAAGATGGGAGCTCATTGGAGAAGTGTTCGCCTTTGGTAGAGGAGAGGAGAAAAAATATTAAATATATAACAAACCTTGTTTCTTGCTCAATAAATTCCCCTTTTCATGTGGTCAGAAAACCTTCACTTTATAGACAGCACTAGAAATTTACAAGTTTTGCTGCAGGAGAGATGTGCACTGTGTGTGTGCACGTGTGTGTTTCTTAACCACTCTACATGTTTTGTACTCCCTTAAGCAGCATTTAAGCAGTAGCTGTTCTGAATACCTGTAACTGGCAGCATAACAAAAACACACCATAGGACTGACTGGATATATGAAACCTGTTATACCACATGGAATTTATAAATATATTGTGCCAGGAATATCATAAAGCGGTGACGAAAGCGCAGCTGGTAGGTAACTTTCCTGTTAATTCATTCACTCAGAAGCACTAATTGGCTTTATCTGGCCTAACTGACCCTCATTAGCACTAAGAGGAACCAGGCCAATACATGGGTTGTGTCAAATATTAATACAGCTAAATTATAAATGGCAATGTGTTCCATATAAAATTGTTGGTATGTGGTTTGATAATTGAGCTGCAGCTGGCTATAATCCTCTACTGGGCTGACCAACAGGTCACCTATAAATACCTCTGTTGCCTGGACGACGATTAACATCACCACTTTCCACTTTACTGTACTGTGTGTGTGTGTGTGTGTGTGTGTGTGTGTGTGTGTGTGTGTGTGTGTGTGTGTGTGTGTGTGTGTGTGTGTGTGTGTGTGTGTCAGTGTGTTTAAACAGTGCAGCTGCAGGTAGACAGAATATGCTGACATTCAGCAAATGCAGCAGCTCTGAACTAACAGGAAAATCATTAACTGAATAATGTATGGCTCTGTTAACAAATGGTGGCTGCAGACTATGCATAAAGTATTTCCTAATGGCATGACAAGTTAATGAAATGTTCAAAACTGTGCACTTGAGTAAGTGAGTCTCTATTTGGGGTAGAGTTGCTAAGGGAGTCCTAAGGTGACTGCATTGTTAAACCACAGTAACACAAACTGTACAGCTACAGCCTGCACTGCCTTGCCAGGATTGCCTGGGTTTGCTGAGTATCTCTTACCATTATAGTCCTTAATGTTTATTCCTGCAAGACAAAAATGTACAAAACCTACTGGATATTTCGTGCCTCTTACTGCATTTCTAGGTAACCTTACACCAGACTCTCATCTACAGTATGAAAAGACATGATGCTCATCCAAACTGTTGAGAGAGATGACTGTCAGGCAGTGGTGAAAACACTGGATTCATGACATGTAATAATAAACCACAAATTTTACACCCAAAATAATTACTCCGTAAAATGACCTGCAGCTGCTAAGAGAAACTGGTGCAACCTGCAGCCATACACACTCAGACTCTTACAGTAACTTGCACCCCATATAAAACTCTGTCCACAATCACTGTAAAGAAAAACAACAATTACTAACAGAGCAATGTAGGTCTACAGAAAATACAAGGAAATTACACACATTAATATTCATTGACATTTTGAAATACGCAAAATATAACATGATATCAGTTTTAGATTGTACCACACAGCCTGATAAGGAAGAAGCTTTGTTTGCTTACCTGTATGAGTTATTGTAGTGAACACAATTTGAGCTCTGGGACTCTTCAGCCTCTTCTGACCCCAGAAGGCTACTGTCTGGACAGACACAAAGTAGGAAGTGGCAGGCAGCAGACCCTGCAGCCACAACTCACACTGCGCCTGTAACACATAATAAAATGAGAACATGGTTAAGAGAAACAGGAGTTTTCTTAGCTTTTTGGACCTTAGCTACGTCTCAGTCTGTACTAATGCACCTTTACTTGCCAGAGTTTGATAAGAGTCTTAAAGAAATTCTACAAAATGACTACTAGGTTACGCTGATGGATTTGTGTATAAAAGTTCCTAAATTAAATGACTCACTGCTGGTCTAAAGCAGATAATGCACAAGAAAGACTAATATCATTGTTACATCATTAGGATCACCAGTCACCACCATCATTACCATCTTTATCATCCTCACTACAATCATGAACTTCATCATCATCATCATCATCATTCTAAGTGTTGTGTGTGCCCCACTTTGTGACTGACAGTCCAGACCTGTTCTGCATTAGCCTGTTGTTTGACTGACAGCTCATTAACAGGCTCTTAGTCAGTCAGGCCTGTCTGTCTGTGTGGACTTGAGCTAGTCACAACAAAGAGATGCTTGGATGATAACAAGACTGTGTGTGTGTATGTGTGAGTGTGTGTGGTTCTATATGTGCCTATACTTAAGACTGAATGAGACAAAAGCAAGTTAAAAGCAGTTTCTTCGTGACCTGCAGACAAAATGGGGTAGAAGTATTTCCATTACCCCAAAGATAGACAAAACATATGGCCTGTACAGCTGTATGCGTGCATATGTGTGTGTGTGTGAGAGAGGAGCCTGGTTTTCTATTTTGGTGCACAATGTCAGTGGACATTATATGTTAGAAACTGATGTATATTTAAAAGCACTGATTCAGCAGATGTTTTTCCATGTTTGAATACTTCCTCCAATTTCCTCTGTTACTTTAGGTTTAATGCTATATCCCTCCAGTCCTGCATAAATTCCTGATTGACAGGATATAGGTTTTATACGCACCAATGGAACACATCATCGTGTGCTAATGGAGAATAATAAAATATCAATGCTTTGCATGATATGAAAGCTAGTTTGCACAATGTAACAATGTTATTCTAATTCCTAACTACCTGTTGTGATGCTGCTGTCTCTGTGTGTGTCTAGATGCAGCTGCAAGTAGGAAACACTAGTTAGGGGGCCTCATTTAAATTCCAGGCCTCCCAGCCAAGCAGAACAGAGGACCAGACTACAGATAAATGGCTCCACCAGGCTCCGTCTGGGATCGCCGTTACTATTTAGGATAGCTAGGCCCATATGCGCGTACTTGCATCAAAATCTTAAAACTCTTGTGTTTATGTTTTTAATTTTTTTTCTCGTCTTGAAATGAATTCTCACTTTAAAGCTAAGCAGATCCCAAGCTGAAGGATCCTATGCAAAGAATGCTTTCATCATCCATTATTTGGCTTGTTTACTATTTAAAACATTTGGAGAAAAAAATATTCACTACAGAGGCAGTCATAACTGTCAAAGCTGTAATATCTGTTTGTGTTGTTTACAGGATGTGATTATAGGTGTTTTGGTGCTGCTGACTGGACTTAGCTGCATTATGAGCATCATCATCACACCTATAATCAGGATAGCAAAATCCTCCCTCTTGACTGTTATTGGTGTATTAAATGTAATTTCAAAAGCACTGAGAAATCTGTTGTATTTCTAAAGAATTTAGAAGCTACTTTTTGAGCTTAGCAACAAGGAGACAGCAATGATTCACTCTATTACTCTGCAAAATAGCCTCAGATCTCATCACTCGATTGATCCCATGCTTCATGCCACATGTACACGTTGTGCTGGCATCAGTCATGCTACTCTTCCTTTACACAGATATTTACAACCATGATAACTGATTCACTCACTCAAAGATGCCCTTGTGCTGTAGAGACATAGCATATTGTCAGGACATTCCCCAGATGCTTTGACTTGAGTTAAACACATTAAAGCTGCTTCTTTCTGTTGTCAGTCTAAATGGCTAAGTTGCCGTGTCATTCCAGTGCTGTAAAGGCAGGCCTACATGTTGTCATAGCAGTTTAACAAAGTTATGTCCCATGAAGATAATGGCGTGTCCGTCTGAGGACAATATTGCATTTTCAGATCCACAAGGAACATATGCACAAGAAGTCTGCAAAAGACCTCAGTAATGGGAAAGCGTGCCAAACAGCAATTTAAGGGTGAATATGTCAAAACCAGATCTAAAATACTGCACATGTCAAAAATGATTTTGGTAAAGGAATCAGCATGTAACATTATAAAACCACATCTACAAAACCAAAATTACCTTTAAAAAGTTTAATCAGTGTTAGTGGCATGTAGGTTTTATGTAGCCTGCAAGTTCAACAATTCCACAGAACAGCTAGACCATGTTTTTTTTTCATCACCTCATTTTTGCTCAATATATAAATCCACATACTTAATTAAAACATCTGGGTAGTTCCTCTATGTCTCCATCTAATTCACATTTGGAGGATTTTTTTATTGGACACAGGTGGTTCACCAGAGCACTCTTTAATTTGAAGCAATCATTTAATGTCTAATATTAAGAACTAAAGGAAAGGAGTGTAAAATGGGAGTTCCAGCTGCTCAAGGGTTGGGGGGTTTTGTTTCTTGTTTACTTGTGTAATGCTGTAGCTCAAACATAAAAAAAAGATGCTATGATCATGTTAAATGAGTATTCCAATTTACACCACCACAGTAACTGTTTACTGAACCTGGACTAGAGCACTGCAGAGGCCTGTAAAACCACTGCAGTAATCACAAGCAGAATCCAACAAGGGATGCACGCAGGCGTTTGTGTGACGTGCATGTGTTTACAGGCCTAGTAAAATTTCTCAGGTGCAGCTATAGATCTTGTTATGGTGTGTGTGTGTGTGTGCTTGTTTAATTCAGTCTTTGTAAGGACTAATCTGAAATTAAACCTACAAACTGAGGGGTTTGTTTCAAAAGTAGAGACATTTTGTCTGACACTCACTTCAAAGGGCAGTTTTAAGGTTAAAAAAAGGTTTTAGTGTTTACTTCACTTTTTGTACAAATGATAGTTTGCTTTTTACCTTTGGATTGAGCCACGTTAGCTGTTTCCACCAGCTCCTTGTCTTCAAGCTAATTTAACCATCTCCTGTTCATGGCTTTATACTTATCATACAGACAGTGAATGAGACTATTTCCCAAAATGTTGAAACATTCCTTTAAGGTTAAAATTAGGTTTACAGTAGTGTAAGTAAGTACATAGAAAGTTTGCTTACCCCCTTTGTCACTCTGCTGTTGCTCCCCTTTTTACCCTGTTCTGATGTGCGCGGGTGTGTAGGCTGTGTGTGCATGTTGTTGTGAACTGCACGTGTGTGTCCATGTAAAGTGTGTGTGTGTTTATGCACTGTGTGTATATGTCGAGACATCCAGGTGACTCTGTAGTTGTGGACCGGCAGGTCTCCCTCTCTGGGGGGCTCCCAGCGTAATAAGACCGCCACTGTGACCCCACTTCCTCTTGTCCTAAAGGCAGAAACAAGGACGTCAAACAACATCACAACCTGAATGTAAACAAATTCACAAAGTGAGCGGCAGGAAAATAGATGTAATACTTGTTTCTCCTGTTCGGTGTTGTTTTCAATCTTCTGTTTACTCTATATATGTACAGTACAGCCGCAGACATTTTATATCATCATGTTGAACATAAGCTGCAATTTAAGTCCTCATCTCTGCTATTAAATGTTTTATTGGAATATCGTTGCTGATCCAAGACATGGTCTGAACTTTATATGACCTTCTTTTGCATTACAGCGCACACACAGAAAAGATGCTGCAGTATATGATTGAACAAGGATGAACTGTAATTTGCATGCAGTGACACAATCAGACAAGGAATGTCTATGCATCTGACCACAATTTATGACTGATTGCCCGCAACGGCAGCCGGCAGTACTGAAAAGATGCATAGCAACTAACCCGGCAAAAAAAAAAACAAACAGATTAATCTGTTTAAACATCTTTCATTTATTGAGATACCTTTCTGTGAATTGGGACCCTGGTTGTGAACTCATCCACTCTAAAGTCTGGTTGCTCACTCTGATATTTACTGGAGGTTCTGGAGGGGAGGGATCTGCAGAAAGAGATAAATGGAGAAACAAGTAGTCAGAGAGCTGAGGCAGAAATTATCATAAAATAAAAATAATTACCACTGCCAGTATCATGACAAGGACACATTCTCGTTCGAGCTCTTTCAGACGACTGAGAATATCAGATTTGTTGTCTGCCTGCCACAGAAATCAACAGTCACAGGCTTAAACCTTCTGTTAAATCATCATTTTGAAGAATCATACAGCCCTATCCATTGACAAATAATTGGTGCTGTTTGCTTGCAAGCAGAGGCCGTTCACCAGCTTGACTGAATTGTCTAATAATTTGATGTTTAATATGTTCCAGAGTAAAATAAATAAACCAATATTGGGGGGAAAGGCTAATTTCCTCTTGGTCTCATTCAAGTCTACAAAGCCAATTAGATTTACAGCATCAAAGGTGAGTGATACTGGAGAAGCCTGAAGCTGCCCTTTCAGTAGCTACCACAACACAGACCAAAGGCGACCACCACTAGTCACTGTTTGCCCACAAAATGAAATCCTGAGGTTGCTGCTCTTTCAACACTGGCTCTGTATGTCATTAGAGCCACAAATCCCAATCCTGTATTTGATTAAAACTACAAAATGTATCTGATTAGAACTACATCCCCCATGGCAAGCCTCCCACAAGCCCTGGGCTGTGCTTGGCTGACCCAGATATAGAGATCAAAGTTAGGGCATATTAACATATTAGGGCTTCAAGATCTGGCCTGTTCGTGTGTGCGGCGTCTCTTTGGAATAAGCAGTGCGTCTCTCAGAGCCAGCAGTAAACCAGATCAGAACCGAAACACACACTCCTCTCTGAGGCCATTTTCACTCCGTGTTTCTCCCTTAATCAGCTAGATTTCAGTCCATTGTTTCAAGAGATGAAGACATCAAGATGGGTTTTCCGATCCAGACATTCCCTTGTAATTACTTCTGGCAGGTCCTGTGCAACCCTAATATCTGAATGAACAGGAAAAGGAGTTTTCAAATACAAATTCTCTCCCTGGTTAGGAACCTCAACCATCTTGACATCTGCTAGCTTCCTCATTTGTGACCCCTGACCTACAGCCCCTGACTAATCAGACTAATGAACTGGAAACACAAGACTCTGACCGCCGTCAGATGGTATTTGAAATGTTTAAGTGTGTGTCTTTAACCTTTAACCCAGGCACCTGAAGTACATATACGAGTGCACATACTCATATGCACACACCATGTCCTTAAGCCGTACCTAAACATTTCGGGGTATACATGCATTTGCTTTGTTCCAGAGAGTTAGATGAGAAGACTGATACAACTCACATGTAAAAAGCAGCCAGTTAGCTTAGCTTAATATAAAAAAACACACAACTGTGATTAGTACAATTGATTTTTAGGGGCAGGATATGTGCAGGACAGTTTCTTGGCTAGAAGCAGTAACTACCTGAAGCCTTCACTGGTAGCTGGTTAGCTTAGCTCAGTATAAAGACAGGAAACAGGGAAACAGCTAGCCCCTGAAGCTCAATCCATTTTCTGTTCTGGAAGTTACTCCTCCCGTACATAACCCCTCATAGTTGTTCTCATACATTGCTTTTTATGCAAAACTAAGCTAATCGGCTGCTGGCTACAGGTTTAATCTAGAATTATGCTTCTGCAAACCTAAGCATAGAAGGGTCGCAGAGGAGCGTGCAGCCAAAATCTCACGAACATGTACTACAGACCCCAGTGTCAAGCAAGCTGATTTTTTTCATCCAACGTCCTGTTGGGAAGTTTTTTTTTCCATTTTGTCCAATAGAGTTTGGTTTCACATTCCTGTATGGTGCCTCTAGTAGAGCACAGGAAAATTTCTTCAAGTTTCTGAATATCGTAGCCCATCTTGCCATTGTGTCATCCGTTAAGTTGATAAATCCAAATTCTTTCAAACTTTCTGATTTCTTCTACTTTTTCTTTACATTATGGTTTGCTATGTTACACTTCCTCATAGTGGACACGTACATTAGACCCTTAGTCCATACAAGTATAGGAGAAACACACATGCAAATGTTTCCAGACAACACATCTTACATTCACTTACATGCAACCCAGAGGACCATAATTTGAGCTTTATAACAGACACAAATGAGAGTGGTATTGATCTCCTCATCTAACGCTCAGCAAGAAAGTCCGTAAGCATATTTTCCAAATGTCCAACTATTCCCTTAATGTGCTGATGGGCCACCAGAAGCTGCCAGAAAAGGTTCAGTGTGCCAAGGCACAGGTTGTAATGTTTATAAAACTCTACTGGAGGCATAAATTGAATTGGTGTTTTGTTGATGGCAGTGGAAAATGCTATCTCAGACACCTCTTCATAGTCCTCTATAAGCGTTCAACTGATAAAGGACCTTTTTCCAATGCTGGGTCCAGTCTAAAGTCATTATTCACATACAAACATGTTCTAGCCAATCCTGGCAGGGGATTCATATCACTAGCCAATCCTGGCTAGCCAAATACCAATATGACCAAAATCTGCTAACCATTAGAGCATGGACCTCCTACAGTGTGTGTGTGTGTGTGTGTGTGTGTGTGTGTGTGTGTGTGTGTGTGTTTGAGTGTATGTGCGTGCGTGCGTGTGTGTGTGTTTCTGACCGTCTTACTCTCACTTTCACCCTGTCTCACGGTCCAGCACTAGGGATTTTACTCTGGCACTACACCAACTGAATGAGTATGTATGTATGTATGTATGTATGTATGTGTATATGTGTGTCTGTACAGTATGTGTGAATAGGTGCAATGTGCAGTTGTGTGTATACTCTGTTTCCTGTCTGTGTTTTATGGACTGCCTGATAATTTTCCTGCTGTGTGTACCTTATCCATCAACTCTGAGTGAAAGAGAGAGAAAGAACAGGGAAGCAGAGGAAGGGAAATGTTCCTGAGTTTAGGACGTTTCCTCAGAGAGGTGTAACATCTCTCGTTTAATGACACAAATGGAACACAAGAATCTGTGTTTTGCCCAGTGTCTCATGACAGAATATCAAAACTCACAGAAAGATTAGGAAAGATGCAGGAGGAATCGTCGCCCTCTGTGGGACACTCATGACAGCTCTCTTCAGAGAAGCAGAGTATGAGTTCTGAGTGTGTTTGTATTACCTTTACTGGAGATGTAGTGTTTACTTGGTGTTGTGAAGCCTCTGCTGCCATGACTGTTGATGGCTGCTACTCTGAACTGATACCAGCGCTGAGGTCTCAGATCTGACAGAAGCACATCTTCAGAGAGGGTCTAAAAATACAAACACATCACATAAAACAATGGATGGGTGCATGACAGAAAAAGACTTCTTGTTCAAAACTTTATACAGTCTGATCATATTCCTTCAACTAAAAGATAAAAACTCACAGTTATAACTCAGAAGAGATTTAAAAATAAAACAAAAATATATAATGGCGCTTTAAAAATTCAAAAACAAATAGTACAACAAAGGTGGATATATATATATATATATATATATATATTTGTGAATATATAACATCTTTGAGGACAAGATAGACAGAAAATATCGATCTTTAAGTGACAGAAGGATCTAACTTCTAAAGACTAAAGCATGTTTATACACAGGTATTTTCCCCAAAGAGCAAATGAACTCTTAATATTTAAAGGAACTCTTTTTTATAGCATTTTAGGGAATACTCTGATTCACTTTCTTGCATTCACTTTATATCTTCCCTGGTCACAGACAGCACCTGGTTTTCTTAGCTTAGCATTAAGACTAGAAACAGGAGGAAACAGTTCACCTGGCTCTGTCTAATGGTAACAAAATCACCTACCTGCATCTCTAAAGCTCACTAAGTAACACATTACATCTTGTTCGTCTAAACCATACAAGTGTACAAGTGTACCAGAATACTTCTTATCTGGAAGCAGTCACCAAGAAATAGTCCAGCACCTGTAACACCACAATGCTGTGTTTTTACACTTTGGCTATAAGTGTTTCTATTGTTTAGTCCACCCCATGTATATCAGTAAGGGTATGCTAAATAACAGAGGTAGCTCTCTGTATAATGCAATACAATTTTACAACACCACAAACTACATGATCCAAAATTACCATACAGTTGAATCAACACATCTCTAAAACACTGTGACCTTTATGAAGGGAAGATTTATAGCAGGACTGTTATAAAATTTGATGTCTGACAAGGATGTTAAATTTAATTTACTTGAAGCTATAACTGCAGAATGCAGATCATTGTCTGACTTTTGCCTTTATTTATTTATTTATTTATTTATTTTATCAAACAGTGTAAGTTCTTTGGTGTGTCTGCCCTACAACCTGTTTGTCTAGGAGTGTTAGATTGCATTAGTTGTATTGGTAGTGTACATAATAATCTGGTAGTGTGCACATATCACACATACTCTGTCATCTCTCACAAATCCATCATATATATCTTCTTTCAAATACATGACAGACCCCTGTGTACTTTTAAACATATAAGTTTCACAAGTTAATGAGCTGGAAAGTCAGATGAATGCAGCTGGAATTCCATCTGATAATAGTGAAATTAAATGATTTGCCCAAATTATGGTTGAAAGAAAGATTCACATGTTTTGTCTCCATGACAGAGCAAATGTAATCGCTGCTTAAAATCTACTCATCCACAATCTCAGACACACATACACACACGCAGACACGAGCTGCCATCTATTTAAGTCCATAATGAGCATTCAGTCATTCAGAGTCAGCCGGTGGAACGACTGTGGCTGCCTGTGGTTCCTTTTTAAGCTCTGCTTATTTACCTAACCTCACACAGGCACACACACACATGGACGTACAGTGCACACACACACACTCACTTACACACACACACTCACGCACAGACGGTTTACCCTGGCAGAATGGGAGACTGGCTGGGGTGGAGAGGTTTAGACAGCAAGGCAGCAGACTGATGAGGTGGAAACAGAGTCTAACATCCATCTCCATAGCTGAGAAGTTTCATCATTCAAGGAAAATTGAGAGTTATGAGGTAAAGATATGTTACAAACTTTGTGGTGTTGCTCCACTGTTAAAGGCATCGGGAACCATTTTTATAGCTTCAGTCACTCTGCGACTTGTTGTAGTTGTAGTTGCCTAGTTAGAATCAACTCCCAGCTATCAGCCTCCAGCTTATATCCCTCAATAATGCAGAGAGGGTGACAGTAACAGGATGATAGTCTATCTCTTCAAAAGTGAAAAGATGTCTCACAAAACTTAATAAATCTTTATAATTAGACTATCTCAAACCTTCTAATCCTCAAAAAAAAAACAGAAATGGAAGGTGAGAGGCTGCCGGTTAAGTTACCATGGTAACAGTGGTCCATGGAGTGGCATGGTCTTCACTGGGATGGATGCCTATATTCCAGCGAGACTGAAGCATGTAAATGACGGGCTCCACGCTGACATTGAACTTTGACACCCACGCCACCTTCACATGACCCTCTGAATCCTCCACAAAGCTCATCTCTCTGCGAGGCTTCAGGGGAACACCTACCGGGACAAAACAAAAACAACGACGTTAGGTGTCTGAAGCAGATCATGTTCCTGTCTATTTCCATGGCTATTATTTAAGGATCTTTATTACATTAAATTACAATGCTTCATTTGGCAGACACCTTTTACCAAAACAAAGAGCTAGATGCCATCAAAGCTGGAAGTGCATCTAACCCAAAGAAACAACAATATATGTGTGTGCTAGGAGTGAAAAGCATGGGCGTCATCATCATCAGGAATTTGCCAAATGCCATGCCCACTGAGACAATCACAAACTCTTTGAAGATGATCTCAGTTAAAACCCGTCACACTATTACAAACAAGCCCCGACCAGCTCATAGAGCATTTACCTTTGAATAGATTGGCTGGAGCTTGACAAGTGTGTCCACAGCCATTGGAACAGCACTTTCTCGGGGAGGGACAATGCTCATCTGACGAGCAGCTCTCCACGCAAGCTGCAGCGAATCCGGTAGCTCGCTGAGGCGGGGAACAGTCACCCTGGCGAGACAACCTCAGAGAAGCCAGAAACTCCCTGCTCGTCACACACTCTGTCTGCTTCTAAGAGAGAGAGGGCACAGGGGAACTATTATTATTATTAATATTACAGTTGACCCACAACGGAAATGATATGTAACAAACATAAACACACACATGTGGAGCAGAAAAACACACAGCAGAGGTGAAAGTGTTTCCTTTGGTACAATCCTACTGACTCTTTGAGATCTGATCTGAAAGGGGGTGCATGTCTGTTTTTCTGTTTCTGTGCACATGGCTGCAGAGTAGCAAAATGCAAACACAAGTTTTAGCTAATAGATCTGAATTACCCTGAGGTTCTAACCAGCCAGCCGGTCAGCCATCCAACCAGTAACATGCTTCAGCTATTGTGACGAAAAACTAATCTTTCAGAAAACCACAGCAACTGGCTCTGCAAATAATCATTTAGGGCCACACACACACACACACACACACACACACACACACACACACACACACACACACACACACACACACACACACACACACACACACACACACACACACACACAAAAAGATGCACAACACTGTTACACACTCTTACATGTATACAGTCTAAAGCCCACAAACATGTTATCCATAGCACCCATTCATAACTGTGCATAAACACACACAGGAATGCTCTTTCATGGAACTCACACAGTCTCAAAACTGAGCCTTGCAGTGCCAATAAAAGCATGTTTCTAGTGCAGAAGTGACACTACCACCAAGGGTGTTGTGACTTACACACACATACACACAAACACACACTGTCTATCTTACCTCACAGGATTTTGGAGACAGCACCTTCCTGGTTTCCCACAGTTCTCTGCATGGCTGAAGGCACTACACCATGAACACACAAACAGAAAGAAAGAAAAAGAAAATTGAGGCTTCAGGAACAATGAAGTAAGAGTTTCACAATTTACACAGGAACGGGCAAAACAGCTACCCTGGCTCCATCAGAGTTAAAAAAAAATCCACCTACAAGCCCCTCAAAAAGCTCCCCAACAATTAACGCTTTATATCTGGTTTGTTTAATTTGTTCAAAGACTGAAGTAATTTGCCGTTTTACAGGGCAATATGTGCTGGACTGCTTCTTGGCTTGGAGCAGCAAATTACAGCCCTACAGGCTTACACAATAGGGTTGCAACCAACGACTGTTTCCATCACCTATTAATATGATGATTATTTTCTCCATTAATCGTTTTGTCGACAAAATGTCAATGTGCTAGTAGGCGGATTTTGTAATCTGTGGACAGCATCAGACTAGCTGTTTGCCTTTGTTCCCAGTTTTTGTTCTAAGCTAACCTGCTACTGACTGTAGCCTTATATTTAATGGACACTTATTTGAATGGTCTCAATCTTCTCATCTAGCTGCATGCCAGAAAGCAAAAATAGAAGTGTATTTCCCAAAATGTATAACTGTTCTTTTAAAAGCTGAGGTTTGAAGAAATACAAGACGGAAAAATGGTAAGAACCAGGATAAATGACAATGTGTCAGAGGGTTTTAGCATTTGTTGGGAAAGCTGTGAGAGTTTAAGCAGGTAGGTAACACACAAAACACACACACGCTTAATGCTCACACATGCACATACTCATCTGGTTTGCCACCTCAGTGAACTGGTGAGTGATGGCTCTTACCAAATTAAAACCAGACAACATATAAAAACTGCGGTTTCACCCCCAACCTCCTTCCCCCTCCCCCCTCTCTCTCTGTCCGTCTGTCTCCCTCAGCTCCCCTGTGTGCCTGGCTTCAATCACTCCTCCAATTTATTCCATCTCACTGATTCCAGGGGAACAAACAGAATCAACAAAAAGCCATAAAAACATCATCTTCATACAAAAAAAAAGGCTACTGTTGATGGATGAAAACGCCATTCCCAAAACCTCAGGATTGATTTAGGTTCATTTTCAGACTGATGACTGTATTTTTAAAATGACAACTGTGTGGGCATTTAGGATTATCATCACACTTCAGCACGGCATTAAAGGCTATGTAAACATTTCATGTATGTAAAACACAGGGCAAACACTGCATAGCAACTTGTAACTGGGATTCATAAAGCATCAACAAACCAAAGCCAATGAAGCCACATGCGATGGTTTCTTAACCTGTGGGACATAAGATGGAGTCTCAGCGTGTAGCGTGATAGCTGTTTAATGTTGTGCAGTCGGTTCATTTCATTTAAGTCATGGAAGAAAAAGTTTGGGTTTGCTTAAAATGATACTCCACCCAAAATCTGTCTTCTGAGAGTTAAACACTTGTGTCCTGCAGGCTTGAAATGTGTCTACAAGTCTGTACTTTGCTCCTGCACAGAGAACAAACATGGACATGCCTACAGTTATATTCTGTAAAGTGTTCATGTTCAAGTGTTCTATTAAAGCTGCAAAGTTTAGTCAAACTTAGTCAATTATTCGACAGAAAATTAAACTGCAACTAATTTGAAACTTTTGTTTGAAGCATTTTTTGGTCAAAAATTAAGTTACCAGCTTCTCAAAGGTGAGGATTTGATGCTTTTGTCACTTATAACAGTCAACTGAGTATCTTTGGGTTTCAGACTGTGGGTACAGTATATTCTGACATTTTATAGACAAAACAATGAAGTGATTAGATGAAGAAATAATCAGCAGATTAACCAATAATAAAAAACAATTGATAGTTACAGCCCAAGTTCTTGATGAGTAAATTATTATTAGTGGGTTATGATTAAATTATCCTCAAAACTAAAGTTTGATGTGTGTTAATTGTCATTTGCAGCATAAACAAAAGAAGAA
The DNA here is from genome assembly GCF_017976425.1 of Toxotes jaculatrix. Classification (NCBI taxonomy): domain Eukaryota; kingdom Metazoa; phylum Chordata; class Actinopteri; family Toxotidae; genus Toxotes; species Toxotes jaculatrix. Next base: position 17,558,754 of record NC_054399.1, on the reverse strand, counting down.
GTCAGAGTTCAGAAGATCGGATTTGCAAGACTCAGTAGGGAAAGTGATCAATTTGTTCCTTTTCAGGTCAGCTAAACGTGGCTTAATGTACAGAGTGTGATCTTACATACGAAACTATGGGTGTGGGTGTTTTGACATCTATACACCAACCGCTTTAGGCATCACAAGCAGCCTCAGTCCTTGGTATTGAAAATATTGCTAAAACAGCAAAACTATGACCGCATGGAACATCCTTATACGGAGGGACAGCAGTGTGTTTTGCGCTTCATAAGTTTCTATGTACATTTTAATATTTCTTTTGGCCATGAAAACTTGTCACATTTGAAGCCATTAATACTGCCATGAATCCAAGCTGACCACAGTCTTCATTCTCCATGAAATTGCAAACTAGAAACTTTTCACAGCCAGCTCTGAAGCATATGTTTTGTCCAAAAAGCGACACGGTTTTGAGAGAAGCATCACTTCAAGCTGTGTTCTCTTTCTCCACTGCTTGCTAATGATGCATTCCTCAAGGAGTCTGGGTATGACGAGACACAGAGATAGTCCAATGCAAGTGTGAAAACACACACACACACACACACAATCTATTGTAACCAGATCCTGGAGTGTGATATGTTTCTTCTAGGAGCTCTCATGGGCCTCTTCACTCAGCCACGTGCTGGGCTGAGCTTAAGGTTGTCAAAATCTCCCCAAAAACACCTTTCTGCCTCTCTCTTACTCTAGCTCTCTTTTCTTCTCTCTCTCTCTTACACACACACACACACACAGCCTTTTTCTGCACTCCCAAGGCCCAGTCCATCTTACATCCAAACCCAGCCCACTCTGTGCTCCCACCTCTCCTCCTGTACTCCCACTTTGATCTGTTACAGACATGTTTAATTTTTCATTCCTATCCTCGTCCTTTACCCTCCCCTCTTCTTCCTCCACCTTCCACCCCTCTGTCTGTAATCCTCTGTTCTTTTTGTCTGCCGTCTTCACATTATCACTCCTCTTCTTCCCCTCCATGGCCTCTAATCTTGTCTTTGTGCTGCCTTCCTTTACCTCCTTCCTTGCCTCATCTCTCCTTCTACCACAGCTCCCTTCAATTCTCTGTCATGGCCTCCCCACCTCCTCTCCTTCTTCCTCTGCTCCCCAAAGGTTATCCTCTTCTCCTCCACAGCTAAAACCTCCGCAGAAGTTCACTGCTGTGTGTTTACCTAGTCTGGAGGTGTAGTTTACTCCTTTCACTCAGTATACCCCTGATATTTATCTGACAGTGTAGGTGTATGCAGATGTTTTCCATGTTTTGATGAGGTAAACGTTTTACATGCTGTTTTATACATATATTTTCTTTTGACATTTTTAGGTTAGTTTTACAGCCTGAGGACAAGTTTCCATCACGGTCAGCAATTAAATTGTATTTTGTTGTATTGTAAATAAGTATATTAACTCAAACACTTTTATTAGGAACACCTGTACACCTCCTTCTTTATGCAATTATTATCCTAATCATGCGGATACAGGTGAGAAGCTTCAGTTAAAGTTCACATCAAAAGTCAGAATGAGGAAAAATGTGATCTCTATGACTGGTTTGAGTATTTCTGAAAATGCTGATCTCCAGAGATTTTCACACACAACACGAGTTTAACTCTGGTGGTGCGACAAACAAAATACATCCAGTAAGCTGCAGATCTGCGATTGGAAACACGTTGCTGGTGTGAGAGGCATCAACAACATGGATCCACGAACCCAACCTGCCTTGTGTCAACAGTCCAGGCTGGTGTTGGCGTGATGATGTGGGGATGTGTTTTCTTGGCTCACTTTGGGCCCCTTAGTACCAACCAATCATCTTTCAAATGCCACAACCTATCTGAGTATTGTTGCTGCCCATGTTCATCCTAATGGCTACCTGCACCATGTCATTAAGTTAAAGCCAACTCAAACTGGTTTCATGAACATGACAGTGAGTTCAGTGAACTCTGGGGAGAGGCCTCCCCAGTCCCCAGATCTGATTCCAGTAGAACGCCTTTGGGATGTCTTAGAACAGGAGAATGGCAGCCTGAATGAGCAGCTGACAAATCTGCAGAATCTCAAAAGTATGTTTCCAACATTTGTTGAATGTTGGAAAGAACTGAAACTGTTTTTAGAGCAAATAGAGGCTCTGCTGAGTGTCAGTGCAGTTCCTAATAAAGTGTTCAGTGAGTGTGGGTGTTCCATTTTACAAAACATAACATCACTTTACAAAGTATGATCCATTATTAATGGATTAGCAGTATATAAAGTAACTAATAATTATCCACTGTGAATAGATAAAACATTTAAATACTGCTCACATGTTAATCCATCAGTATAGTCCAATAATATATTAATATAACACTATCAGGAGCACTTTGGCAGTAACGTTTGATACTTTACTAGTAAAACTGTACATTTTTAATCCAAAACTTTTACTTTGCTTTGTTACAGAGTATTTAACAAGTTTTACTTAACTGATGAATTTGCACACTTACTGTAGTACATAGTCAATAGAACAGTAGGGAGTGAAAGGCTAGGGGAGGGGGGCTAATGGATTTGAGCTGAAAACACTCGTGGTATGTATGCGGTACACACCTTACACTCTCAAATATCACTTGGATGTTGTAAATCACTTAAAAGTACATGCAGTGTGTTTGTGTAAGAGGAGCTGAGAGACGAACGGACACTTTTGGCCTTGAAGGTGACACAATGAGTTATGTGTGTGAGAGAGAGAGCAGTAGACACAGCACAGGTCAGAGGACAGAGATGTTACTGCTTAACACACCAACACACTGTAACAACAGAGGTGAGATTAATGACTGCCTATGTGTCTGTATGTGTGCGCACAGTCTGCAGAAGAGCTCCTCAGATATCTGTATAATAATTAATCACACACACACACACCTCGTCTCTCAGCCCTCTTCTGGCCTCTCCTGCTGTTTTATGGCTTCACCTGCCACGATGGAGGGATGACAGCCACACTCAGCGAGAGGGTGGAGGGGGAAGTGGGAGAGGGAGGGGAGAAGAGATGTGGTTTCGGAGTGGATGGCGGGGGGAAAGAAGTGAGTGTCAGTTGAAAAGGAGTGAGGAGATGAAAGACAAACAGTGAAACAGGTCCAGGGAAAGGGGAGAGAGAGACAAAGAAAGACAGGCACACACCAGATGTGCTCACTCTCCAAACATCGTTAACAGTTCAGTGGGTGCACTATGAAAAACTATTTACGTTAATTTATGTGTTCAGCTTGTCATCAGTTGTTCAGAGTTTATTTTATATGTTCAACATACTGTACATAATGTATGTGTAACACTGAGGGCAGGGTGTTCCTCTACCATACCTGAGTTCTGGTTTACTTTTTTTATTCAGCAATACTTTTTTGAAACCTTAATTTGACAAATATAAACTTTTTTTTTTTTTAATTTAACATCAAAAGTTCAAATATTAAATGTTTCCTGTACTTTCCTTTGTGCTTACAACTGACATTAATTAATAATTAAACATATTTTTAAAAAATTAAGTTAAAAATAAAATAAAAACTTTACTGTCATTTACTGACATTTTTCAGTTGATGCCGAGAAAGTGCTCAATAACCAGCACTCGCCACATTTTGAGCACAACACCTTGAGAGTGATTTTCCATCGGCTTTTCTCATTTTCCACCGTCAGCCTCTCTGAGAGCCTGAAAGCTCTATTTGAAGTGAAGAGTAGCATCCTCTTCATGTTTTTCCCTGCAAAGCAATCCTGCAGATTTCCTGCGAAATCTGACCTGGTGGCCCACATTGTAACATGTAGTTTTAGAGGTCGATACAGACCCAGAGATGTCACATACCAAACCTGAGGTGAAAGGCGTAGACTGAAAAGTAGAAAGCCACCAAAACAACAACCTTACCGTGGTGTAACTGTGAGTAGACGATAATAGTAGCTATGGGCAACAACAAGGTCTGAGAGAAAATAATGTATCTAATTCCAATTTTTCTGACCAATATTGTGACTGTAGTTGAAATCACAGTTTGCATATGTATTATATGTGAAAGAAATATAGTGAAACTATATGTCAGCAATGTAAATATATGTAAATATAGTGTGCGCGCACACACACACACACACACACACACACACACACCCGCACACACACTTCAGGCTTTGTGGTATTTAAATGAAAAGTAGCAGAACAAATTCCTAAAATCCCTTTGAAAAGCATGTTAGACTTTTGCCAGACCTTTGGAGAAACATGTAAAACAGCCAGAGCTAACTTAAGTCGGCAGCTTGTGGGAGAAGAGGAAAGGCTGGAGGAAAGAGAACAGAGGAAAAGAAAGAGAGATGAGCAGAAGAGTCAAAAAGACAAATGCTTCAAGTTGTAGTTCAGTGGTTAACTTCTTCACCTCTCGAACCGCATGTGCCCATAATGGACTCAGACTGAATCCTGACAGAGCTTTGTGTGTGTGTGAGTGTGATCATTTCTTACTGTACTCTCTCTGTGTATAAAACAAAGAATCCAGCTACTACAGGATGTTGGACTTACTACGCTATGATAACAATATTTGGACAGAATGGAAGGAAGTATGGACCAAGAAAAAAGGCATGTGCTCGTAGCAGGTGGTGGTCAAAATGCTTCACCTACACAAGGATCAATATTAAAAAACTCTATATTCACAAACCTATTGCATTTCTTCAAATTCCCTTTGGAGCACGAGCTTGCATTTCTCACAATATAATGACTGCAATGGCACTTAGAAGCAGAAATGATATTAAAGTACCTGACAAGTTTGAACAGTAGACTGATTTGGAGATGACTGTGGGAAAAGTAAGTAGAATTAAAAATGGTGCCAGTAGCAGATATGCAAGTTTATGGCGGCTAGCAAGCTGTTCTTTGCAGCTGTCGTACTGGGTTGTGCAAATTAAGCAATAACAACTGAGATACTTTAAAATCTAAGCAGGGGAGTGAGAAGAGGGCTTCAGACTCATGGAGATGACTGCCTGACAACTGAAACTCTTTCCAACAAAGCTGAACTGGTGCACATTGCTGTAGTGTAGGTGTTGGACGTTGGACTGTTGTGGTGAAGGTGGAGCAGAGCCCGAAGACAAAGCTCTCAATTTACAATTTCGATATAGAGTTCTGGCACTAAAAACAAAATGAGGATGCTTTCCAAAATAATGCTATTAATATTTGAAGAAGAACTGTGGAAAAAAACCTGTCTCAGTGTCTTCTGTCTCTTCATGTAATCACAGACTGACTTGACGATGAACTGTACTGTATCACGCTGCAGAGTGAATCTGGGACCAATCAGACACCTCCCTGATGGTGTTGCGTGATGGATAAGAATCTAAACATCTGAAGTGTCTAAAACTTTTACACAAAGTTGTATGCTCCAACCCTCATGTTCATAAATTCTGTGTGAAGATCGAAAGAATGAGAATGCGGTCACACGTAATAAGTTTTCTTTACAGCTTGTCTGGCCTCACATTTAGGGACACCACCTGGACATCTCCTTATGAATACACACCAAACAACCAACCAAGAAAAGGACGGAATGACTGCATATCCTACCTGGCCTTGTAATACTTTGGAGTATAGGAGTATGTGGCTTCGACATAAGGACATTTACTTAGCCTTGTGCCTCCACGACCCATATAAGTTACAGAAAATGGAGGGGTGAAGAATTTTCTCTAAAAAATATGTGTAAACTATTTTTACACAGTTATTTATAGACAGGATTGGGGTGGAGGCAGGATGGGACAACAATTATTCTTCTCTGTGCCTCCCTATGTGGGAAACAATCAACCTCTAATAGGCTGTATACATAAGACACTATCACTGCTTCATAAATGGCAGATTCGTATGTTGAATAGTTAAGTGGATCCTATCAGTTAAGTGAACAAAGACTGAAAGTAAGGCTCCTGTTTGTTAGTGGACAGGCGTCGCACACCTGGTACATATTACTAAGTCTACTCTGCGTTTTTGTGTGATCTGCGAGTGTGTGAGAGAGGAAAGAGGAAAGAGATAAAAGAAGGAGGAGATGGACAGATGGAGGGATTGAGTGAGGACTGTAGTGCAGTTTTAGTGAACTCCCATGTGTGTTTCCATGAGTCCACTGATGATGTGACACAAACCATATGTGATGGGGCAACATCTGCCTGGTATGTGTGTGTGTGTGTGTGTGCGTGTGTGTGTGTCTTCAATAGAAAGACCCTGGGCCCTGATGTAACAAAGGAACACAGAAAGCATGAGGCACTGCTTGCCTTTATTTGTTCTCATTTTTTTCATCCCTTTTTCTATTGCCCTCTCCTATTTTTTTGCTATTTATTTCACATTCTATTTCATTTTGTATGTGAAATAATGAATTATTGCAAGTTTTAACCTCCCTAGGTGAATTAGATGACATGGGAAAATTAAATTTATCCTTTAGTTTCACATTGCACCACTTTGTGTGTGTGGGCGTGTGACTGTGAGCTGATAGATTGACTGTGTTACACGTATTAAAAACTCAGTGAGAACAACCTACATCAGTACCGCTCCAAGTTTGCATAAGGACCTAAAAAGGAGTTGAGGGAAAACTAATATGAGTCCCCAAATTATTCTGTAAAAATCTCTGTCAAAAGTTATTGAGTATGTTACACTGCCAAAGGCTTTATGAGATCCTGCAGTGGAATGTAGGCTGAGACCAAGTCACATTTTGTTAGATTTGCCTAGCTAATAGCCCTAAAATTGACTTTATAAACATAAGAAAAATGTAGCTCCCCAGAGAAAAAGTTTGAAATTCACACTGTGCAGAGGAGTGTTTTTACTCCAAAAGATCAGCAGCTAATGACCAATGGACTCCCTCTCACTTCCTTCCCTCTGATTCTCTCACTCACTTTTTCTCTCTGTGGAGAAACTGGTCCAGACTAGGGCTGGGTATCAAAACCTCAATACTTTTGTGGTACCAGCTAAAAAGTGTCCATAGCACTAATTATCAAAAAAAATATCACCTAACAAAAGCTGGAGCTGAATTTCTGGTCAAGTGTATGAACTTGATTACTTACTCTTTCATTAGATAGCTTTTGTGTTTAAATGAAAATTTCTTCAGTTTTAGTCTGTTTTTATATACAGGCAACGTTCTTGTGTGGCTGCAGAACTTTGGCTTCCGTCTACATTTCTGAAAGTATCCCAGTCTGTCTCTCTGTATTTCACTATAACCTGTTATGGCTTCTGTGGTGTACGTTCTCATATCAAATATGCTACTAGAACAGCTGCAGGATATAACAGAGCAGAATAGAAGCCTGGACATTTTTGTTAGTCTATGAATTAATAATGAAGAGGACTGTGCAGACTGTATAATGCTCCCAAGGTGCATAATCAATAAAAAAAAAACCAGTGAACTCTAAACATCTCCCATATATCCAGTTAACAAATATACACACCTTGGGAGCATTAAACATTGCTGGACATCCTTCGCTGTATAATTCATTATTTTGATTAATCTTGGCAATTATGGCTGAAGACTGGGATATGTGCTTCTCTGCTCTAATTTATTTTTGTTGGCCTGCCATGGTGACTTTTACAAACTGGGCTGCATCCACTTTCAACAGACTGTAAAAAGGTAAGAATTAATAACTTTGCAATTCAAACAAGCAAGAAGAGACAGTGTGGATGTCTGTGCAGTATCGGGCTGTCTGAGAGGAAAATTGTGGTTTACACAGCGTCAGCCCCCACTGGCCAGTTTCTGAGGCTGTTGTTGGACCTCGGTTACGATATAGTGCCACACTGGTATTCACACATGTACAACAGCGAGACACAAAGCCAAGGTAATAAAATTTAGACATGGTATGAAATGAGAAAATATTTTCCATTCTCATACTCTCTGTGTCTTTGTTGAACTCTGAATATCAAGAATAGAAACAAAGGAAGGGAGAGAAGGAAGGAAAACAAGGAAATAAAGGGGTAGAGATAAGTTTGGGTAAGGTCAGAGGAGCTGTGCGTGTTTGTATTTTTTGTCAGAGGGGCTGAGGGGGTTAGGTATAACTGAAAGTTGATGTCTGATGTTTCACTCAATGTGGTGGTCCCTGCAACAGTCTGTTGGTGGGAGTTTTTGTGGGAGCATGCTCTTGGCTGTTGTTGACATTAACCCCTGCTAACCCCATTACACACACACACACACACACACACACACACACACTACTGGAATACGCTCTATACAGAAAAAAAGCTCTCACTCTTCCTGTTTCTACCTTTTCCTTTATCCGACTGTCAAGTGAATTTGTAGCGAAGCTTGGAAATGTTGCGAAGAGTAAAATACGACTCAGGTGTGCTTCCAGCTGGGGTGAAGCTTTTAAAAAGGTCTGAACCTGAACAAAGAGTTCAGAACACACATCAATAAGAAACGAGACAGAATCTCTCAAGAAGCCATCAATGTCGAGTGAGTTAAAGTCAGCAAGTAAAAGGTCAAGGTGGAAACATATTTTTTGTTATTTAGTCCATAAGAGCTTTTCTGATCTCACATTCTAAATCTGTAAAATCTTTTGTTCAGTACTGGAGAAATGTTTGTGAAAGTAGGTATTTACCTTTTAGTCCTTCTGAAATAGGACTACATGATAAACACGATAATTTGAATTAAAATATGGAGACCTAGCTTCAGTCTGTCTTATCCACCCACTGTCTGTGTCTCTGCGATGGAACCAACGGCCCAAAACACCCACAGTAATGTTGAGAAAGCTGTAACAAGCTGGAACTGCTGCAGAGTGGACAGACTGGCAGCTAAAAATACTCAGCATGGAAACTCCTCTTGAATCAAACAATGAATTAGCACACACACACACACATACATACACTGAAGCCTCCTGGCAGGCAGTGTTAAGTGAATAAACAGGGGCTAATTTTTGCTCCATGGAGGATGGATAATGGGGATATAAGGGAGGACGTTATTTTAACTGAAAACACAACCTTTGCTATTACAGGAGCCATGTGGTGGGTTTAAAGATTCCATAGAGAAGTGAAGGGAGAGAAAGACTCTTACTCTGTCTCTTTGTCTCACACTTGTACTATAGCTGCTTACTGCAGGTATGAAGTGTTCAGATGTTTCTTCTGAGTCAGATTTGGTCCATTACACCAGCAACAGTCAGTAGGTAACACAGAGCAAAGAAGAAAAATGGTTGTTTCTATGGTTGGTTTCACATAATATACCTTGTGCATGGACTTACACTGTTAAATGGATATATTTAAAGTATCTAGTTATACAACTGTGTGTTATACAAATGTGCCAGCCAATCAGAAACACATATTTTCTATTGTCTCAGTATAATGCTGAGATGAGACATGACGCATGATTAAATGCCCGAAAGAAAAGTCATACCTTTTGCAGGATGAAAAATTAAATCACCGAGTCAAAAGATCAAAACACTTACTGTATCTCCTTTGTATCAAGTTTATTATTTAAGCTTTCAGTCAAGCTCATACCATAAATTTGTTGCAAAAGCAATCTATTTATCTTTTTGTTGCCGTTTTTTTACCATCAAGCATCCTCTTGTTTTGTGGTAATCATCCAGGTAAACAATTTATTTTAGAGTTAAGACTTTCCAGATTCCCTCAGTAGAACAGTCCTTGTCACTGCTAACTCTGATGTTGTTGTGTGTGTTGCAGACACTTCTTCTAACCTGCAAGCAATGAGCTTTACTAGGAAGGTGTAACATGCATACGATACACCCGCAATTACACCCAAACTGACCAGTGGGACATACAGCCGATTGTGTTTGAACACGCAACCAACTCAGAGGTACTGTTAGTGGTAGTTTGCTCCTGCTCTGAAGACTTGGTTTCAGAGTTATGACTGGATTAAGGTTGAGATAAGAGGTTAAGTACAGGTTTGGATAAGCCTTCAGGGAAATAAAGCAACGCAGCACAATGTCCTCACAAGTATCATAGCACATGTGTGTGCGTGTGTGTGTGTGTGTGTGTGTGTGTGTGTGTGTGTGTGTGTGTGTGTGTGTGTGTGTGTGTGTGTGTGTGCTTACCTGACCGCAGCGCCTGTGGTTTTCACACCAAACCAGAACTTGGTCACTCTGGAATAGACAGAGAGGATGAGGATTAAAACAAGGACACACACACACAGAAATAAATCTTTCACAGCCTTCAGCCTGTGTTCATGGTAACTTCCACAGAGACAGAAAAGCAAAATATTGTTAATAAAAGGTCACTGACCAAATTACCAGAGGAAACCTGTCATGCGGACAGACACACACTCAACTTTTCTCTTATTTACATAATTACCCTCTGGGTGAAAAATGACTTTACACACTGTGTTTATGGTTGCTGAACCAGACAGAGACCACGTCACTTGGGGGGGATGTATTTTTATGTGTGTATCTGTGTATGAGTGTCTACAGCTACTGCTAAGTGAGTCAAGACCATTGGTAAACATGGGTGTTATAACCACTGTGACACAGGGAGACGTCATCACATGACCACAGGGACAGAAACACAGATGAACTGACCCAAAACCAGACCCTTACGTTTCTTCAGTTTTTCAAACTCCTTAAAACAAATTTATACTCATCATCGATATTTGATATTGAACAGACAAGGTGACTCAGACCTGCAAGATATTTTGAAATTTTACCTGAAACAAAAAATGTGCTGCTGATAGCTGAGCTAAAAGAAGAAATGTTAACATTCAGACATCACTGTAAATTCAGGTAACTTGTCATTATTACCATAAACAAAAACCATTCTGATTACGGTAACTGGCAACCTCTGTATTCAGACCACATGTCTTGTTAAGGCTACAACTAATATTTATTTTTGATTGCTCAATTAATTGTTTCAACTATAAAATGTCAAAACAGTGAACAATGCAATCACAACTCCCCAGAGCTAAAGGCAACATATTCAGTTTGTTAGATATTCAGTTTACAATGAACCAGACAATGTTTGGTGTTTTCATTTGATAAACCCTTGACATTTTCCGTCAATCAGTGGATTTATTTAATAGCAAATAGGTTACCATCCATTGCTGTTAACCCTGCTGCTTTCACAATGCTGCCACTTATTTACAACATTTCATTGAAATCACCCTGAAGCCCCTCTTTTTCAGCCTCCGCCTTTAAAACATCCTTTCAGCTTCATTTAGTTTTATATATACACACATTTTTTTAAAGTGGGATTTTGAATTGTTTCAGTGAATTGAAATACAACTTGAATACTGTGTGAGCACTTCAAACTTGCACTGGTAGTGTAGCAACAGAGCTGCTTTTTTTCCCTCTGAAATGCGTTGTCATCATCAGCACAATCATGATGCCATCATCCAACATCAAAACAACTATTAGACTACTGGTGGGTGTGCATTTGTGTGTCTGTCTGTTGTCATGTGTGTGTGCCCTTAGGGGAGTATGTGAGCCTTTAGTGCGTATGTGAGTGTGTGCATGTGCGTGTGCCTGGGATAAGCCTTCTTAACGACTCCTAAACCCTCTCCTGAGTGAGCTGTATTTAGCCTGAACTGGGCTCATCTCTTTCCACAGACACACACACACTTTTCAAGGCTTCTCCTCTTTTAAGTAGCCTTTGTGCTTCTGGTATGAAGGAGGTTAAGGGGTTAGAGTTGGGGTAACAGTGCCGCGGTTAAAGGTTAAGGATTATGGGTTAAGGGCTTTCAGGATACAGAAGATGCTAAATTGTCTCCTTCAGTCTTAACATTCAAAACAGATACTTTTTTTTTTTACGGAAGAAAGAGAGAGCAAGTCATAAAAGCCATAATTTTAAAGAACTGCTGCTCAGACAGCTCTGTTCAGGACGGAGAGGCCTGCTTCTCCGTCCATTTTGTAAATTTCCAAAACCGACAAACCATAAGTCACGCCTGCTTTCTGCAGAAATTGGCCATTGAGCTTACACTATGTGTGAAAATGGCAAGAGTTCCAAGTTCTCCACAAATATTGCTTGCCTAATTCCTCTCATACTCTCACCCCTGTCCATGTCCAGTGCTACAGCTACTTATATTGCTTTGGGTATCCAGCTGCTGGCTGCCACAAAGAAATGGTTAGTTTTCAGGGAGTGCAACCAAAAATCAGTATTATGTCAGTGAAATTATTGTTAGATATAATCTTATCTTGGGAGGGTATTTCTTGCCCATGTGAGTGTGCCTTTAAGACTAAATAAGTATTGATGGGGCTTAACTTATCTGTGCTAGTTGTTAAAAGGGATAATGCTGAAATGAGAGCTGAACCAGCCACCTATAAACAAAGATGAAAGAGAGAAGAGGAAGAAAGCAGCACAGGATTAAAGTAATGGTTAAACCCCTGATGAATAGATTAGTAACAAGTCTGTGGGGAGGGGTGGAAGGAAAGAGGAACAGATGAGAGGAGAAACAGAGGAACGGGTGTCATGGTATCACAAGAGAGACAGAGAAACACCTTTCCTCTCTTCCGTCTTGTCTTTAAAGGGCACTTTCTGACTCGACAAACCTGACGCTAACCAGGTGCTACTGACTGTATCCTACATAACCCATTTGCCACGGATTCAGGTTTTATAGTAGACACACAGCTGGAGGAGGTTCTTAACTCTCTCAAACATAAAAACATTATTAAGCCGCTGCATACAGCTGAGAAGCAGTCACTCTCTCCTTCCACTGATTCTGTTTGACGACACAGTTGTGAATAACTTCAGTAATCTGTGGAGAAATGTTTAACAGACACAAATTCACCTTTCAAATCTGATTTCACAAGCTTAACATAAGACATACATTTCTTGTGGCGTGGTCATGTTGAAAATAGCCACATGTCCAGGACAAAACAGGTTTAAAAAGAGAACAAAAACTTTTACAGGTCCCAGACTTCTCTGGACAGTGTAAAATCTGACATCATGCAACTAATTAAGGATACCCTGTAGTTTTCCAGGAAATGAACAAATGTTTGGTTTGCATTCAGTGTTTCTCACCAAAAAGCATTGTGTATCATTAATGTCTAACATATTCATTTGTAAGCAGTCTTCTTCTAGACTGGCTTTGCTGACACATTGCTACTTTTCATGCTGTATAACCGCCACCTGATGATCACTGGGATAATCTGAAGCCAATGGGAGGAATGCGTGCATGTGTGAAAGAGACAAACAGAACAGGGACCCCCTCTTTGCACTACTAGAAGGCAAAAGCTGCACAGGGTAACTTTAATTTACCTTAGTGCTGCACCATGTGGTGCAGCAGTGAAACAAATTCCACCCTCTGATACTCAGTATCAGTATCAGTTTGTGATGCTTAGTGAATTCCTGAAGGTTTTTTGTGTCTGGGTTTGTGTTTTGTGTTTCCAAAGGTGCCAGATCATTGTACTTGCTCTTTTAGGTATTAGGTATTTTTTAAGTAGGGTGAGAGACTAAAGAATATCCTCATATGGCTAAAAACACATTTTCCTGGTTTTAAAGGACACATTACAATGAAATGAAGTCATTTTCTGAACTCATTATACTGTTCTAGGTGAGTGATACAACACCAAAATCGCTCTGGTTCTTAATCAAATCCACATTGATCATAATCAAATCTAAAGTGCAGCCCTAATTATATTGAGTATGTAATGTGAAATGTATCCAAGACATCCAGTCAAAAATATTATGATTTTTGACAATACTGGCGGTATTGCTCCAGTCTTTCCCACTCCCGGATGCTCAATCAGGGAGGGTTAACTGATTGTCCTCCAGCAGAAGGATGATTTATTCAGCCAACCGCCATCTGCCTCTCTTCTGGAGAAGAATAAAAAAAGATAAAGAAAAGTGGGAAGAGGATCTGTGTACGCTCACAATTTACATTCCCTCTTCCTCCTCCTGCTGCTTCTTATCCAGATTACCTTCCTTTGGTCACCCTGTCAGTCTCTGTCTACCATTTGCACACTAAAACTCTCTTTCTACCCTATCCACATCGCTGCCAGCTCCTGTAAAAACGAAAGCACAAGACTGGAGAACGATGGTGATGATAAACTGTAGATGCTCCACTCAAAGAACTGAAGATACTGTGGAGGCCTGTTAAACATCTCCAGATTTTCACGGAGGAGATATAAAGCTTCTTTCCCCCCTGCTGGCCTCACATCTTCATCTTCTCTCCAAATCTTTTTCACGCTCTTTCTTTCTCTGTCATCCTCACCATAACATCCCCAGCTCTCTGTCACTCCTCTTCAGCCCCCTCTGCAACACACATATTACATGGATGTACACGTACACACACTTATCCCAAGTCAATTTCATGGGACATATTTGCTGTCAGGGCCAATCAAGGCAGTTTAGATGGGTCTGTACGCCTTATGGCTATTAAACGGTGGTCAAAGTGGGGTTTCGTAGGGTCTCAGAGTGTGTGTGTGAGTCTGTCTGCGGCAAAACAGCTGCACATGTTGAAAAAGTCAGGGAAAGAAAGAGAGGACTGGAAGAAGGTGACTGGAAGAAGAGAAAAGAAGTTGGATGTGGGAGACTGAGAGAGAAATGGGAGGGAGAGAGGAAGTTGAAAAGAGCAGAGGGACACAGACAAAAGAAGGTTAAGGATGGAAATAAATATTAGTTAATATGAGCAGGGAGGAGACTGGCAAGGAGTGGCGGACACTAGTTGTGAAACAGGATGGAATAAATTCTGGTGACTGCTGTCTGTCGTCTGGCTTGAGTTCAGACTTCAGGGTTATTTTATTTTTGGGAACTTTAAATAGTGCATTTTCATTTTAGAACTCACAATTGCATTTATTGTGGCTTTACACTGGCTGCGGAGAAAGTTTTACGTGCTGCATTTATTTAAAAAACTCTAAATCTAAATCTCATTTACAGGCATACAAAAGTTTTGAGTCCAAAGGCTTTTGTGTATTTTATGAGCAAAGAATCCTCACACTAATACTCAGAGACCTTGCGTGAAAAATATCAAGAGAATTTCACTTCAACCCACCTCATGATGTACGACTTAAAACAAAACCATGCAAAAAATCGCATTTCATTTTTAATGATGGATTTCCACATGGCTGGATTTTATGCCAACACTAAAAACACAGGGTCTTAAACCTTTTTTCTATCCTAGGATCCAAGAGAGAAATTTGTCTGAGCCTGAGACACCGGAGACCCGCCAGAAACAGAACTGACCTGTGGAGCAAGAAAGTCTTTCGCTAAAGGACTTCCACATGGCTCTGATGGCTGCTGAGTCCACAGTGATCAAGGTTAAAGAATACCATTCTGATATCAGTGGATGCAACAGCAGGAAAGAGGCAGTGACACACACACACACACACACATTAGCACAAAAAAACACACACACCAAAACACGTGCATGGTCAACATGCATGCGCACAGCTGCACACACCCTTCAGTGTTTGAAAGAGAGAAAGATATAAATCACACTTCTGCCAGATGCAGCGATAAAAAGTGAATGTGTGTGAGAGAGTAGGGGAGAGTGCGTATGCATTATGTGTGTGTGTGTGTGTGTGTTGTGGTCAGTGTTTGCGGTGAGGTGCAGTAGAAAGTCTATTTAACACGAGGCATTAACTCTGCTAATCACACCCAGATGACCAGAAGCAAACACAGCTACGGTGTGTATGTTGTGTGCACGAGTCGTTTGTGTGAGTGTGCGTGGTGAATGTATCATGACTAACTTCCACTCAACAGAATATAAAGTTCTTCCCAAAAAGCCCATGTTGAGGTCTGAACATTCCCGACAGAAGCCCCTAATTACTCTGCGATTCTGTGTGTGTGTATGTGCGGGTGTGTATCTCCGTGCACGTGTGTCAACGTTAGTGTTTGTGGTGCTCCACATCCTGTAAACAACAAGCGTCACAACAAAGTGGTTGTTATACGGTCCTGAACTTTGCCTCATCCGACTATTACATCGGCATTTGTCTTTCTGTTTCAGTTCACTTCCAACAGCAACGATGATGAGAGTCCATTAGTAAAGAAAATACTCTGATCAACAAAATTTTTGGGAATAGATGCTTATTTCCTTTCCTTTTTTGTCAATTTAGATGGGAAGAGTGATATCACTTTCAGTTCTGTACATTAAATATGAAGCTACTGCACCCAGGTAACTTAGACTAGCACAAAGACTGGACAGGGGACAAACAGCTAACAAGGCTCAAAATCTGTCATAAAATCCACCTATCAACACCTGTGAGGTTCTCTAATCAAACAGTGTGTGTCTTATTTGTTTACTTCATACAGAAAAAGTAACAACAAGATTCAAGATTCAGCTGAGGACGTCTGTCGGCAGTGAGAAAAATGGATTTAATTGCTGAAGTATCAGATATAATAGGCCGTCATGGTTTTGATGTGGTAAAACAGCCTCTGTCTGTCTCTGTTTCTGTTGCTGAGAGAATAAAGACATACCACTCAGTCCTTTGTCATTCCAGCTGTGATTTACTGTCTTGGAATTTCTTGTCCTGGTTTCAGGTGAGAATCACTCCTACGCCATCACAGCTTTATCACCATATACCCCTGGTTGCACCGATCGAATGACAGGGCAGTCACAAAGCTCCAGAAAGTGGTAGAGACTTTATCTCTGAGGTGAATCAAACAAGCCTTTGTCTCCTGCCGTCACCCACCCCTCTGCCTGTCTCACTGCTTACCTGTCTCCCTGCACAACAGTCCACTTTTTAGCCAGCGTATCAGTTTGTCAGGCTATCTGTCTTCACATATGTCTGTCACACCTGTCTGTGCGTCTGCTTGCCCGCTGACCCGTCTTTCCATCTCTTTGCCCCTGTCTTTGTGCTTGACCACATCTGTCTACCTGCCTTTCCTATCTGCCCGTCAGTCTCTGCGCAACCTGACCTGGCCATTGTCTCTGGTCTTTTTCAGAGCGTGACTAGTTGGCTGACCGACCTCTGGGCTGATTAGAGTTACCTACCGCAGAGCAGCTGTGACACACATGCATGCACACACACACACACACACACACACACACACATAAACATGAATGCACAGGCAGCTCATTCAGCCTCGCACTGGCCCTCAGCCCCGGCTCGAACCGCTAACCATCCGCTCATCAGCACCACAGACCTGTGAGTGTTTAAGACACGCAAAGCTAATCTCATCTACTGCGTATGTGCAGAGAGATCCAGCTCTGCAGGCGAGGCTGGAGTTTTTTCCTTATTTTTAGGAGTTTACATCAAACAGGAATTTGGAAATATGACAACATACCAACATATATATACTCTCATGTGCACACACATACACAATGAGCTATAATTACACTATTACACCATACAAGGGAAAGTAGTGGAAAACCCAGAGACGCAGCAGAAAGAGAGGTGTAAATAGAAAACCGGTGACTCACATTCTAGTGGCTACACACTAGCCACACACACACACACACACACACACACACGCACACACAGAGAGAGAGAAAGAGCCAAAAACACAGGGTTCACCCACATGAAGCCAGAGGAAGTAATGTGTGTGTCTGTGTCTGAGTGTGGTGACAGAGTAGGATGAGCAAAGCTCTATTTGTCCTTGCTGATGTTATAGTTACTGGAGCTGTTATCAAAAGGGATTTTTCTTTTAAACGTTATGTTCTTTAAATGAATGAATGCTCTAACACACAGTCTCTCCCACCCATCAATCACTCTGTGTGCTCTCTACACTGTCCTATAATAGGTTCAGGGAGCGATGCTGTTCCCCAGGATGTGGCTGAGAGAAAAAACTTGTTTCCTTGTTTGCTCAAAGTTCAGAGGCTCTTTTTACTTTGGTGCAACACACAAAGTTTTCAGTACCTTCTTTATATCCTAAAACGAGTGTGTGAGTCACACATCCACACCATCCTTTCCTGTTTGTCACTGTCCTGCTAATCAATAATGAGGTCAGCGCTGACTTCTTTTTCTCATTTGTGTTACGGCTAGGATTCAGCCTAATTATTGATTCATTTCTTAATATTTTTTTTGGTCTAATAATCAACAATTTACATTACAAAATATCACAAAATAGTACAAAATGACCATGAAAATTTTCCAGAGCCTAAAATTATTGCTTTAAATTGTTTGTTCTGACATTACACCGAGACCCTTCTCACATTTGAAAAGCTAGAACTAGTGAATATTAAGAATTTTTGTTTGCAACTAATAATTATTTCAATTATTGATTAATGTGCTGATTATTATTTAACTTTTGTTGATTTATTTTTCTTATTGACTAATCAAGTCTCAACAAACTTCAATATACTGGAAAGCAAAATCTTTCAGTTCAAGTAATATTTCCATAAAGCACTAGCTCTTAACAACCCATTGTTCTTTAAGTGAGTAACAGATGTGACTAACAGGGTGAGTTCAGTTGAGACTTTGTCTCCAGAGACGTTTTATCAATCAGACACCCACAAGATCTGTTTTGTTTTGTTCTGCTTTGCATCTAAATGCTGACAGTCACAAAAACTCCCTGAAGCAAGTCAAATTTATGTGTTTGAGACAAAGTGGAATCATCAAAACAAAAAAGTGATTGAAATGTTGATCTCAGGAGGAAATATAGCACTAAACATGAGATGGATGAATTAGCTGTACTATACATCAGATTGGGATGAACAGAGTCAGAAAAATCTTAGAAATGTAAACATACATTGGATGTCAATTAATGTCACAAGAATCACAGAAAACTCACACACCTAAATTAAAACCAGAGCGTAAAAATTAATGTCTGGCCTGTTTGTTACCTCCAGGTCAGTTGGTTTAATTTCCATCGCTGCTGTTTGATGCACAACATCTGACTACTGAACTCCACTTCATAAAGTTTAAACCAAATGTTCCCTTTCTCACACCTCTATTCCAGAAACCTCTCTCTCACACACACATACATCTCAGTGCAAGAGAGTCATCCAGGGGCCACCCTCATTACCCAATGCACAGGTGACGGGAATCTATTCTGCATGGACGGGGACCAGACCAAACCTTTGTTTTATACACGAACATATGCAAACCCACACACACACAAACACACACACACACACTTTCTTCTACACACCTCAGAGCCATTGGGGCTGAACTCTGTGGTTAATGACTTTCCCACCCACTACACAGCATGCACATGTTGAAGCCGTTAAAATAAGTGGCTTTTCAAACTTGGTAACGTCCTAACGTCCCCGTTAATCTCACATTCCTCACTACAAAGGCCGAAGTGCCGGGGCCAGCGATTTCAGTGAGATTTTTGTCATCTATTAGAAACCAGTAACCTAACGTGTTTCGACCTACCTTTGCCCCTCTGAGTACTGACCTAGGGTAACTTCAGTCTGAGCAACATCAAAACGTTTGTGCAAAACTTCGTGATGAAAACGATGTTGTAAACAATGCGCTGTTTAAGTCTAGATCACAAAGTTTCCTTTGATTAATCATTTAGGCATTAAGGGCTCTACTGCGCTTTTTCACTGTGTAGCAGATCTAAAATCACTGCTCAGCGTGGCATTGAGCTGCCATTATTTGTGCATTGTTTATGTGAAGCTCCCTTTTGTATTAAAAAGGAAAGCATGGCAAGGTTTATTCAAAGTTTTGGAGGAAAACTACACATTTATAATGACTACACACTATACTGCATTCCTCCAGCAAGAAACACAGTTCTTGAAAGGAGTGACAGAACTAAGTGACACAACTATGAAGAGTGAGTGAGTGGCTTTTTAACTAAAGTTTTAAATACAGTTTAATGATGCCATTTAACTTTAATTTTAGTGATAATTCCTGTGTTTACATGCATAATTGATAGCAGATTCACCACACTGCTAAATCTGCAAACACAGCTGGAGATCATTATGTCAATATATTGTGAAAAAGGAATTTTAACTTCAGCCCTTCTGTTTTATTTACCTATTTGATTATTGACTGCACCTGATTGATTCAAGATGCTCCCTTTCTCCACATCTGTTCATTTCACCCTTCAATATCACCTTGTGAAATATTGCGAGAAGACGGGGCAGGCTGAATACAAAAGCAAACACATTAGCTCCAGCAATAATACAGCATTTTATTGGGAATTATTTGGTACCACTAATACATTTTCTATTGATCCCACTGAAATACTTGGATCAATACTGAACGCCAGTGTAGTTGTCACAAACACAAGCAGTAATTGTAACTGGTCTGTGAAACACAGCTAATACCTTTTTCAATAAAGATTTGAAGGTACAATTGTGCAGCTTTGAGGATTACAGTTTACTCACCCAATAAATGTTTAAATACACGTCATATTAATTATCAAACTAAAAAGCAAACAATATCGAAATCCTCGGAACTAGCTAGTTTATTACTTCTTATTTATTTTGTTTACACTGGTGGCCATGTTGACCGCTGGCTGTGGGTCATATGGGTCGGTAAACACTCGTACAAAAAAAGGGACAAATGGATGGAGGTACCTGGAGGTGTCTGAAGGCAGCGGTTAGCTGAGTCATGTGCAGAGTGAGGCACCTGGACATGCATCTGGCGCTGTTGATTTTCTCCTGAACATCCTCCTGCTCCGGTGAACTCCTGCGGGCGCGAGTCACCGCCAACACCGCGCACAGTAGCACCAAACCGGCCCGACGAACTGACATGATGGGGACCGAGACCTAACGAAAGTCGGCTTGAATTAAAACGGGAGACTTTTCTTCCTCGTGTCTGGCTCGTCCACGTCCTGCTCTCGCGACCCTTTAAATTCAGATTAAGAACATCTACTTCTGCCTGAGCGCGAGCGAGGGAGTGGAGCAGCTCTACCCTCCTCGCGGACACTCCCACCACCGGCACAAGTGCGGCCACGCGGAGTTACACTGCTCTTTCTCCGTGTTATCCTAATCGCCGCATCCTCATTCCGTTTTCCAGCAGTTAGTTTTCCCTTTATCACCAGTATTATCCCAACACCTGTGCACGTGCAACTCTCACCATCATCCTGCAAACCAGAATCACCATCACCATTTGTATTTCATAGCATGATCATCATCTTCATCACAATCTTCATTACTTCCTTCACCTTCATGTTCATCATCATCGTTTTCATGTTTATGTTTTGCACCATTTGAGCTCATGCCATCAGTACTGTAGCACATAGGTTAAATCAGGGGTTGTACAAATGCAGCCTCCGTGGAACCCTGTCAGTTCCTCCACTGCCACACAATTAAACACATATAATTAATTTAGACTGCTTAATATAAGTGTTGCAAAGCTCCTCTCAGAGTAAAGTGCTGCAAATGACTTTTAATGGCCACCACACTCTGAGCTCACTTTGTCTGACATGCTCAACGATTAAGTAGCTTGGTTTTAATTCAGCTCACCAGACAGTCTTGTCTGGAGACAGATTTTTGTTCACCCTGCTACAGGAGTGGACTAAACCATTAGCACCTTTCAGACAGGGGGGGGGGGGGGGGGTGAGTGCTGCTGTCTTAGATACATCTAATTGTCAGACTGTGTATGCAAGTATAATCTTCATGGGAAAAGCACAGATATAAATAATATAATAAATAACAAATGAATTTAATTTAGCTGCTTACGTTTCAGGGTCCTGGTATTTGGGAATGCTGGCTCACTTTCAGACTGCAGTCACTTACTGGGACACCTGAATAGAACGGAGCCATTGTTAATCCTATCAGTGACACCTGTGCTTTTCCTACTGTGACAAGTCAGAGTTTCTGTATTGGAAAAGTATGGTGACAATCTTCATTTCCATCTGCATCGTTATTATCAATATTATCGTTTTCATCATTCACGTTCCTTAACACCATTGCTATCTTTATCCTCCCTTTTTCAATCAGTATCCTGTCCTCCATCATCATCATCATTGTTATGTGTTTACCAGTTTTACCCTCTTTTTTATCATCCTCATCTCCAACATGATAATGATCAGAATCATGTTCACCTCAATCATTATCATCTTTATCTAGCACCTTCTCATCATGCTCATGCAACCATTCATCATCATACTTATCATCTTTATGTTCTGTTTTCATCTCCATCATCCTCACCTCCAACACCACGTTGATCATCAGTATCTTCATCTCTGTTATCAGCATCACTTCATCAACCTCATGCTGTAGATCTTCTACAATCTGTAGAGGAAGATCAAAATAAATACAACTTAAACTGAATCAAACATCAGGAGATATAGTGCAGTGAAATAAGAGAAGGCATTTATGGCCTAATGGTTTGCATGGCAGGCTATCGTTTGAGGCCTATTAACACTTTACCATTACTATTCTGAAAAACAAACTTCCCTTTATAGTCTGGGAACTCTCTCCAAGGGTAATTATTGGAGCAGACTAATAAAAGAGCATTTATTAATGTGAAAGAGACCTTAAGAATGTGTTGAGGTAGGTGTCTGTCACAGAGCCAGTCAGTGTTAGTCACTACTTTTTGACAGAAACTGCAGAGCCAAGTGGGGCTTACGAGAAACAGGGCCAAGTCGAGATGTTTAGGACACAGGGTTGAAAGCCCAATTTGTTTATATGAAACTGTAACCCAGAAGAGGAGTCATCTCTATTGGCAGTAACATGTAGAAAGAATCACCTAGGTTTTGATTTAGGGGAAATGGAGTCGTATAAATATTTAGTGAGTACTGGCAGGACAGTTGTTGGCCCTGTAGTGGAAACCAGGCTTTCCATTCTGTCCTCATATAGAAAGGACTGCATACTGTAGGTTAGTCTAACGGTCTAGACCACTGGTTCCCAACCTTTTTGGCTTGCTAACCCTAAAAACTATGACATAGAATAGAATAGAATAGAATAGAAATACTTTATTCATCCCAAGTTGGGAAATTTCGCTATCACAGCAGCAATACACAGGCACTCAGCCTCCAAATATAAACCTCTAATGGTAAAAATAAACAATATAGACATTATTTACAGAAATAGGAATTTAAAATAAGAGTACAAAAGGAAGTGTGCCATTTGAATAGAAATATAAAATCTAAGTACAAAAACAAAATGTGCAGTTGAAGCTGAAACCTTGTGTCAGATCTGTCATATACAGTCATATACAACATCTAGTATTTTCATTATGTGATTATTTTCTCAATCATTTAATAGCTCTGTCTGTGTAATGACAGAAAATTGAGAAAAATGCACATTATAATTTCCCACCATCCAAGATGATGTACTTGGATAGCTTTGTTTATTTGCCCAACAGATATTTAATCTACTATCATGTATGACAAAGAAACACAACAGTTCTTGACATTTGAGAAACCTAAGCCTAAACAATGGGAAAAAATGTTTATTCATTTTATGTTGACCAACTAATTGATTCACCAATTAATCATTGCAGCTATAAAGATATCACCGACTAATATGTACTTGTGACCCCCCATCATGGGTTGTGGCTTTAGAGTGGACACACGTTTTGAGCAATTCTACCAAAGTGATATGTCCTCTCAGAAAGAGGTGACAGAAAAAAATACACACAGTGACTGTATTACTCCTGCTACAACAGCGACATACAGGTGAAATTATTATTATGAAAGAGACACTTCTTAGTCACTTTCTGAATAAGTAAAGTGCAGTGAAGCCATTCTGTTGGTATCAGTCATTGTGTTCAAAGGTTGTGTATGTTGTGTGTGTGTATACATGTGCCCACCTGACACCAGAGGACCTAGGCTGCCCTTAAATCAGAAAGCGTAAAATCAGATCTTACACACAAGCACACACCCATACTCTGCCCCCAACTCTCTCTCTCTCACTCTCTCACACACACACACACACACACACAGTAGTTGCCCATTATCTAAATGACTGAAAGAATATTTGAATAATTTCATAAAACACCCTCCTCAGGTTTCTGAGTAAAGCATTAGCAGAGTAAAGACCCTCCCCAACACATACTCAAACATCACACACAAGCACATGTGCACATTCAAATACACGTAACAGAAGCGTTCACCGTCTGTCCAGATCTGCTTGTTGATCAAAGCCAAATGTCTTTGAATTGGCTGGAAAGAGTGGGGCGACGAAGTGGGATAGAGAGACAAAGAAACAGAGAGTGTGCAAGAGAGACAGAAAGAAAGAAAGGACAGATAGAGAGAGAGAGAGAAAGGCACACAGATGTCTGGATGAAAAAATATGCCTCAGCTCTTAATCAGTCAGCAGCTGCTACAACAAACCTACAACAAAGTAGTCAGGAGGACTACCTCTGACAGTTTTCATCCTGATTTTCTTAATTTTTCTGCAAGCAAGCAAGCAAGCCGTAGCCTGGTTATTCAGCCTCATTATCAGACTGAGCAGTACCAAAGCTACTGTTGAGGAGACCAAGGTCATATTCTCAGTACTATATTCATATGTAATATATGATATATATAATATTCAGGGAACTTGAAAGGAAGTGGGCGCATTAATGACCTGAGGGGGAGAATGTATTCTACAGTTACACAAAAAATGAATCTGGAGTCCAGCCATATATCTGTGACTACACCGAGGACGAGATTTATTTATATATCATGAAGAGACAAAGTGAGACAACCTGTCTCTTCATGATATATAAATTTTGTATTTCTCTTCCACACACATATTTCTAGCAGATTTCCATTTATCTAAAGGCTTTTTCAAATGGTCAAAGAGAAGACTGAGTTTCATGAATCATGATAATAAGAGAAGCTGCGCTGCTACATGTCGACTTCTGATGATATGAACCGGTCTGTTTGAGATCTGACTCCTGGACCTTCATCACAACATATACCACATAAACACAACTAAACCCAGCAAAAATTACCCGTCTCTATGAACTACAAAACAGAAAAGCTGCTTTCAATTTTCAAATGTAATCTTTATGTATTTAACATGTCATCTGATCTAATCTAAACAGTGTCATCTATTGAATCCCAGAGCATTTATCTCTTTCTGTCACAATCCCTACATGTTGTTATCATTCCTGTCTGAGAATACTGAAGTGGTCAGAGATTATTCCCTACAGCCGAAACTACTCACAGCTCATCATCTGTTAGCCGTCTGATTTCTGTCACCTTCAACAGTATTGTTTCTCAAGCCATGGTACAGGGACCCAAACATGGCTCATTATAAGTGGTGGAAGAAGTACTGAAATCTTCAGTAAAAGCAGTACTGCCAAAAAATACTGTTACAAGTCAAAGAACTGTACAGAGTAGCAGGGTAGAAGAATAAAGTAGCATAAAATGGAAATACTCAAGTAAAGTACTCCAAAGTGGTTCTTTTCCCCACTGCTTAGCACAGTGACTGTGTCAAGAGACAGAACAGTAAAAGGAGCGACAGTGTCACTATGTGGCATATAACTGCAATTGCAGTTTGAGTATTGATTTCATAAAGGACTACACAGTACAAATTAGTGGTCTCAGGTTGTTTACTGACACATGGCTCCCCAACAACAATAAAATGCATTCCAAAAGTCTTATTCATTTCTTAGAACTGACCTATATAGCATTACTAATCAATCAATCAATCAATCAATCAGTCAGTCAGTCAGTCAATCAATCAATCAATCAATCAATCCAACACCTAAAGCCTTAATAAATGGTCCCTCGTGAGAAGTTGGTAAAAGGGTTTTCTCTGCCCTGAGCTCAGGCTCACAGTAGATTTTGACATGATGGAAAAATAACTGACTTGCCAGTTTTATAGCTTTAAAATCCAGTGTAACCTTGGTGAAGACTCAGTTGCCTGGGAAAATTAGCAGATGCAGTAGCAGAAAACTGATTCTTGGTGTTTGTTTGTGTGAAGAGGTCGAGATAACCCAAACATCCCACACCCACTCCCACCGACTGACCTTGCGCTGTCTACTCCTTCATCGGCAATAAGCGCATCTGCGTTTCTCTGTAGACTCTTACATTTGTCCATTGTGTGTTTCCTCCTTCAACACAAAGATGACTGACAGGGTGTTTGCTCATTAAAAAGAGCATTATCCAAGAGCGCAGACCTCCGCTCCAGACCAGCCTGTGGCGGTAATGTAGCAACCAACGGAAAACGTAGCCGTAGTAGAAGAAGAAAAGCCGGAAAAGCAGCGGATGTTTTGGGAAACAGTGCCTTACTTTGCTGGGAATAACACATTTAATCATACTAGTCCTGTTTTTTTTCGCCGAATCAATGAACGCCAACGTTTCAGACATTAAAAACGAGAGTTAGCTTGTACCGTTGCGTTTTTGCTGTTACTTGTCATCAGGTAGCTTAAACGAGCTAATGCTAACATTTAACTTTAACCGGTGGTGGTGTCCTGTGTCAGTGAGCAGTTCATCAGTTTACTTTAGAAATAAGCTTGGTGTGGATTTCAGATAGTTGTGTTTTTGCCGTAACACAGTTTGTGCCTCCTGTCATTTAGCCACTGGTTTGCACTTGAATTACTTCACTGACAGACAAAAGACACAAACATTAAACAAAATACAGTCAGCCTTTAATCATTTATATCATTTATTATTAGGTGATCTTTCTGTCTTTATGTAGCCATATGTATTTTGTTAGTTCCCTTTAGGAAAGTGTAATGCTGTGTTAGTTAGACTTGCCTGGCACACATTAGATATTTATGTCAGGAGCCAAAGAAGGTGGTGTCTTACTGAAGCTTAGTGTGGATTTAGCATAATCACTGAAGACCATGTCTGCTCTTCAAAATGACCTTTACAGAAAAATGTCTAAAAAGTTAAAAAAGAGAAAGCGTAAGAAGTTGTCCTCATCCTCCAGTGAAGAAGATGAGAAGGTGAGGAGATGACATTCAGTTATGTTTACTGTTTCTAAGGACGGTCCATGTGGATAAAATCCTGACCTCACATGTTTATTGTTTTAATTTTTAGGTATCCGGAGAACAAGATGCCACCAGCAGTTGCAAAAGTGTCAAGAGGAGACACGACAGGTTGGACACAGTAAACATGACCTATAACAACTAATTAATGACAGTAACAATAAACACCATGCTACACAGTTGATCACTGACCAGATACTTTCTGTTTTCTTCTACATGTAGCTGTGCATCGAAACGGGAAAGTTCTGTTTCTTCAACCATTAAAGATGATTTCCAAAGCACCCGCCAAATAAAAAAGCCTGTCTACAGACTGGTAAAAACACAAGCAGAAGACCAGACACCTGTTAATAAGGCTAGAGAATGTATAAAAACAGAAAGTGTCTCCTTGCCGTTCCATGGGGGAAAGTGCTCTGGTAAAGCAAAGCATGATATTTCACGGAAAGGTAATACTGTCAGTGGGAGTAAGACTGTGGAAAGTGGACCCTCGAAACCCTTAAGCACTAACACTCCAGGGACAGTTCCTCAGAAAACAGAGAGGATGTCTAAGGGTAGATTAGATGAAAACTCTTCCCAGAGGAGCCTATCAAAATTTAAAAAGCTAATGAGTCCCAGTTTGGTCCCTGCTGAACAGAAAGAGCAGAGGCAGAATCTACAGAAGAAGAGGTGCAGCTCTGAAGAACCACCAAGGACTGAGAATGACAGCAATACTATCAAGATCAGGGAATCAAGCAAGACCTCGTCCAACTCCAAAGATTCAGCAAGGCAGAAGGGAAGGGAGCTGGACAACAAGGTTCCTCAAAGGCATCAAGAAAGGGAGTTTAAGGCCAAAGGGCGCCTTTGTACAGAAGCAAAAGCTCCCTCTGTCTCTACCACAAATCAGTCTTCCACTTCAGCCAAGTACTCTACCTCAGAGAGTAGCTCAAAGGTGTTGAGGAATGTCACATCGCATAAGGCAGCTAGGTCATCATCTTCTCAGGAACAAAGAGATTCTCTCACATCACCTCTGCCTCCCAATTTTAAGATACCAAAAAAGGTTAAACCAAGGCTAGTAGATAGTACTGATGATGACAGGGCTATTTCTGCAAACAGAAATCTCAAAGAAGGGACTGAGCCTTCAGGCTCTGCGGCCTCAATAAGAAACTCCAAGCAGGACATGGTCCAACAACATCACAGCTATTTGGATGTGACTCCCAGGTTTTCATCCGAAGGACAAGATAAAATGACGTCCTTGCCTGGCCAGTTCCCAACTGTGTGCAATACTGCCACCAAGCCATGGTATGACCAGGTAATGAAAAGCATTACTCATTTAATCTGAAAACATCATTGTTTATTTTACATGTATTTGCTTTTCTTTACACTTCTTTTTAATGGTAGAAATTATACATTTCAAAATGTATAGTAAAGCTTGTTGTTATCCAGTACATTAAAATGACTTGTGTCGTTGTTGCAGTGGTTTAAAACTGCAGAGAGGATGTGTGTGTTTGTTGTTTGTCATAAATGTGTTGTTCTGTAGATGCAAGTGGTTGAAGAGCTTCACCTTGCTCGCACGGAGAAGAAACTGGACCTGGATGTAATGCAGAGCTATGGAGAGCTGACCTGTATGGACATAGACCCCCCAGAAGAGGGAGCTACAGATGCATGCTGTAAGTGTTAGTGTATATCTATCTCCTACACTGTGTTTGTGTGTCTAATAAACAAAATCATGACAAAATTATAATTAATAAAGAAATAATTTCTAACTTAAATCCTTTACAAGCCGAATTCTTTTGCTGAAATTGTGCTGTGGGCAATTTTTTTTTTTTAGTTGTTAACTGATATTTAATAACAAATTATTGAATAAACATGATGTTTGTGTCCTATTTCAGGCAAACAATTCCCTCAGCAAGACCTAATCCTTGTCTTGGACACCAATATTCTCCTCAGTCACCTGGATTATGTGAAAAAGATCAAGTCTCACGGCCTTGGAGGTTTTAAAAATCATCTCAATAATTGATATTTCTTGAATGATATATGGCCATTTAATATGTTTTGAGATTAAACTTCTTACCAATATAGAAGGTATGCAGTTAGTTTCCACTCCCAACCCAAATGCTAAAAGTAATTTCCCGGCCGTGGCTGAATTATTATTACACATCATCAAGAGATGTCGTCATCCTTTTAATCACAAAATATGTTATGCAATACATCTCAGGGGTCAAATGCAGTACATTTTTACCTGCCCTATTACTTATAACTTAAAGGCCATTATCAAATGAAAGTATAAAATCCCATTTCTACATTTATTGAGCATATTTTTTAACTTGAATAAACTGGAATCATCACCACTTTCTTTCTCCCCACTTCGTGTAATCTTAGCCCTGGGCTCTCCTGTTGTCCTGGTCCCCTGGGTGGTGCTTCAGGAGCTGGATTCCTTAAAACGAGGGAAAGGCCTCTCGGGTTCTGTGGCACACCTGGCCACTCCTGCCATCTCATACATTTACAATTCTTTGAAGAACCGGGAATCTCACCTCTGGGGGCAGTCAATGCAGCAGGCCGCAGAGAGCATCAGTGAGTGCTGATTTATGGAAAATATCAGAATCTTCAGTGCTCTGAAAGTCATACTAATTTATTACAACCAAGGATGGGGCCTAAAAGTTAAGGGGGTTAAGACTGTCCATGAACTCAGATCAGATTTCTGCTGGGGACTGTTGAGTGTAAAAACATGATGGCTGAGCACATATAAACATTACAGTAATTGCAGGCAAAACAATAAGCACTTCATGAAAAAGCTTTTACCTTCTGCTGTTTTATGGGTGAAAATATAATAATAGAATTACTGAACCTTTCATATCGACAATATAGTCCCTGTGGAATTTTTTTTTCTTTATTTCGCTGGTCAGTTATGGACATCTCTCTGGTTAAAGCATAGTGTTTGAGGTGGGAGAGATTACTGCCATTAATTAATTCCTTTGCTAAGTACATGCTTGACTGTTCACTACATAGACACTAGGGGGCTCTAGCACTAAGCTGGTCCTTCAGAATTAACTGTCACAGCATAGGTTGTGTGCATCTCAAGGGCAGGTTGCACTCAAGCATGAGGTAACCCCCTTGTTAGCTATACATCATTTTTCAATGAGGAGAGTGATAAAGGGGGGTTAGGTGAGCTAGTCTTTCCTGTTTCTAAGTATTTAGGAGCGTACATGCATTTTGAGTTTCTCTTAAAATAGATCTGAAATCTCCATCTTGTGTTCTTCATCTTTTAATCTTCCTCCTTGACTTTAAAAGAAAAAAAAAAACACACTGTGCGCTGTTACAGTGTAGTAATGCATGAATTAAACATATTTCTTTGTCCTTATATGGACTTTCATGTTCTTGTCTGTCACTCTTGTGTTCCTGTTCCTTCCTCCTTGTCTCCAGATGGTCTCAGTGCTGAGAATAATGATGACAGAGTGCTGCAGTGCTGCCTGCAATACCAGGGTCTGTACCCAGGGTGTGCTCTCATCCTGTGCACGTGAGTTCCCCCTCCCCCCTATGGCATACTGCTGCTGCTGCAGAGTGTGTGTCCTCTGCAAATAATGCACATGCATGTGACTGTGTGAGTGGGTCCAGCCAGATAGTTCCAGTTGGGATGAGAGAAAGGGAGAGCTAGACAGAGTGATTGGGCAAGAATAGAAGTGCTGAGCAAGGAATTCTGAGTTTAGTTCAGGAATTTTTTTTCAGCTCAATAGGAGTGGCTGTCGTATTATTTCACATTCTTTTTTTTTTCTTTTGACCTAATTCTATGACTGCTGCTGTTTCTAGACGCAGCTATTGATTGTTTCGCTGAATTAAAAAGAGAAATCAGTGGGCAGACTTAGGATTAGTGTTGCACAACACAAATAGATGTTATATGAGTTGTTGTAATATTATCCCTCTTCCCTCACTAGTAATGACAAGAACCTGTGCAGTAAAGCCCTCCTGAGTGGGGTGAAGGCCTTCAGCAAGAATGATTTGGAGGCAGAGGCTGAGAGATCCAGACACGGCCTTCACCCTCTGCAAAACATCGAGACCCTCATGCTGCCTCACACAAACCTTCAGATCTCTTCAGCAGTGCTCAGCGGGAGTTGCACACCAGCCCAGCCACACAGTCAAAAGAGAACAGGCCTTTCTGAAGGACCCGTAATGAAATGTGAGCCAGGGATTAATGTGCTCTTCATGCAAAACAGGAAATTACTTGGCATACTCCATCATGGTGCAGTAGTTAATAGCACATACCATTCATGCACTTGCCTTTTCCACCCACCCCTTCCTGTTTTCCTGTTTTCCTGTTTACTCTTCCTTCGCTTCAGGTCCATCTGTTTGAAGCAATCAGGTGACAGCTTCAGCTGCATGAAACAAATCAGCCTCACTGAACAAAATATGAAAAAATAAAAAACGGTTCAGAGGAAGCTAAACGGTTCATTTCCAGTGAAACAGCAACTCTCATGTGAAGGGGTAGCTGTTGTCCTGCGTTGTGTATGCTTTCTTTCTATATTTACATATATGGTATGCATGTAACTGATCACAGATAGCCAGCAGCTCGGTGAAGGAGAGGAAGACAAGACGAAATGGGACCTTAGCAGGTGTGTTTCCAAACTGGAAGACAGCCTGCGGGAGGTGCTGTCTGATGTGTTAGAGGTGGAGATGAAGGCTGCTTATGAAGACCTCTGGTTAGAGGTGAAATATATGCTTTGGAATTTCACATTATCTTTGTGTCAGTTTTTTTAAATGATTGTCTCTAGTAGGTGGATAAATATTGTACATGCACGTACACAGTATATATGTACATTTGACAATGATGAATGATATGCAGATGTTATTGCATCACATGGGTATTGATCTGTTATATAAATAATGATTTAATTGATAATAATTTCAGGCCATTATTTTCATTGTGTTTTTTCCTGTCGACAGATAGTCTATCTAAAACCACCCTGGTCTCTTCAAGATGTCCTGCAGTGCTTGAAAAAGCACTGGATTGCTGTCTTTGGGCACATTGTCCCACGGAGGAAACAGCAAACTGTTTTAAATCTCATCGAATTCTTCAACTCAGGTATGTAGGGAGGCATGTGGAAGAGGGGGAAATATGTGTTTCAGTGGTTTTCATACTCTAATATGCACCTTTCTAAGTTCAAAACCTTGGACTCCGCCGCAACAGTGTTTGGGTTTGTGTTAGAAATCCTGTTGCCACCAGCTGACTTTATATCAAAACAATGTTTAAATATGTAATAACAGCTAGGGGGGAAACATAATACAGAAAAGTATGTATTTCAATTCAATAAAGTTTTTTTGAACTGAATTAAAATACATAGTAGTGGATGGTCAGGTAGAGGTCTCTAAATGTAGGTCACTGTAAACAGTCTTTCTCTTTCTTGGCCATAGTCCAAACACCAAAACACTCAGACACTCAACACCTAACAGTGTTTCGTTGTACAGTCACTTGAGAAACATAACATAGAAACTATAAATAAAAATTGTATTTAACTCAGCACAGAAATGAATCTGTCCCACATTGTTAAGACATCTGAGTCGACTCAGTTTGGAAATCAGCTCTTCTTCATGAGCTGTGACGTTCAGTTCTCAGTGTGTTAACCTCTTGCATTGTTTTGATTAGCATATTCTCTTGGTTTGAGGTGGAAAGGCTTGATAACATCACACTACATACACACACACACTGTAGATTAAAACATTTGCTGTCACTTTCCTTGAGCTGATTTTAATCTTTTGAAGGTGAACATCAGAGTTTGAAAAGAGCTACGAGCATAAAAATTCACACAGGGAATCGGCCAAGCTGAGCTCCCTTAGGTGTTTAAATGCAAAGATATTCTGTGTTCCACTGTTAGAGGTTCCAGGCTATAAGCTGAGGGTTTGTGATAAAAATGGTCTGTACAAAAACTGCTGTTGTTTTATAGGTTTATAGTTATTAAATGTAAGAGTTGCTTAATGAAAATCTCAAATGTCCAAAATCTCAGCCTTAGGGAAATATTTTTAGTCCTTCTTGGAAAGTGGTGTTGAGATACTGACTCATCCTCCAGATAAAACCCTTACTCCTCTGGGGTATGACGTTGTCTGCCCTGCACTGCGCTGGAACCCTACAGAACTACATAAAGAATCAGGTCATCCGCTAAAGCAGGACACTCAAATGTGTGTCAGAAAGATGCTGAGTCGCCCACTGCAGCAATTCTTGCTCTGGATCTTATCGCTGGATCTAATTACATTATGCTCACAGTGCTGAGTGTGTGTGTGTGTGTGTTTGTGTCTCAGATTCAGTCTTCCTAAGTCCACCTGTGTGGGCGTGACTGCTGCACAAGTGGCACAATGGTTTTTAATCCATCCAAGAATGTTAATATTTAAAACAATGGAGTTTTGCCCTTGTTCTGAGTATCCTTGGTTCACGAGCGTGATTCTGGATTTGTTGGTACCACGCAGCCTGGCTCTGTGCCAGGGCTCTGAAAGTAGGAGGAGGAGGAGGAGAGGGAGGAGGAGGAGAAGGAGAAGGAGGAGGAGGAGGAGGAGAAGGAGGAGGAGGAGGAGGAAAGAAAGGAGGGATAAACTGAATGTGAGGTTAAGAACAAATCTCGGAGTGGAAAAGTACTGCATGTGATTTTCTGGTCTCTTCTGCGCAGGCTGTGTGTGTGTGTGTGTGTGTGTGTGTGTGTGTGTGTGTGTGTGTGTGTGTGTGTGTGTGTGTGTGTGTGTGTGTGTGTGTGTAGTTGCTTGTAGCTATACTTGTTAGGACTGACTCTTCACAGACCTCTATAAAGTAGCAAGGCTGTGATTTACAGTTGGTTAGGTTACAGTAAGGGTAAGCTTTATGGACAGGCATGTAGCTGTTATGGTGATGACCACAGAGTAAGACCACAAGAAGTGAATACACACACGCATGTAGCAAAAACACCATGAGTTTGTGTAGCTGCCTTGTTTTTGGCCAGCGTGCCCCGCTGCCTGTCTTTGTCTTCCATTTTATTCAAAGCAGTTCTTCTCAGAACATTACCCAGACAGAACATCCTCTCGTGAAAAAAGCTTTGCTGTTCAAGTAACACCTCTTCCCTTTGCCTCACTTTCATATGTCTGCTGTTTCTCTCATCGGGAAGTGTGGGTACACATAACAACAGTCCTACAGTAAATCTTACTTTCCTAAGGGTGACAATGTTCAGTCTTTGTTTAAGGTGTTTTAGAGTGGTGTTGATTCAACTACATTTTAGAGACTGCATTGAATTGTATTGCATTATACCCCATTAAAATTGATGAGGGCGTTCATTTGAGTTAGTTGTGCCTTATTAACTGAGTGTGTGTAAACCTTGTGTGCATGTGCATGTCCCCTTTGTTTTGCGGTCATCTGATGGCCCATGTATATGTTTTATATATATGTTCTTGCAGGTAAAACAATGGACTGCAGTGCCACCTTAGCAGCCCTTCAAGAAGCTAAAGAGCTCGTGAAAGCTTTTGGGAATCGTTCAAGCCGTGTACCCAGTGCCATTTCAGTAATGGACAACATTTTCAATAAGCTACAGTCTCAGGTCAGTCATCAGGTCAGGTCGTCTGAAGTTCGCATTAGTTCTAAAAGAACTACACTTTACATCCTTTTTCTGTTGCGTCAATTGCGTCTATACCCAGAGTGCACTTGAAGGAAGTCTATTCTCTTTTAGCTTTGAAAGATCTGATAATGAGCACCAAAACAACAATTAAGCAGACAGCAGGATGTATTTTCTTATATGACGCAGCCTTTTATTTTACACTGTTGGATTCTGTTTAATATTTTTCAATTTGAATAATTGCTCCATCTGTTTGTACAGAGAGAGCCTCCTGCCTGTGATGTTGTCATGAATGATGATGATGAAGACAAACAACCCATGTCTGCTCAGGTCTCTCATCAGGAAGTGTGGGCCCTGTTTGAGAACATCTGGTCCAGTGTGTATCAAATGAGGTGGGTGTGATGGAGATTTTTTTTTTTATGGATGCAGTGCTAGGATTCCACTTATGATTAAACCACAGATAACCACCGCAGGTTAGGATGATGTGGTCTGTACTGATTTTTCATTTGCTTAGACCTGAGCTTTTTATTTATCGTCTACAGCTTATGTCACCATGACTTCTATTATTATTGCTATTCAGGACAGTGTACAAGTGAACATGCAAACAACAAATTACCTCCTGACTAATACACCAGAGTTCAGTCCCGTAATTAGAATTACAATAAGTGGTTATATGATAAATAATTTGGAGGTTGTTTATTTTGATATGTATTTAGTTTTTTTTTTCCGTTCCATTGACCTCTGAGGTCATTATTTTCTGTCATGTTTCAGCTTGGAAGTGTTCAAAGCACTGGGCTTTGACCCTCACACCATGCAGAGTGCTCAGCCAGTGGGAGGTCCTCCACCACCACAGGACGCTTTGACTTGTTTGCACAAACTGTCCTCCATGGTCTCACAGCTGCTCCAAGCCTTCAGCAGGTAACTCAGCCTCATCTTATCACTGCTGTCAGTCTGAACATACCACCAGACATTCTGCTCCTCTGCCCCTCTCCCACAATGTGTTCACTTTATACTGTATTCAGTCTATTAAATTTGATCATTTGAGTTTAAACTTATAAGGGCATTTTGTACCGTGTCTCACAATTGTGACTGTGCCTCTTATAGAAAACTTTAACTCAGCTCAAGTGTGAAGAAAAAATGGTGTATAGAAAGGGGATCTTAGGAACCGATCTCTTAAGGCCAACGTTACATTTCATGCCACTGGCAGACTATTCTGTCCGTCTGTCATTATGGATCTAAACATCCCTGCTTGTCCATCTTCACTGAACCCTTTAACTTGACCTTCTTCACGCCCTCTAAGAAGCCCATTTAAACTGTCCTTGATCTGTCCTTAACCAGCCTACTCCTTCCTCTGTCCTGGTTATGTGTGTGTGTGTGTTGTGTTGTATGACCTCATAGAGCTAAGGCCCTATTTGGCATGTAGTCTTGGTCTGGCTATAATCTGCTTGACCTTGTAGCTTTGCCTTATCACCTTCCCATGACGCAACAGGCAGCTCTACACTGTAGCACTTGTTAGCTTCTCAGTGTACACTCAAGAGGGATAATGCTAACAGTTACCTGTGGGATGTCTTCACCCTCCTATAAGCTTTGCCAGTGTATCTGCTTGTGCCTGCATTCGAACATATTTACATTTCACACAGGACTTTCATGAAAACATGAAAAATGATGACATTTGCAGTGGAGCTCTTTATGGATTATGTGTTCTGTGAACTTCTACTTAAACTATGCCAACGTGTTTCTTTCTCTGTTTGTTCATTGCTGTCCCAAAGCGTTAAAATTTGGCTTGCAACACAGGTTTGCAGTCACGCCCTCCTTTGACTTCCTTC
The DNA here is from genome assembly GCF_017976425.1 of Toxotes jaculatrix. NCBI lineage: Eukaryota > Metazoa > Chordata > Actinopteri > Toxotidae > Toxotes > Toxotes jaculatrix. Next base: position 17,522,816 of record NC_054399.1, on the reverse strand, counting down.
CCGTTCACTCGGCTTTGGCTTGCATGGCTGCTGTGGCAGGTGCAGGAAAACATTCAGCAGTGGGCGTTTTTCACAGAACACATTTTGACATGTTGCAGTTGGAAAAGCACAGGTGTAAATAATAAAAACTAATGACGGCTAAATTCCATTTAGCTGCTTCAGTGTCAGCGTTCTGGTGTTGATCCTGGCCCCTGATCCATCAGTTGACTTAACATGATTTAGGAAGATATTTTTTGATTTGTCTCTCTTATGATGTCCCCTCGTCCCTCCCCCTTCTCTCACATATACGTATAAAATATCAAAGCAACACACAATCATAAGATCCAGTCAGTGTCAGTACATTATTCATTCCCTGCACAGGATTCACTGTGACATTTTTGGTCTCTTTGAGGACAGGTAACGGTAAAACTCCTGCCATCCAAAGGGCAAAGTGTCTGCTGATATCCCACTGTTTTATCCACGTGTCACTCTGAACTCCTACTCTCACTGTAGGTCTGCAAATACAGCATAGACGACTTTTCCTTGCTGCTGAAAATAACCCTTTTTCTTGTGTGAAGATAATTTAAATGAAAAAAAAAATCCAGTTGACATTTTAATTGAGGTTCAGGATGTATTCACTACATGAGCTAAGACTGTTCGTTTGAGATGTTCTTCTTCTTGTGGTTTGCAGTTGATCATAATACTAGTGATGTTGTGTTTCTTTCTAGGCTTTCGTTATTTCCTGTGTGATATTTCTGCTTTGCTTTGTTTGTGTAATCTTTGCTCTGCTCCCTCTGAATCTATAACACGTCACTTCACACAGGAAACATCTTAGAGTGCTGAATCTGCACAGTCAAATAGAAAATTTACCAGTATTTGGACAGTAACCGGAAGACAAGGGTGTTGTTAGATATTTATCTCTGTAATGATGGGGGGAAAAAAAATAAGAAAAGTGATGCCTCCATTGTGCATTGTGTTCTCGGCTCAGTGGCTATAAAACTGACAAAACAGGCCTCTCAGATCTTAAGGCACTAAGCTCCCAAGCATGTGTCCCAGGTGGACTTTACTATCACTTAAAAGCTCTAAACCTCTATAGCTCCCTGTTTATTGCTTTTGCCATGTAGAATATAGCTTACATGGTGGTATTTCATTACCTGATGTTTTGTCATATCTAACGTACACCTTGTATGTTTTGTTAGATGGCGTGTTCTCACTGCGTGTGTTAGGGGTTGATCGTTTCCTGTTGATAATGTTGTGACAGTACACCTGCGGCTGCTTTCCTGGCTCTTTGTGTGATGTTAATCAGTCTAAAGAGGAACAGTGTCCTCTAGTCCTCTCTCAGTCATTTTTGATGATGGTATTTTTTTTTGCCTTTGGAGCTTTTAGTGAAAACAGACTACTGTTTTATAAGTCTGACATCCTCGGAGAAATTTGTTATTCAGGGTCATAAATTCTTCATCATGGATTTATTTGGCAGATGGATTTATTTATTTAAAAGAAAATAAAAATTCTTGTAGGCGCTTTTGACTATGTCAGAACATAACATATAAATAACAAAAGTATTAAATACCTTGGCAGCTGTGAATGTTTTGGAATCATCTTTTTGCCTCTATGCTACCTTCATCTCTATCTGCAAGAATCTTGGTACACCGTGTGTATGTCTTTGCACTCTGCACTCGTCCATGCACATGCATGTGTGTATTTGGCTGCTCAAGTGCAGTTGCCTAGGAGACAGTCAGACTCATTTTCACGTGTTTGAGCAGAGCTATGACTCATTCCTTACAGGCTATCTCCCTCTGTCTTGCTCTCTCTCATTTTTCTCCGTATGTGGACACTAGGTATTGATAATTTAGGTCTCTGCTCAAATGACCATTTTCTCTTCCTCATCTTTCTCTCGTTTTCCTGTCATTTCTTTCTCTCTTTTTGTCTGTTGCTGTATTTTTCACTGAGGTTAGTCCTCTTTTGCTGTATGTAGTTACTGACAGTGGTGTGTGCTTGCATTTGTGTGTATAAATGGCCTTGTGGTTGAAAGGCACCACATAAATAAACTTGCGTTTTCTTGTGTGAAAGCATTTAAGAGTTGTGTACTCCAGAAGATCCAACCCAGCTGAATGTTTCATTCACTTGGTGTAGTCAGATTTACTCTTTAAGTCTTATTATTTGTGGAAAGACAAAATGTCATATTATAATATCGTATCAACTTTTTGACTAACTGACTCCAGTCTCACTGGGGCGATGATTAAAGTGCCACAGCTTTTCCAGCTTCGCCTGGAAGTGAGTTTATTTCTAATTTTTATTTTATTTATTTATTTGTTTGTTTGTTTGTTTGTTCGTTCTTCAGTGTCTTGTCCTCACCCCCTGGTTTGGAAGAAGTCCAGGCACTGCTCAGCATCATCCACTCTAATAAGGTTTGCGCCATTTAACAGTTATTCTCATACAGTTAGATGTTGTTTTAATTAAAGTCATTTGATGTTTTTCTCCTGCAGTGTTCTTGTTATGTTCATCTCACCTTGACATGTTCATTTTTACCTCAGCTGGTATGCGTTGTGTTTCAGATTGTTAATGTGGATTCCAGATTGACAGCCAGAGACCTACTTGATTGTTTCTCACAACAGGACTACAGGTAGGACACACATAACACTGATAGTTGCATGTATAGGTTGTTTACATAGAGCATACATTTAAATTGTTGCCATCACACTATGAGCCCTGTCTGTCAGGTAAATCAGATGGATTTCCTGACTCAGTTCACACCCTTGCTACAGCTGTAATCTCACCAGTCTGATTGTCATGTATAAGAGGAATTAAGTACATTTTAATATTCAGGACAAGTCTAGGATAGCTTTTATTCACTGTCCTCTGGAGGCTAAGTGCATTAAAGCTAGTGAAATACATCCAGCACCGCCTTGACATGTACCCAGTGAGTTTGATGTATGCATTTAGCAATGCCTGTCCTGTGACCAGATACCACAAACAAACCTGCTCAGGTTCTCAGAATTCTGGCGTTCTTTGTTATAGCATGCCCAGACAGGTTGTTGTTTTCCCAGCATCACAGCCTCTATCATAGCCCTCCTCCTAAATATCCCCAGCAGAGCTCTCACAGTGTTTGTGGTCATGTCAACACTTGCTCCAAACAATTGTGACACTAATTATTAACATTTCTTTGAAGGAATGCTTGTTTAATCTAACAGGCGTACCATAGTAACCTCCAAGCTGGTGTGTAACAGGAGCGCAGTGCTCACATGCAGTTACCTGGACCACAAATGAAATAGAATCCCACACATTGCCTCGGAGAGTCAGGATTTATCTGTTGCATGGACGAGAACTAATTCAGGTTCTGTACTAAGATTTAAGTGGTGGAGTGAATAAGTCGTACATGTTAAGTAACCAGCTGCCTTTATTTGAGCAATGGAGATTAAACAGTGCTCCTACATGGACTCATATAAACTCTCATAAAGTAAAGCAAGTGTTGACTTCCCGGGCTGAGCCAGGGTCACAGCTGAAGTGTGGTAATGTCGCTTCACCAGCCTGTTGTCAGTGTTGTCTATTTAAAGTAGCTATATCTGTCTTAAATGGCTATATCTCATATATGTTTAAGTGGTAAAATATGAGTATGCCCTTTCTCTCACTCGCTCATGTAGCACAGGTTCTACATGTACAGAATGTCGGGGATTATCTTTCATGTCTGAACACTAAATATTACCACCTATTAGTGCACAGTTATCCTACTTACGCTGCGTATTTTTGGCTGCTTTTTTTGTCACCTCCCTTATGACATGGTTTAACTTATGCTTAAGCTACAGCTAGTGTTCACTGGATTTGTCATTTAAGAGCTGTGTCACTGATACTGACTGACAGCATATGTTGTTTGCTATAAATAGACTAATAGGCTGATAATAAACTGACACAGCCACTGACAGCCATGGCTGGAGGCATTATGTTTCCGGGTTTTCCTTCCGTCCCATTTTTGTGAACGCAATATCTCAGGAACACCTGGAGGGAGGTTCGCTTAGAGTGAAGGAAGAACTGATAACAATTTGCTGGTCAGAGGTCAAAGTGAACACAGAATGTCCATTTCACCAAAAAATACACTTAGTACCTTTTATTAAATTCCTCCAAAGTCTTTACTTCATATATTATAAGAGTCTGGACAGACATGGATGTAAACTGCAACATGACTGACTGGCAGAGGAATACAACCCTGAGGCGCTAATTTTAGTCTTACAGTGTTTTTGGGGGGTCGTTATTGTGACACCCATGACTGCTTGTTATCATGTGTTAATACTGGGCATGCTCTGAATCATTAACAAACACACACACAATTTTTTAACACTATCATTTTTAAATTTTATTTATAATTTTTTATCCATAGTCTCCAACAATACAGCAACATTATACACACACACACAGAGAATCACTAACCGCCATTCCTGCTTCATCATGACGTGGTTCTGAAGCTAAATTGCAGCTGTATTTTTGAGTGTAGATTGAACCCAGCAACTGCCATGGAAACAAGCCACAGTTCCACGTATTCAACAGATTATTTGTTTCCTGGCCTTTGTGTGTGTCCTCTCTTAAAGCTGCTGCCTGACTGTCGGAATCTGTTTCTGATGATTTTATAACCCCAGGATAAGAAATGCTTTCACTTACACTGGAATTTATTATATAGCTCCATTAATCAATTATTCCTCTATAGATCACTTCAAATAAATGACTATTCATTAGTAACCTGGCTGCTGTTGTACTGATAATGATTGATATAATCAAAGCTATTAATTAGCTGAAGTGAGTTTAAGAAGGATGATCATTAGATAACAGGAAGTATTATTTTCCTGTATTTCAGAGAATTAAAGTACTTTCTTGCTTGGAATAATGATGTGAAGCCAAATAAAACCAAAGGTTGATTTAGTATTAAAGACAACATCTGCTGTGTCACTTCGCGGAAGAGCTTTGCGGGCACTTAGCAGTCACGTAATTCCAGCTTTTGTTTCAACAGGTCACTACTGAAAGATATAGTTAAGCCGGCTATGTTGTCATTGTAAATTTTTTATCGGTTACATTCACTGTGAAGTGATCTAGGCCTTTACTTGGCAAGCACATTATCCATGGTGTTAAATATTTGATTTCTATGCTCAGTGCAAGTGGCATGATGTCATAAGTTATATAAAGCCTCAGGGAGGCCTTTTCCTGGATCGTGCACAGTCATTGACAGGCAGCTTTCAGGACAAACAGGCCTTAACAGCAGATAAGCCTCTAGGGGAGTTCTGAAATGTTAGAAATGTCAGGTTAAAAAAAAAAATACTTTCTGTGTTGCTTTCCATTCTTGAAACGAAGCCTGTTTGTTTTATAATAAACAACAAATGGGAAAGTGACCAGCATAAGATTATGCTGTTACCTTGCTACTGCATTTGGTAGGATTTTACACATACAGAGGCAGAGCTATAATGTGTTCAGAGAGGATATAGGTTATGGTACATTCTGATAAACGGTTTGAAGCACAGTGTCAGTCTGAAAAGACACAAACGCTCTTGTGTGTTTTACATAAGCCCATTTCTGAAAGCCATCTCAATTTTTTTTTTTTTTTTTTTTTTTTTTTTTTTTTAGTGAGTGGGAGGGAAAGGAACACAACCAAACAAACGTGTTTTCCAGTGTCAGTGTTTCTCAGCTTAGTTTTCCTTCTGCTAGGATCGAATCAAGTCCATTAAACATGTCTTTCTACCTGCTCGTGATTGCGATTTCTATACACATGCGTGACTCTAATTGTCTGTGGTCTCCCCGGTGTCGTTTGGAAACATGTTTCCGTGTTTATACATGCTGTATGAACGCATTCTGATGATTTTGCTGCACCTGGGTCTTTTACACCTCTGAATATGTCATCAGCGCTGAAGCCTCTTGTCTTTTAATGCAACATATCTCAGCTGCTGGTTACCACAGCTGATAGGTGAGAGCAAATGCATCATTTGTTAAGGCACCTCGCTCTTTCACTGTATGTGTTTTAATCTAAGCTTGCGTGTTGTAGCATCAGTGTTTAATTTATATATTGTTTCTTACATAATTCATTGGCTCAGACAAGCGACTTTAAACATCAGCTCCTTATTCTTTGCGGTCACCGCTGACGGCATTATATTATACCCTAATATTTACACAGTAGTTTTACTTAACTCAGTCAAACAGAATGGCCGAGGGGAAACACTGCTCTGATATTTTATAAAAACTAACCAGGCTACTGGGAACAGCATGTAGTTCAATAAAAGAAAGCCTGAAGCCTCATATTACTTAATTTTCTTTTATTCAAATGGTACACTGAAGAGAAACTGCTGTGTGTTTTCTCACCCTGTCAGTCCTTCTTTCAACTGTTAAATGAAAAAAAGATTATAGCCAGATGTAGAAGCTTTTGCTTTCATCCTCTGTTCCATGATATTACTGCAGTAAATACTTAATATTTCATCATTTACGACTGTAACCCGACTGCACCAAAAACCTTTGCGTGTCTTCATGTGTCAGACATTTCATAAGCAAACCCAGTGGCCCCATGTTATCATTGACTGGCGCTCTTTCATCAGCCTTTCTCCGAGGATGTCAGACTTTTAAGGTCGGTGTTTTGCTTTCAAATCATCATGAAATGGAAAAAAATACTTTTATAGAGAACTTAGTTTTATTTATTATTTAGAACTTTATTTCTCTTTAAAAAATAAAACTGAACAGGACATTGATCCGTGTGTCCATAGCCGCATCCTCGAATCTGATTGGAAGCTTTCTGTGGAACAGAACAACATGATTGGCTGGTGGAGATCAGCCATCAGTTATGTCATGTCACCGTGTCATGTGGCCCTACGTTCAATTCAGTGCAAATCGTTACTGTTTGCTGGGGATATCCATTAACTACCTGTCAAACACATATAGGCTGTTATGTAACACACAGCAGCAGCACAGCTCTCCCACTTTGTACATACATTGCTGCTCTGGGTCAGTGACTCTGTGAAGAATTCATGTGCGTCACTGACTCTGTGTCATTACGTTCAGACATTCTTCATGTGAGATGCTTGATGCGAACGCCGTGTCACTGATGAGTCCGTGGTTGTCAAAGTACACACACTGACAGGAAGCCTTTCACACACGGTCTCTCTTTACACGGAGCACGCCGGAATGTAACACCACATGAGTTGTGACAGACCAACACATCCTGGGAGTGAAGAGTGGGTAACACAGCCTGTTGTTTGCACAGGTTATGAAAACACACACAGCTGCACGCTTGGATGGAGAAGGGGAAGAAAATGGATGGAAGTAGGGTGAAAACAGGGGGGCGTCAACAGTGAGGCCGATTCTGGTCTTTCTTTCCTCCTTCTCTCTTCCCTGCAGTTACGTAACGTTCCAATGGAAACAAAGCAGAGGAGGAAACAAAACAAGCAACAAGCTCCCTCAGTGTCTCTGCTGCTAAGCAGCCGTTGCCAAGACTTCAGCAGCCAATTTGTGCATGCGTCCATGCTCACAGAGAAGACGGGTTGTGTGTTTTTCTTGTGCTTTTGTAACTGCGTGGATGTATATGTTGTTGTAACCAGAAAAATGTAATAGAGTTGGACAGAAGTGAGCGCAAATAGCTGACGCTGAAACACGGGGCTTCTGGAAGCTGCAGCTTACACAGAAGCTCTTTTGTCTCTTCTGTCGTGGACATTCTGTGCTGATCATGGTCAGCGCATAGAAAGTTCACTCGTAAAGATCTCTGTGTAGCATCATCCAGATCGTACACTGTACGGTTCTACATCTCTCCACTGGATTATGGAACATTTTTAAAAACCTTTTGCTGCTTATATTGTTTGAAAAATAAATAAATAAATAAATGAAGACACTGATCTAAACCTGGAAATAGAGTCTCAGTCAGCAGGATTTGTCCTTTGTGAAAAGCCCGAATAGGTCAGCAGAAATCATTTCATCAGAAAACAAAAATATACACAATGAACCATACTGGCCAAAGTATGAAAACTTGAAATATTAGTCACTTATATTGTAGTAAATAAAGTATTTTTGTATAATATCAAACATTCATGACTAACATTCATAACTATAATTGTGTTCCCAGGGAGAAGCTGAGAGTTGGAGGGGCCCAGTTCATGGAGGTAAAAGAGGCCCTGGATCGTTGTGTTGGGGCCACAGCTCAAAACATCACCTTCAGCACATGGCCCTGAATGGCCCAGTGCCAGGGAGTTTGCACATCAGCCAGTGAGATGCCTTGAATGAACTGACATCATTTCCTTGAAGTAAAAACTATAAGTTAAAGTGACGTTTGCTTTTATTGTGCCTCCTGTGACTGCACCTGTTCCCTGTGACAGACAATATTTTTGTCTGTGGATGGTTCTCCATTATTCTAAAGGGTAGAACATTGGTTAAATTGAGGTTCTACTTTCTGTATCAGGCACGTATATCATATCTCCTGCCACAACTGAGCAGTGTTTTCTCATTGTTATATTTCAAGTGTGATGTAGTTCAGTAAGTCCATCAGCATTTAAGTGATTAGTTAAATCACAGTGCTGGTTTTCATTTTTAATATTATTATTTATATTTTCTTTTGTTTGTTATATACACAGAGAATATGGAAAAAAAAATTTATTTGGTCATATTTTTGGACTGAATGTGTAATGATGCAACACTGATGTCTGAAATCCTTGGTATCCCACCGCCCACACCCACCTCACCCTCTGTGACAACTGACCTTTTTTTAAATGACTAAACTGTGACTAAATATATATTATAATGTCTGTTCACTGTTTGTCAGCCCTCAACCAGCTTAAAGGAATTATTTGATATTTTGGCAAATATGCTCATGAAGGCACATGACCCCCATAAAACCCAAACTTCATGGTTTGACACCTTCTTACTGTCATACTATCTCCTGAACATGGGATTTCAAAATCATCGTGTTAGAAAGTCAACAGATTGTCCTTTTGAACTGCCCAAGTGTCTCAGTGAGACACTGCAACACAATTTGCTGTTTTTTGAAAGCTACAGCTGTCGGTGAGGATGTGAACCAGTGAAACTACGTTTTCAGATTTTGCTTTTTTTTTTTTTGTTTATTTTTATAAGCCTAAATGGAAATGATTTGAGAACATAAATTATATTTTAAGTAAATAAGTTAAATGTTTACAACAAGAACGAGTTTTTGAAGTATTGTTTTATTAGAGACTTCTTTTTCTCATCTGCATCAGTTGCTTCCAATGAACTTTTGTATAGAAGTGATTTCCAAACTAATTCAGCCTCAGACACAGTATTACAGTACAGTATTTCCTGCTAGTGTTTTAGGAGAGGCTCACCTGTGTAGTACTGTATGCATGCTGTGATTAATATGACCTGAGCGTGAGTGCATGTGGTTGCATGTGTGTGAGTGTGTGTGGTGACTAAGGGGATTAGAGAGCAGGTGACGCCAGCAGACAGGCTGAGATTACACCTGCTGCTGCTGCGACACACACACTGAGGCTAAAGCATCAGACGTCACGCAGGAGGAGGTGGAGGGAAGACGGAGGGGGAGAGGACGGATAGCGGTGGACAGCGATGATCTGGATTTACTGAACTTCCTGTCTCGTTAATTCACTGGAGAGCTGGATGCCCTGCAGACGCAGCTGCTATTGAACATTTTGTTCAGTTATGTTGTTTGACTCATTGAGTTTTTGTCACAGATGTGTCTCCTGCGTCATAAGTCTTTTTACTGCCTTAGAAATATTAGTGAATTTTCAGTGTCTTAAACCACTGACCCAAAGGGACCCTTTCTCACTTCACTGTATAATGAAGTGCCTGACTAATGTGAAACATAAATGTGAAACAGCATTTATCCTAGATTGTTGACGTGATGGAAATTTCCACAGGGGAAAAGCAGCCTTTCTGGATTTTATTAACTTTTGTCTGAAAATGTTTTGTTTTTTTTCACTTCTCTGGTTCAGTGTCTGCCCTCCAAGACAAAGAGAAGAAGTTAGCAAAACATGGTATGTAAATGTTCCTAATTTATCATGTAAAGGAACAGGGCTTCATCAGCCTACATATAGCAAAAATGACCCTTGTCAGTGTCTAAGTATTTAGTCCCTACTTCCTGTAGCACGTGGCCCTGCTTTTTTTTTTCCCTGACTGTCAGGTGTGCCTGCAGAGATTATCAGAGGCTAACTTGTGAATGAGTGCAGGGTAGGGATTTAACCATCTCTGACTGGCCGTCAGGGATATCTGAGGTCATGCAGATGCAACCAGCTCAGCTGGTCCTCTTTCAACACTCTCGCAGCCCAGAATGACTTGTCGTCGTCCCTTCCTGCTGAGGTCTGTTAGCCAGCTTAGTATAATCTCCCCTAAAAGACACTTAGAGGAGCAGAAAAAACCTGGCTTAGTGTGGGAGTCCCTGAGGAAAATGGTGGCAATGAAAGCTTAGACAGCAATGACCAGGGCACAGTAATTACTCGACTCCAAAAGCAGAGCCAGGTGGACACGAGGCAGCAATAAAGTCTAAATTTGGGGGTCACATAAATCAACTTTTGGCAATTTAGTCAAAGCTTCTGGCCTCTAAAACCTACAGTACAACCACCAAAATCTGACACACATTTAGAAAATAGGCTGAAGACAAAAATCAGATTTAAATGATTTATTACTTAAGAAATGTTAGAAATGTGATTATTTTCCTGCTCTAACATTCGTTCCAGAAGAATCTGCCAATGCCTGACACTTTAAACACAAAAGAAAAAAAAAAAAAGGATCTTCAGTAAACTGCATCTCTACATACATCAATTAGTTAAAATCACAATAACAAAAGTTTGGTTAGCAGAAGCATGGTTGTGCGTGCACAAAAAGTGAACTAAAACTGGCACTGGTTAGATTCATTGACTTAAGCTGTCTGCTACTACTTTTATTTTATTGGTAAATCAGCAGTGTATAAAAAATATAAAAAAGGCCATTATTTAAGATTCAAAAAGCAATCCGGCTTGTTTAAAATGACACAAAAAGCCATGACAGGTGTCCATCAACTCTCACTCTGAGTAAGGCTTCAAACCGCTGACCTTTAAATATGTGAGCAAAATTACATTTCCACAACAGAAATATTCTTAAATAAACTTTAAACTTTCAGAAGTCAATCGTCACCACTCCATACTGCCACCTTCCAAGTGACCAGCAGTAGATAAGCTCATCTGAAAACCCTCTATGAAAGTGACAAACCTTTCAACTCTAAGAGAAAAAGAAAAGCACTAAATGTGTATTAAATGTTGGCATATGACAAAAAAAATGAGGAAGGAACAAAATATGTACAGCACGAAAAAACATTGTATGCAATATGCAAAGGCGTCATGTTGCTTTGGGCAACAACCCTCCCACCCGCCTCCCCACCCGCCAAATGTAAGCCAGTCTTCACTGAAGACCCCTCACCCCCCCCGTCCCCAACCCCCCGTCCCCACCCACACATATCCGCTCATACACACACACAGAACATCACGAAACACGATTACGTCACTAAGCCTGTTAGTTTGGAAAAAGGTGAAGCACTGTGAAACTCCCAAGCCCCTTCTCTCCTTCCGGCCTCCTCCCACCACCTCCCTGTCTTCCCCCTCTTCAGTCAGAGAGGGGAGACAGGGCCTTGGCGCAGTCGTTCCACTCGTCCGTCTCGGGATTGTACACCTCCATCGTGTTGAGGAACTCGTTTCCGTCGAAGCCGCCCACGGCGTAGATGGTGTCGCCCAGCATGGCCACCCCTGCGTTGCTGCGTGAAGATGTCATGCTACCCAGCATCCTCCACTCATTGCGGGCGGGGTCATACACCTCCACACAGCGGAGCGCGTGAGAGCCGTCGAAGCCGCCAATGACAAACAGTTTGCCTGGACAGAACGAGAGAAATATCAACATCAGAGAAATATGACAAAATGGTCACTTTCTACACAAATACTGAATCATTTAAATCCAAAAGATACGTATTTTAATGCTCTGGGATCTTTTACCTCTTGTTTACATGAAACCATCTCAGTTTCCCACATGATGCTCTACTATATACACGCCACAAACATTGCCACAGAACTGCTGAACGCTTCGATCACTGCCCATGTTTTGGTCGTGGGCTTACCTGCATGGACAGCAACGCCGGCCCCCCTGCGAGCCACATTCATGGGGGCTATGAGGGTCCAAGTGTTGTTGTCAGGGTTGTAGCGTTCCACAGTGTTCAAGCAGTTCCACGACTCCGCCCCTCCAATCACATACATGAAGCCATCCAACTCACACACCGCTGCCTGATGCCTCCCTGAAAAACAAACTTGCTTAATGAATACAACTTTTCATTTGTCCCCGGGCTGCAAATATCACAAGACCACAAGCTGCTCTCTGATACTTTTAGTCTCATTCTTGAAACTAATGCTCTCTTTGGTCCAGCAATTCAAATTTTCCAGAAAAATGTGGGACTGTGTGGACACGTACTGATGTTAAGGGAGGCACAGCTGGACCAGGTTTTGGTCACAGGGTCAAAAGCATCACAGTTCTTCAGGCCCTTCTGCCCGCAGGGGTCCGACCCTCCCACAACATAGAGTTTGTTGTTCAAGGAGCAGACACCTTTTAAACAGAGAAGACAGGAATGAGCTAAACCCACTTAGCACTTAAAAGAGGCTAGTTCATTCATCTTAACTGAGATCATTACATGCAAGTCAGTTAATGAGTCCTTGCAGGAGGAACTGACCTGCATTGCAGCGGTTTGTCCTCAGTTCTGGCACTTGAGCCCACTCATCAGCATGTGGGTCGTATGTCTCTCCGCAGCTCAGCTCGTCAGAATGTCCATTTGAACCTCCAATCACGTACAGTTGACCCTGTGAGAGGTGTAAATGGACAAGTCAATAAGCGACACATCAACCTGGCACCTGGACATAAATTAAAATTTTTCTTGCCTAAGTACTTGGAAGCAACCAACATTAAGTTAACACAATTTAGAAACCCAACTATTTGAACAGAGAGGGGGTAAGTATGTGAGTATTTGCACAAGACAAATTGAAACTTGTTTGAACACAGAGCAGTTGCACTTCTGAGCCGATATTTAAAATGTCACTTTACTGAGTCAAATGTGGTTTAACGACGAATGGTAAACTGTACCATGAGAACAGCCATCTGGAATCGAGCCCGTGGAGTCCGCATGGGAGCGATGAAGGTCCAGCGGTCCTCGTTGGGGTCGTAACACTCCACAGTCCTCAGACACTCCTCTCTGTTGTAGCCTCCTAGAGAAAGATGCGCCAATGTCAGACTTAGAGCACACCATGTTTCCCACTCACCACATTTAAACAGAATATAGTCATATTAAGCCAAGTGAAAAGCATGTAGCTCCCACTCAAACTGTAAAAGACCAACTTCCATGTAGCTCTACCAGTTATGAACCTCACACAATTCCACATCCTCTTTAGACTCTTTAGTACCAACCTGCTGCGATGAGTTTTCCATTCAGGGCTGCGGTGCCCAGGCCGGAGCGAGCATAATGCATGGGTGAGAGCGGGTGCTCCTCCAGCTCCTCAGGCTGGGCCTCGAAGCTGAGGCTCTTCATCAGGCAGGGGGTGGAAGAGGGAGAGGTCTGAGGGCTGCTGCGACCGTGCAGGAAGATCACACACAGCACGCCGTCCAGCACGGCCAGACACAGATAGGTGTTGTCTGAAGGGAAGATTCCAGATTGTTAAGAGTCGTTTTAGGGAAGAAAAAAAAAAAAAATCCTTTTTTATTTCAAGTTGTTTAAATTTGAAGTTTTCAAGCCACCGGACTTCTGAAGTCAATCTCACCTATTCTCACTGTGCAGCATCTATGAGACTCGAGCAGATTCATGTATTTCATAAACATGCTTACTTGTGGTCTTCTCAGAGGCGATGTACTTCCACTCTCTCCTGGCTGTCTGTTTGGGGGCATTTGCTGCTTGGTTGGAGGGCGACAGGCTTCCTGAGGAGCTGCAGCTCATCTGTCTCTGGGTGCTCTCTCGTACGGGTTTCTTCTGCAAAAGCACAGTGCAGCTACAGAAGCCAAGCTTGCACCACAGGCCCAACCCGTGGCCAACACCACCTAATCATAACCCAGCCTACGCTTTGATCCGGCTGGTCTAATGTAGACATGACATAATGAACCTGCATTAATCTTGTCCGAGCACGTGCTGATATCTCAAGCCATCTGAAGCCAACAACACAGCACTGCAAACTACAGTCTCAGATCACGCTACAGTCATGTCTAACAGCACACAGTTCAGTCACAACTCAAAATGCTGCAGAGGGTAGAAAGCAGAGGCAGCCATCACTGCTCACGCTCAACTGGTTGAGATTAGTTTAAAAATCAAAACATGGTTTTAATATATGCTCAACAGCATAGCCAGGCAGGCACCAGAGCTCATTTCTTGCTCATCTACTGACATTAGTTTTTACACATTGGCTAAACTGTGGTATTAAATGAGCCATTATCTACTTCTAGCCAGGCACAGGTTGTGTAGTATTTTGAATGCATGGCCAGGCACAAGCTGTACAGAGCTAAAGCTACACACTGCCAAGCAAAATGTGTGTGAGACTTCACTGCAGTGAAGCCAGGCACAAGCTGCTGTCGAGTACCTGCACAAACTGAAGGTGGTCCTCCTCGCCACCAAAAACCTCACTGTGCCCCTCAATCACCAGCCCTCCATCCACCAGCTTATGGTCAGGTGAGTAGTACAGCGTTTGCACCTGAAAGACAAACAGGAACAACACACCTATGTGGCTGTCTCCATGGCAACACACTGAGATCCCCAGCATAAGGGGGAGGAAGGGGGGAGGAGGAGGAGGAGGAGGAAGAGGAAAGGGAGGGGTGGCAGTGCTGTGAAGAGGAGGAGGGGGAGGGGACGAAGGCCTGGATCTTCAGTCTCGTGAACGCAAAGCTTCCTTTAAAAAGACACACACGCCGTTGCCACTGCATGGAGTGGTTTCAGTGCTTGAGCTCAAGAAGGTAACTGACAGTGGGTCTCCATAATTTGCATCTAAAAGAAAGAAGAGGGAGCTGGTGAAGAAGCTGCATCTGGAAAAATCTTCTGTGAAGAATGAAGAGGAGGAGGAGGAGAAGGAGGAGGAGGAGGAGGAGGGGCTGCACGAGGCCCTCTTTCCACCTTAGCTGCTGGGAAACCGGTCCTCTAGCTGAAGAAGTTGTTCATTGTCATGGCAGCCACAATAGGCAGTCAAATCCAGATGACTAAAGACAGCTCTGCTGTTGTAACAACTATCAAGCTAATGCGTGACCATTATCCCGTGACAGATTAAATCCAGCAAGAAATAAAAGCAAAACTATTTATCTTCTGTTGAGGCCAGACAAAATAATAGAGTGGGAAACTGGGTGAAGCCACCCAGTTTCCCCTCTCAAGAGCAAAATTTAAAAAGAGAAAAAAGCAAAGGATCCTATATTTTTTATAGAAATGTGAGGAGTTGCTGAAAAGCATAATGTCAACTGTAAGGTTATTAATTTGTAAACTAGTGAAATCACCATGATCACGTGTTTGCCTTTTTCTGTCCAATGCCCGCTTTGAATTGTTGTTGAATATATCAGTGGATAGATAGGCCTGTATTCGCATGTACTGTTATGTACAGGAACATTCAACTGAATGTATTTGTTGCTAAAAGTTTGTGAGCAATGTTTTCTTTTAAATGCAGAAATGGGATGCATCTGTATGTGTGGCATGGACAGATGGGAGCACAGTGTTGGCTGCAAAGAGAGGCTGCTGAGAGGCAGTAGTGCTCCTCTCCTCTCTCCCTTTTCTCTGACTCATTACCCTGGTGGCTCAGTCCTGGCTCCTCAGTCTGGTCTCCTGCTGCTGCTAATAAACCTACAGGAGAGATAAATCAACGGGGAGGAGCGCCTGTTAGTGCTGGAGCAACAAACACGCACCTGTTCAGACAGTAAAGTGGCAGTGAGACAGCAGAATCAAGGGTCAGACCTTTGAGAACCTGTGTTTTTGTGTTTCAGAGGACAGGAGCACTGTAATACTCAGATGGGGTTGTATGTAAACCAACCACATACCCAAAAGAGAACAGTGAAAACAAAACAAATAAAAACAAAAACAAAAACAAGCAAACAGCAGCTCTTTTTGGCTCACCTCTAATTTGTAGTATGGGTCATGGGTACAGAGTTTCTTACTGCAAAAACCTCAACAAATCAGAGGGGAAAAAAAGAACAATCCTGACATAACAGCATGACAATGGCATGCCATTTCTACTCCAGCCCCCCTTCATGACTTCTTAACGTCAAAAACAGGAGGAGCCACAGGGAGGGGAAGGGGTGGGTTAGGAATGAAGATCAGCCTGAGTGCTGAGAGAGTTGCATGCCCTGATACTGACCTCCTCCATCAGCCGTTCCAGTTGGTCTCCATTCTCCCAAAGGCTACGCTGCACCCAGTTGAGTACCTTCGAGTAGAGCTTGCCATTGCTGGGCAGGGTCAGGTTGTCTTCTAGCATTACTTCTAACTGTAAACACACAAAGGGGATGAAACAGGAATCAGAGGTGGGAATAAAGTGAATGCATAACTAAGGAAATCAGTACATTGTACCTATGTGGTTGCACAGTGATAGGATTCACCGTAGTATTGTATTGAGTTGCTTGGAAATCACCCACGGCACTCAAATCAGCTAAGTTCCTGGTGCAAAATGAATGAATGGATTAATTACTGTAAAAAATTTCAATGTCCCAAAAGAATGGGACAGATTGGAAGTAGGTCAAATTAAAGGCTCGACTTACTTTTATAATTCTGTCTTCTCATTAAATAAACTTGATTATTCTTCTTTTGTTTCTACAAATGACCCAAGAGAGACTGTAGCAATTACCTAATGGGCCAAATAGCTGCCCGTCATTGATGTTTCTCATAATGATCAATGCAGCCCATTTAACTGGTTTGTGGTTTGCTTAACCATTGGATTTTAGCTAACAATTTGGGCTGCAACAAATAAAAGAATCACAAATAGATCATATTTCAATTATCTATTTTTTAAATTTAGGATGTGCCCAGCAGTCAATGACATGAAACTAAAAACAGCAAATTCTTTGAGAACCTGTCAAATAAATAAGTCACAGATTCATTTTGAGACCAACTTGTTATTCCAGCCCTACTCCCAGCTCATGTAAATCAGGGTAAAGCTTCACAGATAACCGTCTGTATACATGTTTACATTCCAACCCTGCACAGCTCCAGGTTATTTATCTGACGTGCACATCCTCAGCCAGAGAGTTAACTCTGTGAAGTACCTCGTGCAGTCCTCACATTCAACAAAAACCCACACAATGTAACCCACCTACACTAAGCTTCTCCATTGCATATGTTTAAGCCCTGTGCCCTTAATACATTCTCAGCTGGCTTTAGTGGTAGAAAATCTACAAGGAGGCACACCTACATACTATAAGTATTGTTAATCTCATGTCAAAGTCAGAAAGGTAAAAATACAAAGCTTAATCTAGTGGCCGTTATTCAACCTAAGACCTCCGGCGCTGGCTAGAGCAAAGACAGACTAGAATAGCCAACTGCCAGCAACTAGTGGCCTTGAAGCTGTATGATTAGAAAATGGCCCCAACTCTTGTACAGAACTCTTTAAAAGATTATTGTAAATTTAAGCTAGTACCTTGAGGCGGGGAAGTTTAAGGAAGTCCTCCTGTTCAGACACTTCCAGTAGATGGTCTTGGATGAAGGCGTCCACCTTGGCCAAAACTCTGGCATCTCCCATAGAGCTCGCAAAGTTCCGAAAGGAGATGGCGTTCTGGGAATCCATCTTAGACAGCAGGTAGTCACCACAAATCTGAGAAGCGAGTAGGAGATATTGGAGTAAGTTAAATGTTTCATTTCTGCACCATCTTGGACTACCATCTTGGATATGATTAGAAAACACACAAATAACACCAAACCTGTTTGACTCGCTCCATCTTGAACCTTTTGGCTGCAGAATAAACTTCCTTGACCAGCTCTTTGTCTGCCTTAAGTCTGTGTTGTGCACAAAAAAAACAAAGATGACATTGTTAATCATTTTCAAAAGAATTTTGCAGTGATAAGATCAGAGGCAAAAAAAAAAAAAGGTCAAAGGTGCTACTAACTGGGCAGTATAGGCATAGTTAAGCAAGATCTCCACAGCCTCAGGGTCCAAGTCCTCAAAAGTGACATGTGAGACTCCATGAGGCTCAATGTCACTATTAAAGATCTCAAACAGGTAAGGACTGCAGCAAGCCAGAACAGCACGGTGAGCCATCAGCTCATGACCACACACCTGGACAAATGAAGAGAGAGAAGAAGTTAAACATTTAAAACTTGTTGTACAAGTGAAAAAAAAAAACTGCAGAGTATCCATGTTCAAAGGGAAAATGACTGATGGAAAAAGTAATATATTAGGGCGTTAGTGTTAAAGGAAACTGAATAAAGACACCCACAATACTGATCTGCAGCAGAAACAGTGTCTGTCTTAAAAAAAGCAACATAATCAGTGGTTAAAAATTAATAGAGTTTAAAAAATTATTATGAGGAATTAGATACTTTTGTGCCTCCGTTCCAATAATGTAATTCCTGATTGGCAGCGAAAGTCTTTCAAAAAGGTCTGTACTGAGAACAGGTTCTCACTCTTGAGACATGAGACCAATGGAAACATTCATGTAAATGCTCAACTCAACTTTTTCTAGTTTTCAAGTTTAGCATGACTCACCCGGAATTTGAACAAAATAGAAATCACTCATCTCACACTGTTTTGTATGATCAATAAACATGTTTCGAATTTCATCCTCTACGGTATCCCCTTTGCATTAAACCATACCTGCAGTCTAACGTCGCAGAACTGACCACTCTTTCTCAGAGCGTTCATTTTGGCCACGGTGGAATCCAGGAAATTCTCATCCTCAAAGATCAAATAACCGTTTGGAATCATCTTGTTGAATTTTGATGGTATGCCTGAAGAGGAACAGGAAAAAAAAAAAAAAGAAGTGCTTTTATATGTAAAGCAATACTACCCAGCATGCTTGTCTTCAGCACATGCTTTCAGCTGTGCAACAATGTAATAGCTGGCTTTATTAATTGATGACCAGAGAGAGAGGATTAGGATTAGGTGACTGTAATGTGCATTGTGCATTATAATCTGTCCTATGCATTAGTCATGTCCTTACCTAATAGAGAATAATGCAAATCCAAGTAAGCACCACTGCTGAGAGTAGAACAGGAACTGAAGGTAGGCAAAGCAGGCTGAGATCACAGTGGAACCAAGTCTTCTTCACCCGAGGAAAGGGATGGGAAGTTGTCAGAAGAAATGCCAGTTGACTACACGGGCGTGATCAGTAGGGAGAGGGGGAGCAGCCGCACGGACAAACTATCAGGCTTGAAGCGACTGTAATCAAGTCCTCGAGATCCCGTTGGCTATAGAGTTGTACTTATTCTGTGTTGGTCATACATTATAACCTACAAAAAAGAAAAAAAAAAAAAGCAGGAAAGGGACATGAGTTTTAGGTTGACAAAAGGGCACACAGCTTATTTTGAAGTTGATGCTGCCTGTTCTTTGCACTCAAGCAATGACAGCGTGAGTCAATTGCACGTGGTAAAATCAAGGCAACCTCACGCACGGGAAGGCGGACGAGAACACTGCCTTCCCTTCTCCCCCCAGCGTCCTTTTCACAAGCCCAACATTTTCCAAACATGCAGCAGACCTCAACATTTCCTTATTCCCCACATGAAAAATAAAAAATAAAAAATAAAAATTCAGGAAGAGATGATCTGATCACATTATCCTCATGAAGTTCAGGAATTCAGGATTCTATCCCAATATGCTGTACACCAAAAGCTGTATACGTTGGTAGCTAGCCCATGCCTTCCATACTCCACCCTTATAACACCATCCATTTATTGCTTTAAATCTCCACACCTGCTGCTACGTCCCACCAGGCCAAGCAAGACCATTTAATCTGTCTCATGCCTTCAGCTCTGCCTCCACTCTCTCTGAAGAAAGGCCACTCCAACCCAATCTTATGTCACAAGCCCCTTTGACTGGCTCCTCCCTATAGGAGCTCTTTCACTCAAGCACTGACCTATAAGGAAAACGCCAGAGGGAACAACTAGTGACAGCGTGTCCACAGCCAGTCAATTGGTTAGATAGAGTGTTGGTCTGTTTTATGTGACTGCATGGCTGCACTATGAATTCTGGTTGGCCATCCTACTCCATATACCATGTAACCCTGACCTGCCCACACTTGTACGTCACATCCAATAGAGATCATTCCACATCTCTCCTTCTCAAGATATTTTATTCTGCTATTAAAAGAGTCAGGACTGCACGAGCCTTGAAGCCTGAGGCAGCCCAAACTGAGCCAAACAAAAGCACACAAATCTCACTTGTACCAACGAGATCTTCGCAACAGAAATGAACACAACTGACATTAGGCCGAACCACGTCACCATTATGCCATCTGCGGTCTGAAGCTCAGTAAATAAATTACACTGCAATTCCAACAGTTTTATCACCATTTCAGAAGGGTAGAGAACACAAGACAGACCACAGCAGCTGCCCCACAGTCTTAAACTGTATCTACACAACATGTGACAAGGCTTTCCTGGGTAGCCTAGCTTTGTGTGGTATCTAACTTCTATGCAATTCTAACTCATTAAAAAAAGCTGTGATTTACTCAACTGCTGCACACGTAATATATTTATCACTCTGGCTTCTGCCAGATTTTAGATATCAGCATGTGAATCATCGTGAAAGAATTTTTAAAAATGTAAACCACTAGTTTGATTGCAGAGATTATAATATCAGTGTTTGGCAATGATGAAGCCTGAAAGCCGTGGTAGATAACTACAGGCCTCTACTCAAAGGATTCATTTGATACTTTTCTAATAAGGCACACAGCAAGAATATAAAAAAAAGTCTATTATTGAAAATATTTGCACTGTGCACAATCCATGGGTAGACTTCAAGCTAGAAAGTTAACTACCAGCACAATACAGACAATGTAAAACAGCAAGACTGACACTGAAGCAGACAAACAGCACACTCTTTGTATGCTGCTGAAATAATGACTGTCTGCTCCACAGTAAGATGGTTTGGAAGAAAGGTATACAAGCACATTCTTGCAAACTCAAGGCCATGTGTGAAAGACACTTTTGTGCCAAAATATTTTTCTCTGACATTTATTTTCAGCAAACAAAAAAAATCTTGCAGTGCAAGACATCAGCACACTTTGAATTCAGCAGCAGTTACTTTCTGCTGCCCTGACATACACCATCATACCATATGATGAAAAGGTGCCAAGCAACTGAATGAACAAGGATATCACAATGCCAGTTCAACACCTAAAGCTACCTTTACATATTGCTCTTCCAAATTAAACAACATTGTGCAAAGTGATGCCTTGTGTGCCAGGCAACCGAAACCACCATCAATCCAATATTTAAAATCACGCACAAAGCTGAGTACACAAATACATCTCAAATACTCAGCCAAATCATCAAAGCAACAATATACGCAAATCCAGTGACCTACTAAACTCAAAACCACACTGAGCAGTTTGAGTTTAATAATCATAAGTATCAGAAGGGGGGAAAAAAAAGGAGGAATTATGTTGAGATTGGACTACTTAGCCTCAGATGGCATTTAACTCTTTTTTTCCCCCTTTACCCTTTTGAAGACAATTACACAGAACAATGCAAAGAAGGAAATGAAAAGGGCAGAATGTTCAAGGAGAGGATGATGGCCACGTCAGTGTGAAGGGGAAGAAGGAATAAAATGAATCATGAAAAATGTATTGCTTTGCCCTGAGAAAGTACCTTGCACCATTTGACACAACAGTCGCAGTCAGCTAAGTTTTGTCTGAGTTTTCCATCCAAAGAGATGCGGGTCATGTGCGGTATGAAAGTTAAACATATACTGAACATACGTTCGTGTCATGCTGCTCTGCTGGTTTGGGTTTGGCAAAGATGTCTGAAAGGCGGATGTGTAAAAGTACCATGCTAAGACTGCTGGGACGTGTGCCAGAGATTTTCATGGGTAAAAGCACAAGCACGATGGCACATGCTAGAATACAGTGTTTTTTGTGTTGCACTGAACGGCATGTTTTTTTAGTAAGGCTGGCATGGTAAGCTATAATTCACCCTGTCTGTGTGTGGATGGAGGAACACTGACCCAGTTTTGAGTGGTTACGCAACATCTGGCAGAAGACTCTTTGTGAAGGCTCAAATGCTCAAGTCCTCCAGATGGTTAGGTCCACCACGCTCGCCTGTTGCCCTGTTCCCGTCTCGTTCCCCCACCTAATGCACCACCAGGCGAACCACACCCTAAATTCTCTAGATTATTCTTTCTTGATACAGAGCTCCTGAATTAATCTCAGCTGTGATTAAATAATAACCTTCTATGGACTGATAAGATAACCTTACATTATAACCAGTGTTACTCGGTGAACCAGCAAACAATTTAGGTGTGAAGTCCGGCTATTTGAAAAATGCTGTGTTAAGCATATCACACACTGACTATGTATTAAATTATTTTCCTCTAGGGAAATGGTATACCAGGTCCAGTGAATGACCAAATTTCATATATAGACCAAAAAGCTAGGTGTACTTTGTGAGCTGGAAATGTGGATCTATGTCCATGTGCTTAACAACTAGGGAACAAAGAAGAGAGAGCAAAGGCCTGAAAGAGAAAGAGTGAGCTTGTTCACAACTTTGTCACAGAGGGTTGCTCTGAATGTATTTTCTCTCTCCATTTTTCCATATGATTAGTCAGGCACAAAAGTGTCGGTCTGACACCGAGCAATCAATGGTCGTTAGACACCCCTCTGGTGGAGAGGCACAGCCAGATATTTCACCCAGTTTTACTGGGTGGAAATTTACCGCCTAAACTGAACATCTTTACAACAAGATGCTCTAACGAGGGTGTGAAAATAAAAATAAAAATGAAGGGGGCAGTGATCATTGTATCGGTTGTGTGTCTGCCACACATACACCAAAAAAAAAAAAAACACACACACATGATCAGAACTGACACCAGAAAATACCCCTAGTTCCCCAACAGACAATACTGTAAATTAGGAAGTCATATGTGCTTTGACATATCAGTCATCCTACCACATAAGGAAGTAAAAAGTGAGAATACGTTTGAGCATTACCACTCAAGACAGTGAGACTATTTTATTAATCATCTGTTGGATAAGACTTAAAGAGCCTGTTATTTATTTATTTATTTATTTATTTATTTATTTTATTGCAAAATTACTTGAGTTAGAAAAGAAGAAGAAGAAGACAATATTTTAAATTGACATCTTTTCATAAAATCATTAATCGATTTGGGAATTTTTCACGTGGGTGCCATCTTTAGAACGCTATGAACAGCACCGTGGGCCAAACACTACCACTAGCATGAAGCAACCTGCAGCCGGGAGACACCATTTCCTAAAACACTGAGAGTCGGCGAGACACGTTCCTTTTACTAGACAATCGATACAGCACAAGCCAATAATGCCCAACGTCGACAGCAACAGTGAGGCGTCAATATCATGTCAAGACTGGTCACAGCCCATAAAATCTGACACAATACGACACTAAATGGAGGGTGAGTAAAGGACAGACTGTCCTCATGCTACGTTACGCACCCTGCCATCCCCCTATGTGTAAGTCTTCCAGTTGGACACCCAGTATTTCATGTTTCGCCTATTCGCTGCAAAGCAATGCCATTCATCTCCCTGCCGCTTCCTCCTCCAGTGGAGTAATGTACCAGAGCCATGATGTCTGGCGGTGAGCCAGGACTCGCATAGCTAGTCTGTACATTCATCCCGCCACCAGAAAGTGGGTCAGGCAGAGAGCCCCTAAAGAATCTGCTCGACTAACACACAATACAAACACCTTAGCGTACAAACGGGGGTGGTATTTGTCTGGAGCCAAGCAGCTGGCAACATGGAGAGAGATGGAGGCGCTCGGAAGCTATTGCCTGTTAGCCTATTAGGGGGGACAACCTGCTGCTTTAGCCAGGATACAGGAGCCAAGAGACAGTCACATCGTCTTCATTAAGTACACCAGACCATGGCGAATACATCCAGTCGTCTGCATGTGTCCGAACTCACGGCGACAAATAGTCTTCTGTTAGCGGACATCAACTGAATATCCGCGCCGTTAGTTGGCTCTAACTGTAACGCTCGGCGGTAGGCGGCGGTTTCTCCACATGTAAGCGAACGTCGACTTGACAAAGACATCAGATAGCATCGTTTCCTCTTGGGATTTTTTTTAACTGAGATAAAAAAACAAATCTTACCTGAGGCGTTTGACAGCAAACGATATTAGACATATTTAAGCTGAATTCAGAGTTGGTTGGTTCAGGTCAGAGCAAAAACGCAACACGGCTAGCTAGGCACGGCTTGCTCGGGTAGTGGCAGGCGTCTGTTTCCGCTCTGTAAGAAAAGCACGTCCACTCTGCGTCTAGTCTGCACTAGCTCTGACAGGATGACCGCGGCGGTGACGGTAAAGCAAGATCCCGGGAAATGCTGTGCGACCGCCACGCCGCCTGTGACGCGGGACCGGGGGGCGGTCCTATCCCGCCTACCTCTGCTCTGTGTACAGTGTATGAGAGAGGCAAAGGCAATGAATGGAAAAAATCAAATCAAATCAAATACCTATTGTAATTTGCCAACCTTCTAAAGCTGAGATACAATTTATTGCAATGATATACTCATTGAATGGTGGAAAAAGTTCTCAGCTGAGATACACTTTTTTAAGACTGTATTTATAGTATTCAAGTGCCCAAATGCCTGTTGAAGCAGGTTTTGTTTTCTGTAACCATTCCTCCTGCTGATATCAGCCATCAAAGATCCCCTCCTAATGCACTTTAAATGGAAGTGACGAACAAAATTCACTGCCGTCCTTCTGAGGAAAAATATTTTCCAAAGATTATGTGAAAGTTTACCCTCCTTTTGTTGCTGTCCTTTGTCTGACAGCACAAAGAGGGAATTTTATACTAAAAAGACTAACTTTGAGGATGCATTCAGATCAGCTGAAGCATTCATTACTTCGACTAAATGTACAAAGTAATGGATATCCAAGTGTGAGGTCAGAGAGCAGGTGAGCTATAACAGTGTCCCTGTCTGCCTAGTAAGATTCAGTAGCTGACTTAAGGACACCTCATCAAAGTGGATTCTTGCTGAGTTAAATCAAAGTCCACCGGGATCTAACCTAAGGCCAGCATTGTTCCTTTGCATTTTGCTTGTCAGGTCTGGATGGAATTCTCCCTTTTACATTTGATGTCTCGTGTGTTTTGAATCCAATAGCCATTCAGTGTACACTGTCAGTGTGCCACATGTACTTGCAGTTTGTCATATTCTCCACTACATGTGTCTGTGAGTCATGACAGAGTGCTGGGACGAGCACCGCTGCGTAAGTCGTTTGATGCCCATTAGGAGGGAACATCCAGGCTAAACCCTCTCCCCAGACGCCATCATAGAGGAAGAAGAACCCATTCACCTGCCCGGACTGAAAAGAGCTTAGTACTACCTCAGTACATCAGTAATTAGATTAGAAGAGAAGAATCGCTTCAATACCAATGTGTCAACCAGCCTTTGTATCTGCATGGTGAGCTTGTGCATGTCTGTATGTACTGTTGTTTGTGAAAGCCTGGCAAATGTAACTCTGTGACAGCAGCACAAGAGTATTTAGCCCCAGCCTTTAAAGCATGCTGACCATTGTGTGGAAAACCACAGTGATAACAACCAAAGCCAAGGGTCCAGTCAACACAGATTAGGTTTATCAACACAAAGTAATCTCTTCATAACAGCTCTTGTGCTGCTTGCGCTGGTATTAGTACCATGACACGTTGTGCCTCCATCCATGTGGGGGTGACATTCCTGACAAGGTGAGAGAAGGTAGTGCTGGCTCGTGCTCAAGAAAATGAATGGCTGGTTGCCAAGAATTGACACCTGCATCATATTTCACCTCTGTTTGTTTTTTCGTAGCTGTGTCCATGTGTGACTGGACTTTACAGAATGCAACAGCACAGCTTTCTTCATCTCAAGGCTTCTTCCACTGCTCATTGTAAGTTTTGACTTTGCAAAAGCTCCTTTAGGCTGTCTGACTCCAGCATTCTCCTGACGGTCTGCAGAGGTGAATGAAGATTCCCTGGCAAGCAGTCAGCCCATCTCCTCAGCACAGTGTCTGGGGCCTCGGACGTGGTGATTACAGCTGATGGCGTGAGGCCAACCAATCCAGCCTGACTTATTAGTTTCTTAAGGAGGTATTTTTAGGAAATGGATCAGGAGCACAAAGTGGGAAAGAAACTGACAAATTAAAAAATAGTGTCCAGTGGGATATTGCCATGTACCTTTATTAGGATGGTGGACACAATAGCCATTTGACAAATACTGCATGACACTACCATACTATGAACTGCAATAGGTGTACATCATATTCTGCTTCTTTGCCTTTTTATATGAGATGTGAGTGACCACGGACACCTTGAAATATAATGAAATCTAGCAATGCCACAACTACAAAAAGTACTAAATACATCTAAAGTTGTTTGAAAATGATATGAAAATTCTAAACTTCACATAAGAAGGTAGGTCCAAAAATATATTATTTGCAGAGCAGCTGCTGAATCAGAGTCACTTTATTGTGTCCATTAATGAGGCTCCTATATCCTAAACACAGAACTTGAAAAGCCTACAGAAGGACTACAAGATTTTAAATTATGGAACAAGATATTACATGTAAGATAAACAACATCTATGAAAAATCTTGGACTTGCTTGCTGATATATTTTATCTCTGTTAGTGTTATGATTAAATATTGACTGAACTACAAGAAAAAAAAAACTGTGGGTGTGTGTTGCTTCCAACTAATTCCCACACAAAAGACACAGCCTTCATTTTGCTGAATCATGTTGTAGACTCTGGCGCCCCCCTCATTCCTTTATTCTACAGAGATTTGTTCAGTGAGGCTGCATAAATGTGTTCTGACAAGGACACTATGAATATTTTAGGTGTCTGGACCCAGCAGTAACACGTGGCTGATACTGCTGTGTCGACGGAGTTGGAGGCAAGCAGGAGGTTTAAGTCCTGAAGTCAAAAATTCAGAATGGCACAGTATAAACGTGACACCATAAAGTTTGTCTTCTTCAGTCTGCATTAATTTAATGTAGTGGACAGGATTTCATTTAGTATATTGACTTAATTTACTGATATCCTCATTCATATTTTCATTCGCACTCTTTTATCGGTGTGTAATAAATGCAGTAGTTAAAGCATTGCAACTATGCTTGCCTTTTGGAGTAATTTGACTGGATGAATACAAAGTTTTGTTGCTATCACCACCTCCTTACCCCTCACCCAAGGACACTGAAAAATGAGAATAGGCCACGTGAGTGTGGAGTTACATAGTCCTCTGATAAGGTTCAGATAAACTCAGATAAACTGTTAAATTCATTCAGTCCGTGTTCTCAACAGGCCAATGACACTGACAAAACAGAGGCAGTGGGTTTTCAGTACAGCCTGCTCATAGATGAACAGAAGGACACGTCTATTTGGTTTTAGTGGTGTCTAAGTTGTGGCCTACTTTATGGTCTGTGAGAGCTTAGACGTCTCACTACTTGTGCTTTACAGGCACCACATGAAGAATCTTGATTATTTCCTAAGAATCCAGTCTGTAATGTTTTGTTAACACAGATATGATCTCTGTCTCTGTTTTTTTCATCCTGTTTAAAGTGGCCAGGCTCAAAGGAGAATAGCACACTGTAGAAATGAAATATGCTGTTTGTGTGCCTCATGACAGTTTAGTCAATACTAAAAATTAGTGACTAATAATTCTTATTCTTGCAGCCAGGTGAGGTTTGAAGTCTGATGTTGAGACTCTGACACAATTACTTATAATGTCATCAAGGAATCGAGTCAACAGTCAGACAGTCATGCACTTAGTTACAAAGGTGTGTATGTGTTTGACTGGACTTTGATTGGACTGTATTTTGGAATGTTTTATTTTCATCAAAAGTAGCCATGTCTGTGAATGAGATTCCAAAAGCGTGATGTAAATTGGTGCATTTTCACATTAACAGCTCAGTTTAGCCACATTAAGCTAAAAAAAAAGATTAAAAACATATTTAAAGTCCCTTTACCTCCTTTTTTAATTTAGTTTTAATCATTTTAAAATGGCTACATTTTTCATTCTGCTTTTTAAAGGTGCCTAAAACTAAATGTGCTACATAGAGGTGTTAATATGAACATGCACCGTTTTACAATCTGCAACCCATGAAACTGCTACTGCATAAGTAGGCAACAATGAGCTATCAGTTACAGTTAGATGATATGTTACAGCTAACACCTTCTGGTGTAACTGATAATTGTGACTGTGCAGATCCACAAAGACTCACTGTGACAAACACCCTCTCTAGTCTTTCCCACAGAACGGTGCCAGGCTCTCCTCTAGTCCCCACAGGAGGAAGAGTCACAAGAGAGTCACAAGAGTCTGGCTCTCTGTCCCATGTATGTACACAAAACCCTTCTCATTCTTCAGTGCGGTACCAGGGACTCTCACTTTTCAAACCCGCCACCCTCCTGTGGTCTGTTCTGCACTTTGGAAGTGGGTCAGTCAAGTGAGAATAGAACACACACACATGCACACATGAACAAGCTCAGTTTTGTTGTAATGAGACTTGATTATCTGCATATTCAGCTGCTATCTAGGTGCACTGAGATAATCCAGTTAATGTACTAGGTGATCTGATTAACTCAGAAACAACAGTCTGTGTGTTTTCATTCAAAAAAGTCCTACACATCTCAAAATTGCACTGAATTTGAACTCTGTTTTCACAATATACACAATATCTATTTGCACAGGGCTTTTGGAATAGACTTAGTTAAATTAGGCAAAAGGCTCCAGGTAACACATCTTAAGACACTCCCCATGACTGTGGCATGTTGGTTCTGAATGAGTTCTGAGGTCATGCCCTTTGAACCCTACTTGCATCATGTAATGCCCTCTGACCTCTGTATTCAGTGATGTAACAGTACAAGTCTTACCACATCTGCTAGAGACCTTAACAAATGTGAAACATGGCAATAAAGCCAATTATAACCTCCAGCAGTGTAGACTGCAGTGTCAAACAAAAGCATTTAGCTTTAGCAAATCCTCCAAATTAAAACACTGAACAAAGCTCGAATTGCTCAAGGCTTTAAGAGTGTCCACAACAAGACAGGACAAATGTGTGAGCAAAAGCATTAAAGTCACTCTATAGTTGTAACATTCTTCTCTCACCTGTTTTTTTCTCATTCCAGGAGGGTCCAGGAAATGTCAAGAAGTCAATCAACAAACAGGCCTCAGGATCCAAGGCAGCTATTTAAGAGCAGCATAAAACAAGGAGGATCAATATCAGGGCCACTTCAATCATAAAGAATATCATATCAACATCTAATGATTGACTGATGCAACTGCTGTGGTTGAAATCTGTGTGCAGATGTGAGTATGTGTGCTTTGTGTGTTTGTGTGTACGTGCAATTGATTGGATGTTACGTAAATTATTAAGACGACACATGATCGCTCATCCTCTTCGCTCCGGTGACCTTAGATGGCACCAGTTTAAAAACATGCAAATCTGTAACCTTGCATGTGACAGTCTGTTTGGTCTCAGATAATTCCAATCACTGGGAGCACTAATCTGTGCCTCTGTTCCTCTTTGACTCTGTCCCTCTCATCAGATTCTTCCCTTCTCACTTGACAGTTTGTAAGACGCTCATTTCTTTGAAACACATAAATAACATCAGTCATCCCTTTCACTCTTTTTACCACTAGCCAGTATTTTAATCAGATGCTGTCTCTCTCAGTGAGCTCTCTTCTCTGCGTTGCAAGTGTTAAGATAGGATTATCTCAGCTGAACTCATAAAACCTCATACATATTACACAGAGCCAGAAGCAAGCATTACTGTGATCCAGGGAATTTCACAAGAAATAACATTAAAAAAAAGCTCAACATGAGTGTCAGAGACATCACGTGGATGCCGCAAGTCAGTATTGGAGGAGTGAATGCAATGTATCACCCAAAGCACATGTTTGCAACAAGAAATTAATCTGCACATATGAATTATTTATAATAAAGTATACATCACTGGACTGCAACTCTCTGTATTCCCACATGCACAGCAGAGTCCTCTGGGTTTTGTGCTTACCCCAGGACAAATAGTGAGGAGTTAGAGATAGACAAACATGAGAGCTCCCTTGTTCTTAAGATGGAAACTATAACTCTAATCCAACCTTAAGACTCTCCTCATGCATTTACCGTTACATTAGCCTGCTGTGTAAATGGTAAACACATCCTTTTGGTATAGATATCCACCATCTATTCCTCTTCTCTAAAATTCTCACTGAGCCACAAAGTATAGTTTTTACTTGAATTATTCTGGGTTTAGAGCTTTACTTGCTGGTTTTTGATACATGTTGAAAAACAGTGAGTCTCACTGTGATATGCTGCATTAAACTTCATGCACTAGCCTCCCAGTATACACTTTGTTGTTTAATTCCTCTGTGTCTTTCTTAACGAGACTCTAATATCTCACAGCTTTCCTCTTAACGCACTTCACCCATGGTGACAGTAGGGTGCTGAGAAAAGCTGCCAGCCATACCTAATTAGTTGTGTACCAATGGCCAGCTCATCACACTGTGCTTCCCATAATGAGCTAGTTAGCAGAACATCCCCTTTGAGGAATAGTACAATGATACACATTAGTGTTGTGCACTGCTGGCAATGATAGCCAGAAACCTGGTATTGAGGCCACAGTGACGGGGCAGCTTTATCAACATCAGTCAGCTGTTTCATCATATTTTTGCATTATAGCCCTCTGTGTGTCATCATCACTGATTATGAGCTTTAATCAGTCTTTGCCAATCTTAATTTAACTACCTCAAAAACTTGCACAGCCTTTTCAGTAAGACACAGACATGTCCGTCTCCTGTACTGGAATAATGATTTGAATAACTATGATGATTAAGTTAAACATGCAGTGAGGGAATCTGGATTGCCACCACGTACACAGTTAATCATTATTCTGTTCACACTCAGTATTGTTCAAAGTGAATCCACTGTTTCAGTGAGCAACTCCCCCAGAGTGCCAACAACTGGGCCTTAAAGCAGAACTGCTGATCCTGGGTTTTCTCTGTGTCCGATCTGCTTAGGGGTTATCCCTAGAATAGGTGGACATAAAATGTGACCTAGATAACATCATAGGTTAAACTTCAATAGGTTGAGACATACAAGCACAGGTTAAGCACATGTTGTGTACACATGCATGTGGGCAAACACACACACAGTGGCTGTTGGCTATCAGTAAAATTCACTTTAAGTGGTTTAACTTTTAACCAGTATGTTTCCAGAGAGGAAGTCCTACATCGCTCTGACCCCAGTCACTTTTATCCAGTTTAGTTATAGCCACAGTGTCACAGTAGCAGTAGTACATTATTAATCCCAGAAAGGAAATAGCTTCACACATAAACAGACTGGCAGTACACACACAGCACATTTTACAATCACACTGATGAAAGTTGTATTTAAGTGCTGTTGTACCTGAGGTTCACCCCTATAAACTCACTGTCTGGGTCGAGGAGCTTAACTCAGAATTAATCAAAGGCACCACAATAAACCGAAACATTTTCGATTTTGTGCTGATTAACAGACAGAATGACTGGACACAGTTGCAATTCTAGCTAAATAGTGAGAGCTTCAGAATTGAGTCGCAAAATAAGTAGGTCTGCATGTTTTCATTCATGTCCTTTATGGGGTATTTGACCTAATTTCTATATGCACTTGTCTGGTGAACTTGGGCTGTGCATCTCATTGAGGCTGTGGACTTTGAAAAGGAAATAACTCTGGAAAATATTTACAAATGTTTGGTCATGTAAACGTGTAGTCCAAATTATGTCTTGTAATGTGGGGCACAGCTCATACATCAATGATTTTTGTGACTGTGCTTTGTTCTTGGTTCTGTATTGTTCACTGATAGAATACATGGTAATATTCACCTTTATTTCTAGACAGGCTGCCTTTCAGAGGTTTAATGAACTTTTGCAGTAAGTGGTTCTAATTTACTTCTCTCTCAGCTTCAGTGTCTGTGCTTGTGAAAGCAAATGGGAGATTAACTGAGCAGGTAGATGACGTTAAACAATCTACCCAAATGAGCAGTGTTGTAAGAGGAGAGACCATGACATTAACAGTACAGGCCCAAGAGCATGAATTAGTTGTGGAAAGAGAAGTGCTAATGCATGTTGATGGATATGTGGTGGCTTTCTGTTTGTCACTACTGTATGCATTACAACAAAGCACACACACATTATGTTTCCTCAGCTCTCTGCAGCTGTAACCAGTGACTGATCAGAGGTTTAGTAATCTGTTAAAGACACTTTTAGTAGAAGCAAAAACGGGCACATGTTTCATATTTAAATTCCGAAGCCCAAACTGGAATCGAGATAGTGGCATTGGATGTGTGTCTGCATTCTCTGCCCTTTCAAGCATTCAGTGCTTATCTTGTGGAAAATTTGTAGATTTGTGTTGTTGTGTTATTTAAGCAGCTTCTGTTTTAATCATTGCTGTCTCTGATGTGTTTTGTTATGGCACCAACAGCAAATGTCAGCAAGCGTATTCCGTGGCAGACCATAATATTTACTTTAGGAATTAGATCGTAAGAAATCCACAGCTGTCTCACTCAAAATAGGACAAAATATGACAACACATAACTGAACATGGCACAACAATATATGACAATACACAGCATTTAAGAAAATCAAATTGCATATTTATGAATAATTATATAAAATCTGCAGAAAATTATATAACATTGCATTATATAATGGATGACAGTAATATCAATTTAGCATTTTTGATTAATAAAAAGCAAAAGCCACAGTGGTGTCCAAAAGTCTGCGACCACTCTCCCAGAATGGGAAATATGTATATTTGTAATCAAACCCATGTACCTTAAATTCCTGAAAGACACAGGTGATATTATAAACAAATAAATGGAAGTATGAGAGATCACATTTTTTTGATTTTATTCTTGTGACCATTAAAAAGAAAAAAAGTACTGTACAGAGTAAGTAATAAAGTAAGAGCTGATGACAGCAAAGGAGACATTTTCTTTTTAGCAATCAAAAAGAAGAGGACAACAGATAAAATGCAGCAGTGAGACGTCAGCATGAGATGCTTCTTAAAATGAATTTTCAGCCCTGTTTTGTGGCTGCATTAATAATACAACCACTTCAGATGGAGTGGCTCCTTTAAAAATAGTCCCATATTATGGCTCGGTTCCACATACAGCTTGTATTTTTCTCAGTGTCACATTCCAGCAGTGAAGAGCAGTGTTTATATTTTGACCACTATCTTGTGTTTTGGCCAAAAACAATCACTCACTTTTCAGAATCCTTTCCTTGGCCTTCATAAAGGTCTCATCAAGCTGTTTTCATGTTAAACAGATTGACTGGTGAGATCACTGGGTCAGTGACATGGAAGGAGGACACACTGACACTGATAAAAAAAAATATCATAGAGTTGAAGGACAGTGACGAGAAATACACAAAATGTACACGACTGATAGAGAGATAGACATTCTTTCTTCACATTTCAGTGCTTCTCCTATCATGTGACCTGCAGCCTAAAGCACAGGCTACAACATACACGTACACACTCAGCCAGCTCAGAAATAAATCCTTGCCTTTCACTGATGACCAAGGTCACTCAGGTGATATACAGTAATGCTTCTCTACCTGGAAGGGAAGGCCGAGCATGCTGGTATCACTGCGTGAATGTTATTGTTGCAGTACAGTCCGACTGTGTCGTCACTGCTTTGTACTAATTTCAGGAATGATTTTCTGCATTTATGAAGGCGGCAAAAACAAAACAACACGTCATGCTGCTTCACTAGGAAGTGAAACGCTCGATCTGTCACACTGACCTGTAAACACACACACTGAGTATACAAACACATTCACATAGAGCAGCACCCACACTGATTAGGAAAACCTGCAGTGACCTTGTCGATTCACCTCTCCCCACAGATAAATCTGCTCGCTTGCCAACATCCCTGTGTTGTGTCCCAATGCTGAAGTGTATTAGTAATGTGAAACCTGTACACGTGAGCTTCTGTGGTAGTGCTAAGGTACAAGTGTTAGAATATTTATTTGTCTTTCAAATACAGAATGACGTGGAAAGAGATATATCATTGTTTTGTTTTGTTGTGTGTGTTTTGTAATTCCGAGTGTTTAAGCATGATTCTGTGTGTTGTAAATATGAGTGTGAGAATTGTGAGTGTGAGGTTTTTGGAGTATGTTTTTGCTATGTTTTACTAATATCATGACCAAGGTTGTGCCTCCCTATGAAACAGGAACTCCAACTCTAAGCCTTTTTTTTTCCAGGGCTGACATTTTGACTGGTCACAGTAGGAAGGACACAGGTGTTACTGATAAAAATTAACATTGGGTCTATTCTGTTTATGGATATCAGTGTGACAGTGACCCAACATGCTCAATATCAGGACCATGAAACCAGAGCAGGTAAACAGACTATAGCCATCATTAATTCCATGTCAAAATGTCATGTTTGTAAATATTTTCATAATCCTATGTAGGAATATCATTGTCAGATGTCAGCAAGGTGACACCATAGCTGCACGATGTTAAACTCTTTAAGTGCAAAGACTTATTTTAAGGCCCCATACTAGTTTTCTATTAACTTAAGAGAGTTTTTTCTTATAGAGTTGACCAAACAGCCCAGAGCTGCAATCTTTAACCTGCACCAGGGTTAATGGTTTCCTCTAGGAAAATCACAAGCAGGTAAGCTAATGCAAAAACGCAGGGGAAATACCCTAAAGGAGAGTGTTGGTCACATTTTGTTTTTATCTTGGTTTGTCTAGGTTCAGATGTCAAAGCTGTATTATAATAAGAGACCTAAGCTAAGCTAGCTTGTTTCGACAGTAGCAGCTTTGTCACCTAATAGTAGCAGAGGTTAGCGGACGCAGCTAGCTAACCTTTTGGGCTTTTAAAGACTGTAACTACAGTTATGGAGTCTATTGTTAGCATATCACTAACACAAAAAAATTCTGTAGTTTATCTTAACACATAATAAGATTGTCTGACTTGATTTGGAAATAACAGCTAGTGTGAACAAGAGGCCTTAGCCTGTGGTCTTGACGTTTGACAGGTAATTTGGTAACCAGCTCTTCTCACCTGTCCTCAGTATTGTTTTTCAAACCATGCAACAAATCTGTGTTATTTCTAATGTATCTCAGTAGCTGCTAGGTGGTTTTCATTTGTTGTAATTGAACTCACAGGCCTATTCCACCATGGCTGTCACATGGTTGATGCTTGAGATGGAAGATTCAGCAGTGGATGTCTTACACACCAGATGAGGTATCCAAGAACACCAAAACATTTCTGTCATTTCTATTTTTAATGTGCATTAGTGACTGTATTTTTGTATGGTTTTGAAGAAATCTTCCTCACAAAAACATTCTATGGCAAGTATTTTGGTACGATTGAAAAAGATACTGTAGAACTTAGAAGTCATTGCAAAGTAATTCAGACAGTACTGGAAAATGGGAGACATTCTGACCATGTTCATTTTGCCTTGGACAGAGAAGCACTAGTGTTGAGAGGCTGTAGGAAAATATGTGGTGGGAACTCTCATGCTAACCACAGGAAGAGAGCACACATAATGGAACCCTTCCTGACCATTCTCACTGCAAAAAAAAGTCAAAATGAAAATAATCTTAGAGAAAGATTTTATAAATTTGTACCAAAATGTTGTTAAAAACTATTAGAGTTGTAGATTTTCCATATTCAAGCATGTTTATTATGTTTCTCTTTGGCTGTAAAACATGTTTTCAAACATGCAGACTTAGCGTTTTCTACTCTTTTGTAAGATAAACATCCACGAGTCAGCTTCCTCAAGGCCATGGGAAGTGAGACTTAGTGATGAAACTGTATGTATGTTTGTGACTGGGGAAATAGTTTGAAGGCATAATGTCCCTCAACACACAAACCTACGAACACAAGGTATGCCTGACACACTGACACACAGATAACTTCTGTTAGGGAGAGACTTTGGTGGGCTGTGAAAGACTTCATTGTCAAAAAAATCAACTGCGATTATGGCAGAAGTTCCTTCAGTGGGACAAGGTTAGGGTGATGTTTTGAGAAAAAAGGAATGGGAAGATACAAAATCTTCTTTCCCATAATATTCCAGTACATATATACTCCTTGTTTTGTATCTGTGTGTGTGTGTGTGTGTGTGTGTGTGTGTGTGTGTGTGTGTGTGTGTGTGTGTGTGTGTGTGTGTGTGTGTGTGTGTGTGTGTGTGGATGAATGGGGGCTGCTTACATGCAGGTGTGTGGGTTTATGTAAAAAAAAAAAAAAGGAGAGGAAGAGACAAAGTGATTGTCAACCAGACTGAGAAAGACACAGTGTATTTATTGCATAACAGACTTACTTGTTGTGCATGTCCACCCACTTTCCTTCTCTCTTTTAAATTTAAATTCCTCCTCACTCATCGCCCCTTTCTAACTTTTTTATTTATCACACAGCTCTTCATTGTTGTCATTATTAGCCAGTTTTTGCACCTCACCTCCCACTGTTCTTTTGTCCCTAGACTTCCACAGAAGCTCTCAATCACACACTCACTCATGCTGAGATGGAAGAAAAGAGGGAAAGTTTGGAAAGGAGATGTTCATGACAGAAATTGAAATATCGATTGATATGATCAACAAGAGTAAGAAGGTAGGGAATGGAAAGGAAAAGGGGGATGGAGAGATGAGTGAAGAAGAATAAAAAGGAAATATCAGAGCACAGCATTTCTCTTCTCTTCAGTTCAAATGGTTTATTTAGAAGAGCAGTAAAAAGGAGAAGCTGTAGTTACGCAGACAGGACAAGTCATATGACTGACCCAAATTTCCCTACAGAGATTCAAGTGTATAATAGAGGAGCATCCCCAATTTGCCAAACTCTGTTAGTTCTGCAAATCGCTATTCTGTCACTTCTTTATATACTTCTTGATTCTATGCAACCATATACAGTGCCCATAAGAAGTGAATACTTTCTACAGGCACTGTATTTTTTTTTTAGCAACTGGTTAATAAAATTACTCAACTCTATACAAAAAAGCCTTTATATATTTTCAAAATCTAGAGGTGGGCAATACCACAAAAGTTGGTTATGATCTCATACCAAGTAATACCATGGCCAGAAACATTCATATACATGTTGAATTATTAGGCAGTTAAAAATGGTGAATAACAAATCTTTATTGTGTGAGTTATCTGACCTAATAAGGTGATAACTGCATACACACACACAACAGCGGCAGAGAAGCAGGGAGTGTATGTGCAAGTGTTCATGTGCTCAGAAAGTAATGTAAGGTGGGTCCACTCTTATACTATCGCTCTATAGATGCTGGTATTGATAGTGAAAACAAGACTCAACATTGGTAGCACTCTTATTTTAGGTATTGTGCACCCCTGTCAATCCCACAAGGATGTCTGTGTGGAAATATGTTTTCATTTTGACATTTTTTTCTTCATTCCCAAAACATTTTCCAAATATTGCACAATATGTGCTATAAATTCTACATGTTGTTTGTGTGGTAATGTGATTGCAGAAATGCTTATGTTATATGCAATTACAGTGATGTCTTAAATTTTAGTGTGTAATAGGCAGAGTACTTTAATTGCATTTACATTAATAGGCACTCCAGAGACAGTAAACACACTAAATCTGTGTAGCTGTTGATGGAGGCTATGATGTTGTGCTCAAAAACCAGCATGTCAAATTATTGGAAGTATTCAGTTTATATAATCATGTACAGAAAGTGGCTTAATCACGCTCGTAGTCCCATGATTGTGACTATGGCAACCAAGGCAGTCTCAGCCGCAGTGAACTGGGACAAACAGGTGCATTTTCAAATGTAAATGAGCCTTTAGAAGTTACTGCAGGTCACGAGTCTTGTCCTTGCTACAGTTTGCTCTACCTCTCTCACTCCTCACGTTGCGCTCAGACTTATTCTCTGTGTCTATGCCTTTCACTCTGCGACACGCCCATACCCTCACATGCACACATACACGTACGCACAATGTTTTCGCAGAGTCTGTGTTCCCGCTCTGTGAAAAACAAAGCCTGAACGACCGCTTAATTATGAGATCAGCGTTAACAGTAGCAAATAACACCAGAGAGCCAAAGTGAAAAGAGTGACAGAGACAAGTGCAAGGAGCAATGAACTGAGATAGTAAAGAACAGTCTGGCCAGATCCAGTCAGATCTGAATCTGACAGATGGAGATGAGCTTCTTCTTTCCTCATCTGTCTTTTCCATTATCGCCTGACTAAAAGTGAAGAACAAGTGCAGACTATCTCAAAGTTTCAGATGTCCTAAATTCTCATTGTGTAAGACCTGCAGTGTTGTGCTTTAAAATTACAGACGGCAGAAACCATTTAGTTTTAGGAGTGTAATATTTCCATTGACCCAAACTCTCACTTTTTACCTTCGATGTATATGTCTGCTGTTCTCTCCTTCCCAATTCTTTCACTCATTTTTCATTATTTACAAACAAACTGCAGATAAAAATAGCCAAGAAACAAAGAATCTTTTCATCACCGCTTGTGTGGGACTGATGTCGAGAGAGAGAATGGGACACTGAGAGAATGAGGAGAATTGTTTGTGCACACAGATGCTGGCATTCGCATGGTTAACCCCGTCTGTACTGTACAGTGTGTGTTTATGAAAGCGAGAGACCCACAGTGGGAGAGAGAGATAAAATGAGAGAATGAGTAGGAATTACAAAGGGTATGTTGGTGTGCATGTACACAGCCACTGAGCCTCATTGGCCAGATGAGTTATGTTCACTACAAAAGAGGGACTTTAGTGAGATGAGAGTCAGTAAGTCCAGGGATTAGGTCTGTTGGGCAACAGAGCACCAGGCCCCAGGGCGGGCTTTCTGGTTGGCTTGGCTTACTGGAGGGATGGAGCACATGTGTCATGTGGATCTTGTTTGGGAGACAGAAGGGCTGGTGTTTGTGTGATACAGCGCTGCCAGCCAGTAATTTGCACTTTACCAGCTACAGAAAACTACGACACAGGCAGAAGCTCTCTCTCTCTCTCTCTCTCTCTCTCACACACACACACACACACACACACACAGAAAGAAACCTATTCATGTGGCTTGTAAAAATCACATCTGCAGAGGGATTATCTCACAAAATGATCACAAACAAATGCAAAGCTGCTCACACACGCGTAAGCACGTTCTTGTCCATTTCCCATACTTGGTATTTTTAAGAACGATAGGGGGAAAGAGAGTGATGGAACTGCTACAGACAGGAGAAAGTTATTGGTGTAACATCGTATTGTGGCCCAACTTTCTCACTCTTTCCTTCCTGTTATTACCTCAATTTACCTCCTAAAGACTTTTGTGCCCCTCTTGTTCCCAATGACAAAATATTCATAACATAGCTTTTTTTAAAAAATTTGTCAAAATATGATTTACACAGCAGTTTAGTACGTAAAATTAAATGTTGCATTCTCATTGATTTCTTTTGATATCTCCTTCATTGTGATTCCATGACTTCCATTTTGAAACCACTACATTATATAGTCGCTAACAAAGAAGAAAGACTGCAAAGCTTTCATTATTAAGTTTTAGAAGTGTCTCTTGGTCAAAAGGCAAGTGCATAGTTGAAAAGTAATCTGCAAGTGCCTGTAGCTGGCTGATGTTCGATCTCTGTTACAATGCCCTTCCTAGCCTTAAAATATATTGAAATTCTCAGGGAAGGTGAATTGCCTATTGTTCTTTCAGTTCTTTCGATAGAAATAGCGTCTTTCGTCTCCCTTCTGTTTCATTATTTTTGTCATGGTGTAGAGATTGCATTGCAATCCTCAAATCTGTGTCACACCTCATTGTTAGTCACAGAAGAAACCTGCTCCTGCTGTCTTTTGAAACATTTTATTTTCACACTGGTGTAACAACACAGCAACAGTACAGTAAGTATGTAAAGGCAGTGGGGATAGAGCTGTGACTATGTGTTTCCTGTCCCCCTTCCTAGTTTCCCCACTGTGCTGAATGAAAATTACTGGTAGAGTGTAGGAGTAAGACTAGAGTCAGTTTGTGAACGTTTTGTTGAGATTTGTTGTGCAATGAAAGGGGTAGTTACGCAACTTTTATGTCAAGTTGACGGGATTATTTGGATTGATAAATCTATGGAGCAACTGTCTCAGGCGTGTATATTCCTGTTAAGCCACAAAACTTTGTTGGAACCTAAAATAACCAAACTGGTTGCCAAAACCAGCCCAGTAGTATTTTAGCTTTTGGCATAAGAAGTAAAAAAGAAAGCTGTTTTCCACCAGCAGCTGCATTAACAGACACAGGAGGGAAGAATTTTTGTTTTACAAAAACTATTTTAAGTTCTTAAAGTCTAAGTACAATTCATAAAAAGACAAGAATGTACTACCCTTAGAATCACAACCACATTAATACGTAGATTGCCAGAAAATTAAACCAGTCAAACAAGACTGTCATCTGTCATGTGATTATCAGACAAGCTGAGGAACTGATCAAATGACAAAGCAAGACCTATGCCTACTCATCAACATCGTCAGTCACTTATTTCTTTTCTTTGGACTGAGGACTGTCCTTGCCTTGATGCTTACCTTGGAACAGTTCTGTACCAGTGCACAAATATCCAGTTAGCACAAACTCTCCAAGCTTTGCTTTATTCATTATAATGGAAATCTATTAGATGTAGCTATTTTTCTTTTTAAACAAATTAAAACCCAAATCAAAACTTAATTTTCTATTCTAATTGGGTATGAAGCTAACAGTTAAACTGAAAGCCTGAGTGTAATAATGAATGATTGATTGTACTTTCCCTTTAATCATTTACACTTCTATAGTCAAAAGGTCATGAAGGTTTATTTGAATGTTTGCCTGCTAAGCTGGGTTGTGATGTGGAAACAACTGTACCAGATTCTACTGAATGATGTTCAACTCTGTTTGCTCACACAGACAAAGTTTTAGAAGCATTTTACAGTTCTTTACACGTTTCCAGCTCTGTGGCTCAGATTACATCAACCACTCCACCTTATTTCCAAGGAAGCACACAGAACTAGGGATTCACAGTGGTTGAACATAGCCGCTTCTGTAGATTGCTTTGAGATGAGTCAATCACGCTGATAACCTGCCCACATAATAGAAAGGCACTTGTGTATATAAAAAGATGTGAACTAAGTGTGTGCGAGTGTGAGTGAGAGCAATAGAAGTCCCTTTATTTATTTATTTTTCAGTATGAGCTTGTTAGGAACAGGATGTACCTCTGACTCCTGTTATTTCAGCTTGGAAAAGACGTGATTTATTTATGTTGAGAAACGTGTTGTGTAATCATTGTCTGCATGCTAGATTTGCCATAGTGCATTTTAAAGAAGCTTTGGCCTCTCAATTTGTTTGCTATGCAAAGTTCTCATCAGTAGATGCTCACTTCCTACATAATTTGAGTGTGTCTTGGTTTGTGAGGTTTGAATTCTTATTTGAATGTTTCCATGTAACTTTCCATCCACATCCTCCAGTACAGACCTAGTGAAATTTGAAAAAAAAAGCCAGACACGTCTCCTATGCCAATGTCATGTATTCTGATGTAGGCTATGGCAATCATTTTCTCATGCTCTCTTAACCTTTATTTGTCTGTAATTTTTAAAAAATCACCTTGGTATCATGGTCACCAATGTTCTAATTCTTTTTTGAAGCCCTTCATCAACAGCAGTATGAGATATCAGTGGTGGACTAGCTCCCCCTAGTGCCACAATGTGCTAATTGTTTGCAGTTTAAGAAGATTGTGGGAGGGGAGTGAAAAACAGTGTGCAGAGCAGTAGTGATAAAAGTACTCAGCTCTTTTGCTTAAGTACCAATAAATCATTATAAATTATCCCACTACAAGTTAAAGTCCTGCATTCAAACCCATATTTGACAAAAGTGCGTAAGTCTTATACTTAAAACAAAAACTACACTTAATGCAGCAACAGTAAAAGTACACATTATGCAGTAAAATTTCACATATTTTCATATGACATTAGATTATCAATGCATCAGTGCATAGCAGAATTTTACACTGGTTTACTTACTGGTTTAACTACTTTATATTCACACAGGTAGTCCAGCAGTTCCCAACCAAAGGGTCAGACCCCTCCAAAGGGTCACGAGATAAATCTGAGGGGTCATGAGAGGCTTAACGGGAGAAGACAGAATAAAAAAAC
Organism: Toxotes jaculatrix; assembly: GCF_017976425.1. NCBI lineage: Eukaryota > Metazoa > Chordata > Actinopteri > Toxotidae > Toxotes > Toxotes jaculatrix. The sequence goes on along the minus strand of NC_054399.1, from coordinate 17,480,618 downwards.
AAAGTTCTGACATACAAATTTGTTTTCAATCCCTTGGAAATTTGTATAATCTGTGCTGTTTTTGTGAAATGTTGGATAATTTTACCTCTTTGGCCCTAAAACACTTACTGAAAAGAAACAGTTCAGAGGGGGACAGTGGTTTAATCTCTAAGAGTGTGCTTTATTTCATGAACTTACCACATGGTTTTTAATGTAAAAACATAATTTCAAAATTAACCAGGAACTCAGTTAAATTTAGTGGAGTGAAAGGTACAATACTTCTCTCACAAATGTAGTAGAGTCAAAGTAGAAAATAGAAGAAATGGAAGAAAAATAGTCAAGGTAATACCTACTTAACTGCAATATTTGAGTAAATGTGTCTGTGAAGATTCTCAGTCATTCAGGTCATGGTATTTCCAAAAGGTATAGTTCTGAACTGAAGAAGCCTTTTCAGATGAGAGGTGAAATGTCTATAAGGACCTAAAGTACGTCCAGTTGACTTTCAGTAACTTTTGGAAATACTTGAGTAAATGTACTTAGTTACTTAGTTACTTTCCAAAGTATTTTCATGTCCCTGAGCCCCAAGGACAGGATAGGCTTGATCCTTAGGGGATAAATGATGAAAAACAGTACACTGCTGCATGTATCTAAATATAGGCCACATCACTTCATATAATGGTCCACAGCTTTGTAACCCACACATCTGTAGAGGATCCTAATTTGGGTTAAATTCTTGAAACCGGGGTGATTAAAATACGTTTTTACTTCCTTTTATATACCAGGGATTTTTTAATATTCCAATTAATCGATTAACTGCTCCTTACATCCATATTTCACCTTTCTCATTCAGATTTAAAACAGAGAATAAAAATTCAAAAAGTGAATCGTGGTTGGCAATTGAGTGTGAGGTCGGACTACAACCGCTGGGTGGCAATACAGAGCACAAAACCACAGGAGCTGCTGCTATGGTAGTCCTTGTTTTATACTGGTTTTCTCATACCTAAATTCAGCCTTTTGAGACCAATTATTCCTCTCTGTGTCTGAATGTTAGCGTTCACAATAGTTCAAGACCGATTTCCCTTTTAATAATTTGCATTTAATCAGTTCGTAATCCTCATTGTTTCTCTGCACATCTGTGCGAAATGCAACAGGTGCGTTACAGGCATGTAAATCTATCAAACTTACGCGTTTATGTTTGTAGGTGGTTTATCATGGGAAACACGGGAGAGCTGCAGCTGTTTTTGTAACGCCGCTGTGGTGTAACGCGACTTGAGTAAACTGCGCACACGGTCGCTCCAAGTTACCCAAAACATCTCCTCCAATCAGAGCCCTGCTATTCTGCATGCGGTAGCCTATTTTGCGCCTCGGATACTTTCTGCCCAGCTGAGAGGTGGTCTTTGTATGACAGAGCTGAACAAGGGCTCCTGACTCTGCAGATCCAACAGACAACAGGCACTGCTGCAGCGGCGTGGACCTCAGAGATTTAGCTCACAGAGAGGTGACAGGCGGCTACTTTTGCGCACACAAACTGCCAAAGAAACCAAAGAGAAACCACGGGGGTCTCTTTATTCCACCTTATCTGGCTGATGTTGCGCCCTTTGTAGAGATTTCTAAGTACTTTTCAGTCCATTTTGAGAGCCTGATGTCTCTGCTGTTGGCCCGAGATTCACCTTGAGGTTCCGATTGGCGAGAACAAAATACCCAAGAACTCTGCCTGTGACGACTCTTGGATCTGAAATGGGCTCCAGATTGGTGTGGCTGTCCCTTGCGCTGTCAGTGGCGTTTTCCGCCGGGCAAGACTCAGGGACTGGGGCCACAAAGGAAGACATCCCTGAGGGCGCATCCACCCTGGCATTCGTCTTTGATGTGACGGGCTCCATGTACGACGACTTGGTCCAGGTCATCGAGGGTGCGTCTAAGATTTTGGAAACATCCCTGAGCAGACCGAAGAGACCCCTGTATAACTTTGCCTTGGTCCCTTTCCATGACCCAGGTAATACAATGAACACACACAAAGAGTGAAAGTCTTATTATGTGGTTACTTTGAAATGTGTGCACGTGTTTTTGTGATTATTTGGAGTTTGCTCTTTACCGTGGAAACAAAAGCACACAGAAAAGTGAGAAATGTGATAGTTTGCTCACAATCCGCCCTTTGAATGCCTAATGTTCCTCACACCTCCACAGGAGGAACGTTGGGGGGATTTTGTCTCAGCGCACAGATGTTCAGCCTGGCGGTCACTATCATTAGCATTCCGCCAGGGTTAGTGTGTGGCTGTAGGTTTGCAATGCAGCTTGATGATCATCATCACTCTGGGGTGCTCTCTCATTCTGAACAGCTAATGCATAGGCAATATACTGTATCATTGGACTTTTTTTTAACAGTAACCTTGTCTTGTAGGTCAGAGGTGCGGGTACACAGTCACATGAAAGTAAACCAGTTTTAAACATTTGAAATCATTGTCAAATAATTCATGTTAAGTAGGCTTTGAGTCCTCCTGGAGAGTGGTTTGGGAGTATGGCAATGCAAACAAAGCTATTGGAGAGAATGCATTCAGTGTTGTTACTTACATTTGTTAAATCAGTGTCCAAGGTTTTGGTGATGGCAAGAATGGGCGTCAGGATTTTTAAGCTCTGGTAATTACTATTTTCAGTGAGGGAGGAGAGGTCACTTACCTGCTTGCAAAAACACCATCAAAGGCTGCTGTCATGCCATGTCATGGGGGTTTGTATGCTGATTTGGAGGTGGGAAGTGGAAGGTGTCCACCTGCAAAAATAACCGTTGAACAAAAAGAGCAAGGGGGGCATGCTGCTGTATGCTTAGAGTGTGTCTACAGCAAAATGCTTTCCACTGTGCATCCTCTAAAGGTCAACTGAGACAGGTAGCGACAGAAGTCAGAGACTACTGAGGGAAAAATGTACTCAATACTGCCCTTTAAGCATTTTCTTCTTCCACTTATTCCAATAATTTCTTGCCAAAGACTCCTGGTTTTATAAAGTTTGTATAATATCCTACCAAAACATTTTAAATGGATTTCCTCCTCGCTTCTTCAAGATATATACATTTAAAGTCTGCTCAGTTTAAAATGAATACACTAAGCAATTGTAGAGACAAACTGATCCGAGAGATCTGAGAGAGGGAAAGAGATGAATAGACAGAGGTGATCTGAGCGGTGCAGAGCCAGATTCCTATTCCAGATGTTTGTTCTCCTCTGCTAAATTTCAGCATGTCACAAATTCTTATGAAGCACAATTCCTCAATCATCGACTCAGTCCGCCAACTCTGTGCCTAGAATAATAATTATATTCAAGGAAGAAATATGCTTAGTATACACAAGTGTTACAAATGATGAATTCATTATTGTGTGCCTCTGGGGGGAAAGTAAATCTCAGATCATTAGCAGATGATAAAAGAGCTGAGATGCATTGTGTCTTGGATGAAGTGATATTAGTGAAAGAATACTGTGATTATAACCTGATTCGAACTTAAGGGCTTGATTCAAAGCAAATGTTACATCCTCAAGAAAGTAATTATAGGATTTTCCCCTTACAGTAGACTGAAACAGCAATAGCTTGAGTCAGAACTTCAGTGTTGACGTCTCTTTACAAACTGCGTGTCTTTGTGTTTGTCCCTCACCACCAAGTGACGTTCATTTGCTTCTTAAAATGTTTACGAGGATGTCACAATGTGTTCTCCAAAACCCCCAGGGGGATAGAGGAATGATTAGCACAGCACACTGCAAGCAGAGGTAGCTGAACATTTCCCCAAATGTTGTCCTGCCCTTGTCTCTCTGTCTCACTTTTTGTCCCTCTCCAACAATATCCCAAGCCCTTGGAGAGAATCAGTTTTGTTATCATAAGGACTTTTATTTAGAATTTGTTTCATTCTGACACAGATCCATTCTCTCCACTTTCCATCCGACCCAGTGCGATAACGCAGTCCCTCCTGTTTGATTTGGCTCCTTTTAAATCAGAGCCCCAGAGCTTCCCCTTTATTTACACTGCAATCTGACACGGTAAACATTAGAGTGTGTGTTTGTGTATCTGTGTTTCTGTCGGTCTGTGTTGTGCGCTTGCCTGTGTGTGTGTGTGTGTGTGTGTGTGTGTGTGTGTGTGTGTGTGTGTGTGAAGCGAGAGTGTCAGGAGGATGCCTGGATATTGGGGTCAGGCTTGTGTGGGAAGATCAGTCAGGAAACCTCCCCCCTTTCCTCTATCCTGCAGGGAGAGAAAGAAAGAAAGCAAGAGGATACTTCACAAGTCATTTTACTGAGGCACTGGGGTTGTGTATTTAGCACTGCAGTCTGAGAACACCCCAATGAAATTGTGGTAGGGTTGAATTTCACCCTGTTGTGTTATCATTTCATACCCTAGTTATTTTTGAAAATGGCTTTCTCTTAATGAGAGAATCTGCTGTGTAATGGTGTCCTGGACTGTTCAAATAACAGTCCAGGATGATGAGTAATCTTTCATTAAAGAATCCAGTCTTAGCCTGAGAAGTCAAAGGTGTATTGCAAACAGACTCTGCGGACTCCTGGAACATTTATTTGAGAGTTTACAGCCAAATAAACTTTATTTCACAACACTCTTGCCATTCCCAAGCCAGGAAACGTGGCCTTGATCCCAGGACTAATGTCAAATTGTGCAGCTTTCCAATTAGCTATTAATAAAGAACCTCCACAAGATGTGAGATAAGTGCTTTTAGGAGTGTAGTTGACACTAAATAAGTGTGTGCATTTGTCCACAAATTTGCTTTGACTGTCTGGTGGGATTCTACATTTCCTTCTGTGAGGCTCTGCTGACGTCTTTACACACACATGCTCGTCCTTGTAAATACTACCTTGCTGTGAGAGGGTGTGTTTGTGTGCGTTTTGTATGTGCTTGTGTGAGTGTTTAGTTGGCTGATGTTGAGATGGGTCAGAGCTCAGTGCTTAGGGTCAGTGGGGGACCTAGCACACTCCCCATAGTCACACACATTCAGAGCAGTCAGAATGTATGAAGACATTGAGGCTTTTTTGTTGTGTTAGCTGTGCGCTCCAGCAAAATGACTTGAAATGGAGCCCTGACTACGAGGCATATGGTCTGACTCACTGCCTTATTTTGAGTGTGTTTGCATCCACATCAAATGGATTTAGTCAGAATTAAATTTTTGCTCTTGTAAACAGTGTTAAGCAGTGTCCTCCCATTTTAAGAGAGAGAGCAAAGGACTAGTTAACATAAACCTACAGTAAATAAAGTTATTATACTGAATATTTGGTTGCAAAGCCTTTGCAGTCAGTGAAGCCTATGACCCACAGTATCTTCTGTGGTGATGCTCCAGAAGTCCTGTCCTGGAGCCATCTTCAATTCTTGCTTGTAGACATACAGGAACTGTACACTCCTTGTTTGACTTGTCTTTATGTTAAGGATTATTAAAAATCTGTAACGAAAAGTCCTACATTACTCATTTGACAAAGATGTGAGCACCGTCACTCTTAAAGCTGAAAGTTAGAGCTAAAGTGCATAATATTTGTTTAACCTTAAGTCCATTGTGTTGGAGTAGGGGTGCCCTTGTGGCTTAGAAGTAAAGGCTTCAACCATGGACTGCGACATCCCTTGGAGTCCTGGCCGTCATTCCCCTTCTTTCCCCTGCTCATTCTCTGTCATCTCTCTACTGTCAAAAACACTTGATGGTGGCAAAAAATGTCCAGTGTGCTGACGTACTGAGTCAGAACAATAAAAAACATCCTAATACTTTATAGGTGCACTGGGTTTGTTCAAGGAAAGGTACGAGGACTGGTGCAAGCGAAACTGAGATAGTTATAGACTGACTGAAAGACTTATTGAGTGATCTCTGCCTGACACCAGCTTGTTCCTATCAAGGATCATTTAGATTTAAGACTGACATTTCAAAATTGAATCAGTTACTGAGATCTTTGAGTTTGGCCTCTGTTTTATTGGTATCTAGTGTCCTTTTCCTGCCAGCTGTCTTTAGTTAGAAGGAGATGGACCGAACCCCTCGGTGTGGAGTGATGGTGAGATAGCTTCTACCTCCTCTGCATGATCAAAGACGCTCATCTCACAGCTCCCTTTGTTGGTGTTCAATGTCCTTTTCTACCATTCCCTTTTCCCTCGGTGTCCTTCTATCCAGAGCAGCAGTTTTTTGTCTGAACTGTCCCGCCCGTGTGAGATTACAAGGAGCCTGCGTTTAGCTGGACAGAGTCAATAATGATGCTATTAGGCAGGAATGCCAAAAGAGAGAGGTGGCGGTTGTGGAGGATTAGAGGAAGAGAGCGGATTGTGGCAGACTACAATGTGTGTCTGTGTGTTTCATGTTCTAATAGACCAACCCTGGAATATTAAGATGGCCTTTAATTTTTAGGGCTGTCCCGAGGTGCTCTTAGCGCAACAGTTTCAACTCCATTTAGCTTTGTAATCGGTGCTTGGGGGTTATCCCCCTTTCATCTCGGAAGGCAGCACATACCTAAGGGTTGCTACAGAAACACTTTAAACGTTGTTCATTCTATTCCCTGTTTACAAATTTATGTATGACAGCTTAAGAGATTCCAAGGATAATCATGGATAAAGGATGTAGCTGGTGTTTATAAAAGTCACAGGTAGTTGACCCTCTCATTCACTGGCCGACAATTATACAATTTGAAATTAATGACCCATTCAAGAGGCATTTGTCAAACATTTCTGTACTCTCAGCCGTGCTTTGGATTTGTTTTCCAACCTCTGTTGAATTCCAAGCCTTCTGAGGTCCTGAGGGTTCATGTGCCCTGGTTGTGACCTTCAGGGCTCTTTGGCTTCACTGTCTGGGCTCTTACTGATATCCTCTTGACCTTTAGCGGCTGGTGTTTTGTTTGCATTGCAGCATCTTTTGGGTAACTTTCTGAGTATGAAGGCCTGAACACTGGACAGACAGCAGGAGAGAAAAAGTGGAGAAACAGAAAAGAGCATAATTCACGTCTGAGTCATAAAAGAGGAAGAAACAAAGAAAAGGAAGATGATAATTTTAGCAGTAAACCTCGGCAGACAGAAAAAGATGATTAAGGGACAGGTTTATTGGAGACTTATGTTGGATGCCTTGGACATATCCTCATTTTGAAATGGATATAATTTAAATATTCCTCAAATTAATCCTCAAGAGCAGAAACCCAAAAGTCAAAAGCATAACAGAACTCCTATTCAGACAGAAACTCTACTTCAGTGCTGTCAAGTTTTGTCTGCAGTTGGCTAAATTAAAATCAAAAATGATCTGCTGAAGCTGAAAATGAATTGTGTTTTAAAGGCAGTTTACTTCACAGAGGAATTTGACTGCTATCATCTGTGTATTTATACAACTTGTGCTGTGTGTCACAAACGCATGTTTTGCTTCATGTCTAAGATGTGTTTTTCCTGTTCTGGGGCAGACATGTTTACCTGACTAATCTCTAACGCTTACCATGTGTCTACCGCATAAGCAGCCAGTCAGTCGGAGTCCATTTATTTAGGAGAGCTGAGCACCCGAGGCAAGTCAGGTGATTTTGATAACAGCTGCCACTGGTCGCCTTTTGTTGGAGGGGAGCAGCTTGTGTCCAATCCTGTAATATTGCTGCGACTTCAGAAGTTTTAAGCTACCTAACACTTTCAGAAATTTCAAATAAAGTTATGACTCATTTTTATGTCTCTACAACAAAATTTTGGGTTCCAAACCACTCTTTTAAACTCATTGCCCTAGAATCTAAGTAGATAGTTTCCAGCTGCTCATTGCCAGCTGTACCAGCTGCAGACACTATGTACACTATGTTGTATATTAATATTTGCCAGTCAGCATTTTTTTGTGCTTTATTACCCATAATAGTAGGCAGCAACCTCAGCTCTTTTATTGTTGCCCCTTCGACGAGGGCTTTCCTCAAATCAGTGTTTTTATAGTCAATTTAGACTCTACAGATTGATGTCTAGACATTATTATGAAGGAAATGTTTTTCTTATGGGATTTTTTTCATTCAGTCATTGTTTTACATCATACTTTTGGAGTCCGAAGGACTCATTTGGTGCACATTAGATTTAGGTCCAAATAAATCTGGTGCCGAAGCTGTACATTCTCATGGTTTGGTATGGCATGACCTCATGTTGGCTGTTTCTTACAAGGCTTTTTTTTCCTTTACTGTGTAAACTGTTCATTTTAGTTGAAAAACATGAGTGTTTAGAGTTACTATACCACAGTATTGGGATGTGCTTCTTCCCGTAGAGGTAGATTATTTGAGCTGGATGTATATGTGCCAGACAACAGGATGGCAGGGGCTCAGCCCATTTATTATTTTTGTGGCTGTAGTATATTTTCTTTTGTTTGATACAGATTTGAATACTTGGTGATGCGTTATTTAATATCAAAATGGCGTAAAATGATTTAAGTCACTCAGTGTGAAAAACCCACAGAGAATTATCCCGTCTGTAGTTCCCCTCAGCATTACAGAGCTATTTAGCATCTTTCAACTCTTTCTTTCTTTTTGCTTCACTTTCTTTTTTGCGCTCTTTCTGTTTTTTCCTGCCCGCAGCATTATGTTTTGGTTCACCCTCACTGTTCTCATCAATGTTTTTTCCAGCTGCAGCTTCCTGCTGATAAATGTATTGTACACTACCTTCCTAGCACAAAATGACAGACAAACAAAGTTAGGAAATAACTGCTAGCTGGTGAATATAGTGGAGCTTTTAGCTGCTAAGGAGCCAGACAGTTCCCTCAGCAGTAAGTGGAGACCAAAATAGGCGTAAATTTAAAAGTGCATTTACATTTCATTTGGCCAGAGACGCGTCTCCTAATGAATGCAAATGTTGTTCTGTATCTGCTGGATGTGTAAATAGGACACTGTTTGTTAACATGTTCACCACAACAACTTTATAAGGTGATAATAAGTCAGTTTTGTGTGTATAGCTTGTTATGCTGCCTCCAAGTGGCCAAAAGAAAATGCAATTAGTGCTGCCTTAATTAAATTCCTTCTACTTGCCAAGCTTTACTTTCCCAAGCAGGGTATTACATTCTTGTAAAAAGTTAATGATCTTGTCATTGCAGGAGCACATGTTTACAGCCATACGTGAGCAGGAGGTTTTTAGATAGATGAGCTCATAGGCCACTGTGGAAGAAGACATTTTCGGTGCAGCTGAACAGTTATAACACTTCTGCTGTTCTGTCAGTTTATTTAAGACTATTTAATGCAGAACATTCAGCTTGTTGGTTGTGAGCCAGATCTCTGAGATGCTGTCTGTAGGTGTGCCAGAAACATTGTACCTGTGTGCAATATGTTGTGCTTGATTTAGTTTTGCTTTGCCTCCCCAGTATAACCTTTTGCAGTAATATTATTTTCTTTTTAAGGGTCTTCTTACACTCTCGTTTTCTCTCTCTCCACATCTAGAGAAACCTGGTGTGTAGTTCTCAAGCATTTCCTGAAAGGTTGAACAACTGGTGACATGTCCATGTGTCTGCACCAGAGGAAAGACCATAAAGATAGAGGCTATGGACAGAACCAGACAAGTGTTGAGGGAAACTGAATTACTGGCTGCAAGGCTGAAGGTCAGGCTGTCAGTGGCCTCTGCCACCTGCCTCTGCGGATTATGTGATGGGAGAAGTCAGGTATCATGAAGACCACCTCAAACCATTGTTTCCCAACATTTGCCATGCCATAGCATATGTTATATGTTCCCACAAACCCCTGGGAACAGCATGTAGCACTTAAACATTACAAAATGATTAACCGTGTTCATCTAAAATGAATATGCTTCAGTGTGAAACCTGAGTTTGTTTTGATGAACCTGTTATTCTTTGTCAAACTGATAACAAGCGCATGCTGAACCCACAGTCAACTGTCTGGAAACCTCAAAAGGCTAAAATAGTCTATTTTTGCATTCAGCCATTTTAACTTAATTTTTAATGTTCACAACACACCTAAGGGCGGCACGGTGGTGCAGTGGTTAGCACTGTCGCCTCACAGCAAGAGGGTTCCAGGTCTGGGCTCTTCTGTGCGGAGTTTGCATGTTCTCTGCGTGGGTTTTCTCCAGGTACTCCGGCTTCCTCCCACAATCACAAAAAACATGCACATTAGGTTAATTGGTATTGGTGTACCCCGCCTCTCGTCCATAGTCAGCTGGGATAGACTCCAGCTCCTCGCGACCCTGACAGATTAAGCGGTATAGAAAATAGATGGACAACACACCTGAGTAAATCTGATGGAGAGTGTGTGTGCTGTGGCACACTGGTTGGAAATCCCTGCCTCAGACATCTGAGTGTGCATCTGTGTGTGGTCGACAGTGCTGATCTGCTGCATCTGAGGTTCCTCTGTCTGCTTCAGCACGCACAATTAGAATTTCCTCAGTAAAACAAAAGAGGCTGAACCGAAAACACCACCCAGTCACTTTTGAGCAGTCTGGGATTACACCATCAGTCATAAAATACGTGGTCATGAGCTATGCAATCTTGCGGTTATAATATTGAGGTTGTTGCCATTTATTTTCAAGCATTCTACTTAACTTTTAAAGTAAAGTAATGCAATTACGGCAATTAAAAGGCCACATTTAATTCAAAAGTTCATTTTTTTTTCTAAGAGTGAATCACAGGATCAGACCGAGCCAAGTCTCAGGCTTTTGGCCTGTATTTCGACAATGGAGACCATATGTAGAAACATCACAGACAGCAGACTTCTCAGTATGTTTGCTGCCTGTGCCAGTTTTTGCCCTTTTCACTGAGAGGCATTTAAAGTCTTAACAGAGACAATACCACCTGATACCTCTCTAAGCCACATCTTTGTCTTCCCTTCCATCCCCCATATGTTGTCAAGGCAGTGAAACACGCATTTGTCTTACCACTTTGCTGTTATGCATTACAGGTAAAGAAGATGTTGCACAACACAACCTACTGGGTCAGTTTTGTAAGCAGGCTGGTTTTGTAAGATGTTGTTATAGACACTCAAAGGTGTCACTAGGACTTATGACTATGATTTGTTTGTTTTTGTGTTTTACAATTTTCACATGTGAACTTGATGAAGAGGTTAAGGAAGATTTATTACAGCTTGACCTAGAAACCCCTCCATCAATCAGCTGAGGGTTTGAGAGAAATGAGTGTCTATGTGTAAAAAAGTGGGGAGGAGTGACAAAACAGCTCTGACAACATTCATCATAAAACGGACCACGACTTGCTAGAATTCTTGTTTGAAATCAAGACTGTGTGAGATAAACTTAATACCAGATTTAAAACCAACTTAAAACCAGATTTCAGAAGCTAATGTCTAAATGCACCTTTATTGGCTACGTAAAGTTCTATTCAGAGAGATAAGCTGAACAATAACAACAATACTTGACCTAGCATGAGTTTTAAAACATTGTAAATACAAAAGACTGAGAGTTGTGCTTCAGTAAATATAAAATCACATTATTACAGTATAGTAACCTCAAACTAAACTTACTTAGATCTTAAAAATAATTATTTTGCTAAATAGGTCTGGAAAAATAAAAAATAACCAACATGCAAAAATCTATCTCAGCATGTCCAGACATGCAAGCATAAGACAATAACATCATCTTCATAAAGGCAATGAAGTAGAAAATGATGGTTATACTTGTTGCCAAATAGGACTATATCTTGTTTTGAGCAATACATTTTTCACTTACTCTTGCCCTCTTCTTCCTTCCATATTTGTCTGCATTTTTCTCTTGTGGCTCGTATTCAGACAGAAAGTCTATGCGGTCGCCCAACCACACAGATTACATTCAAATCTCTCTTTTATGTTTTCCTGTAGAAAATCACAAATCTACACATCACACTCAGTCACATAGAGCTTGTGGTTACAATTAGACTAAAGGCTGTGAATGCTAACATGTGACAGTGTTTATATGGATTATCGAGAAAAGATATCTTTGTTGGGTCCACTATGATCATTGCCTCTGACCCCACCATTACCCAGACCAGATGTGAATGGAGCTCCAAAAAGTACACTGTTGCCCATAAGGTGGGAACAATTTTGTTTTCAGACACATTCCTCTTTTTTAATTCCTATTTATAGACATCAGTAATCACATTGGAAGAGATTGATCAATAAAGTTTTGAGAAGATATACACTTTGTCTATCAAGAATAAATCACATTGTCATAGTCATTTAATGAGAAGAGGTAAAATATATTTTATTCCAACTTTATGGGCAACAGTGTATTTGTTTACAAGTTGAAATTATCATTCAGTTCCTTGTTATTACTGTTTATTGTGCATTTGGGATTTTTGTCAAGTTTATGATCGAAGACCACAATAATAGCTTGTGTTGACATAGTCTGCATCTCTCTTAAATCTTTGGTTCACCACAAAAGTTATTTCCTCCAATAAATTAAGCTGAGTTACAGCTGTCAAGGAACACGTCTTAGAAGTTTGCATGTAACATTAGATATTGCACAATCAGGTCATTATACACTATTTGACAAATTAAATGAACAGTATTAAAAAAAAAATTTGGCTTCATTTACTATCATTGATACCTACAGCAGCATTCCTTCGTCTTACTTTCAACACACACCTACACACACAGACGAACACAAGTATGTACACTCTTAAACACGTACACAGGCAGGAGATTTCCATTTGCTCCAAGGTCACCATGTTTCACAGAACCACACATCCCCATAAATGATAATCATAATGCATACACACGCACACTTCCTTAATTAAGACTTCCCCTCTGGTTGCATCTTCTTCTGTGTTCTATCTCTGGCACCATTTACCAGTCAGACAGTGATGGTGGAGGGTTCAGAGCTGTCATCTGTCTCTGGAACATGCTCCCCATCAGGACGTTCATCTGGGAGGAATTACATGGCTGTGTGTGGTGTGTGCATCAGTTGGGTCTCACTATACATTTGTGTGTTTAGGGCTGTGTGTGATCATTTGAACTCAAGAGTGCAATTAATAGAGATCTGTGGTTTTGTGGCCCACCGTCCAGAGCCACATCCAATTGCATCAAGTGAAGTGAAACAAGAGAGGCAGGGCTGCAGCTAGCAGAGTTTAAGCTGCCTGGTGGTCTTTCTCTCTTTCTGTTGGTTGTGGTGAGAAGTTTCCATCACAAGTTCAGTTTGTTGTGGTTAGAAATCAAGCTTGTTGTCAGCTCTGTCGCTCCAGGCTAAACCTCAGTCGTTAGATGGCAGTTGGTGAAGTCAGGCGGGGTAAAAGATGCAGGGGGAATGGGTTAGGGAGAAAAGCGGGAGAGGAGATGTAGAGAGAGAGGTACTGTAATTAGAGACAGAAGGAAAATGTATTGAAGAAACTGAGGGACAAAATGGGAAGACTTAAAATCAAAAGGATTCTGTATTGTTCAGCAAGCAGACTGAAAAACTTTCAATTAAATCTGCATGAGTGGAGTAAAATAGACAACAAGTAGGAAACTACAATGTGATAGAATTTGATGCTATTATAAAAATCTTGTAAAATAACATGCTGCTTTGAGTTTTGGGGCTTAGTGTGTTGAAAGAACATATTTCTGATGTAGTGCTAGTGCTGAAAGTGGGCTTATTCCACTTGCGCTGTGAGGACATGGTTATGTCACTGACACCAGTAATATTTATTTGAAATAAATGGAGATTATTATCCCATCAGAGAGGCTAACCGCTTCCTCTCCACTGTGCTGTCTCATTTGAAATAGGCAGCACATATGAAGTTGGTAAAAAAGCAGGAATCAATCTTTCACAATGCTGCAATTTCCTGTTTGGGAAAATCTTTTAGGCTGATTTCACCACTGAGTACTGCGGGCCAATTTGAGCTAATTTAATTAGGGATTCAGATCAAAGAGGCAAGCAAAAAACAAAATAAAGGAATAAAAAGTTAACAATGAGTAATTAAGCAAATAAAGTTAATAGTTAGAAGCAAAGGAGAGTTAGCAATTAAAGAAAGGAAGAGTGTTAACAATTAAGTGCTGCACATTGTTTTTTTGTATGTAGTTTTCTTGCCTATTCCTATAACATGCAGTACGTATGGGCTCTATTAAGAGTGATAGCTGCTCACATGAAGGTAATTACAGAGCACTGTGTTGGTGACCTTTTATCTACAGTATATTTACTTGTGTTTGTGCATTTATACGTCAAGAATGTAAATGCACTTGCGTGTGTTGCCTCACGTAGTGTTTGTCTGCAGACGTGTTTGCTCCTTTGAATGTATTGCATAGTCCTAGACACTTTCCTCACTGGGGTGCACTAATTGCACTGTGTGCTGTTGCACATGTGTTTTCTCAGTGGGGCTGATTAAGTGAATTATGCCCCATAGCTGATGGTCAGGATGACAGCCGCTCTTATTTTGGCAGATTTTACCCTGAGTCAGCAGAATGACAGAAAGCAGTGTGTGTTTATGGCCTCTGTTGCTGTTAAGTGCTGTAACAGCTACACGTTGTGTAACCTGTTGGATTTTTTTTCTTGAATGGGGGCTCCTTGCTCCTTTTCCTGACCACTGTTTGAGTAAATAACTTATAGAGAATTACTCATTACATCAGTTTGAAAAATTTTGTCAATAAAAACTAAATGAAAAATTAAAATCTCATGCCTAAAAATAGGAAAAGGATCACAACTCTTTGTGACTATATTGCTACTAGTTTTGATGAACAAAAAGTTCAGTTTAGAGTTCTCTTCAGGCTGTCCTTGGTCTAAATTGTCTCAGCACTGGGATTTTGGAGCTCTGTGATTAGGCTTCTATAAACCAGAGTAATAATGAGGTAGGAACATCCAAGTCTTTGCCTTCAGGAACAAAAAAATGAAAAGATGGTAAAAAAAAAAAAAAATTGTAGATGGTAAATGTGACTGCTGCCACTGCTATATAGACTCCACCCACAGTAGCAGAGGGTCTTAGGGGAATCAAGTGCAGAGCACATAGAGTTTAAAACTTTCCCAAACTGCCATATCATGTCATGTCATATCATATCATATCATATCATATCATATCATATCATATCATATCATATCATATCATATCATATCATATCATGGTCATGACTTTGCAGAAATGTCAGTAAAATATAACTATGACAATGTTCCTGTCAGTTGTCGGTCATGTAACAGCTTGTGAAACTCTTATATACTGTTGCCAAAACTCAGAATTTATTTGGTTGGGAGACACTAACGGCTGCGACCTTTAACATATTGGCCTTGGAATTCCTTGCTGCTGATGTTGCAAGGAAAGAGAAGCTCACCCCACGGTGAATACATGCGTGATTCCCTGCAAATTACTTTAAGCCCGAATGTCAGTGGAGGTGAAACTGAGTTTGCCGTTGGACAGTTGCCCAGTTTGTTCCATCCCATTAGACTTTCTGTGAGTGTTTAAGCTTGCACGTGATTTGCAGATGCATGCTTTTACAGGCAGCATTACAGACGAATGCTGTAAGAATATCAAGGTGCAGGCTGAAGTCATTTGTTTTCACTGTTTACTCCCAGCTCACTTGGGTCAACAACTCACGCTACTAACAGATTAAGAAAACAGGATGAGATGCAGATTTTCATTTTGATTTGTTTGTTTTGGTCATTTTTCTCTCTTTTGTTGTTGTCTGTTATCAGACTTTAGAGCATTCTTTCACTCTGAGTTCATTCACATGGCCTTGTTCATGCCACTTAGGTGTTCCTTGTCATCACTGAGAAAACATTAAAACTATTTCCTTTGGCAGCCAGAAGATTTTCCTTTTTGATCTACTCATATGATGTGGAGCAGCATCTATGTGCTCACACGTTTTATTAATAACACTCAAAATGTTTAAAGGAGAAGAATGGTTTTCTAAAAACGATTTAGATTTTCAGAAGACACTTCTATAAAGAAACCATTTGTGTGAATCTCCAAACCTGCAGGGAAAGTGCATTTTTGGCAGCAAAGAAGTAATGATTTCCTTTTTCTTAACTAGTTTCATTGCGGAGCCCTTGGGCAAGGCACTTGCTCCCCAAAAGCTTTGAGTAGACATTTGGCACAAAAAAGTTCTCAGGCACGAATGTTTATAATTATTCGACTGGTGTGGTGTATTGAAACAGTGCGCACAAGCTCTCAGCTTTCAGACGTTCACATGTGGATTAACAGACATTTTAAATCAAAAGAAATAAGGAACAGCAGTGGTATCTTGTTATCTTAACATGTAAACGTCAGATATCATTACACAAGCAGAGTTTGAAGAGTTTTATTTTTATTTCATCTCATACTGTTGAGAGGTCATAAGTATTAGCTATGGTTTTCCACGGTGCTGATGCAAAGAGGGCGGCTGTGGTTAAGGGCACCATAGCCAAAATAGTCTAAAGAATACTTACAACAGCCATGGGAACTTCTCCCATAAGGAAAGAGATGTCAGCTTTTCCATCTCTCAAAAGTTTGGCTCGTGATCCACGTTCCGTTCAGAGCAGCCAGACACATTTCCATGTTAGTTTTGAAAAGCCGCAAATGTTCCTACACTCCACCTTGAGGATTTACAAGGATGCCAAAATCTGGGTCATTTGGAAAAAGATTTTCTCTTTTGTGTATGTTGTTATAGAAATTGAAAGTGCCTGTGGAGTGCTTCTCAAGATGAAGAATTGTTAGGTGATGATGGTTGCAAAGAAAAGGAACGAAAATGCTCATGATTCCTCGTTGCAAATTATGTGAAACTCAACAACCTTAAATGTTTTACACAACAAAAATCACATGAGACAGAAGAACAGAACGTTCTTGACAATAAGTAGGTGTAAGAAGCCTCAATACTCCACTAAACAATTACATTTCTCATTTGGGCTCTGACCTCTAGACAAGTTTGAAGCCTGTTGTAAAACCATTCAAACTGTATCCTTTTTCAAGAGTCAGGGATCCTTTGTAATTGCCCTCTCTTCAACAAGGGAACCCTTGTTTTCCAATCTGCTTGCATGTGCAGAACTGCGGTGTGTGTGTGTGTGTGTGTGTGCTTTTTGCAGCCCCTCATCAGGCTCATTCCACAGCACAGCTGCAGTGGCTGAAGTCACACAGTTTGACTCAAGAAGGGGCTTAGCAGCTCATTAACGGATAGAACAAAGTAAGCTGAGAAACAGCAGTGACTGCTAGCACTGGCAGAGGTACAGAGCAAAGGGCCATGTTGTCACTATGTGGTAAAGGTGCTATAATTTTATGATACAGAGAAAATGGCCTCACTTGGGCCAAATCCTGAGCGGACGATGACAAAAGATATTCTAGGGTTTTCTGTTTGTTTGGATGCAGAGAGGTCAGTTTTCTTACCAGGGTGAAAGCAGTTTCTAGTGTAAATTATGCACGAATAGACCTTCAAGTCATCATTATATATTCTTTAGAAACATGTTAAGACTATAATTCTAATCTTCCTTGTCGTTCATTCTGTTTTTCCTTTATCACTTGTCTGTTTATGTATATCTTTCTCACATTCTTTATTCTTTCTTTTCTGTGTTAGTTAAATGTATCTCCTTTCCTGAAGTTCTCCTCAGCAGTTCATATTGTGACATTTTAATCTGGACATCCGTAAGCGTTTGCCAAAACTAATATTTTGCTCAGCAGAAGAATTTAAGGAAAGAAAAATGTTTTCAGTTATTCATCAGATGCAGACTTGAGCCTGTGGCTGTATTAATCACACAGCGTCTTTCTGTTGTTTCTCCGCAGAGATTGGACCCGTAACAATTACAACAGACCCAAAGAAGTTCCAGTATGAGCTGAGAGAGCTGTACGTTCAGGTGGGTTCAGAGATCACATTCGTCAAACCAATGAAACAGCAGCAGTAGCTTGGACACAGGCTACTGCTGCTGCAGGGTCATATGGTCATATGGCTTTGATAAAAGCAGCAGACTATGGTCATGCCAGACAACTGGGTAGGAGCATTTGGGAGCTGATAAAGATGTTTTATCAGTCAGTCTACATTGAATGATGAAAGACCTAAACAAAAATGTATTTTTCTTTGTTTTACAAGAAACTTTCAATTAGTCTTCAAATTTTATGTGGATTTTTATTATATTACAAGAAGGTTCTGCCATTGAAAGCATTGGTCATATGTTGACCTTGAAGCTGATAGTGAAAAAACTGTTCTTCATCTTATGTTTATTTTCCTTCCTGGACCATTATAAACAAAAGTATAAACAAAAACATGTGATGGCTAGACAGTTAAACAGAGTACTGCCAAGTTTTTTGTGTAATCAGTTAGAGAGAGAAGGAAAGTTGTGCTGGAAACTTCTTATGCACCACTTGATTAAGCAGAAAAACTGAAGAACCAGTACTCTTCTGGTCTAGGGACAACAGAGAGACAGAGTCAAGAAACATTCAGAAATATGTCCTTTGAAGAAAGGCTTTGGCGAGTGTCTGTGCATCCTTGGCACGTTTTCATGTTGATCTGGTGTGTGAGAGTGTGTTGCGTGTAGCATGGACGAGATCCAGTTTCCTCTCACTTGCTGCTTCATTCCTGAGTCTGTTTTTCCTCCCCTCACCTGTGCAACCCCTGAAGAGGTTTTGGCCAGAGAGCATGGAAAATACTCTTTGGAATTTACATTTTTCTTGAAATTGAAATTTCTGTTATGAACACAGTTGTGTTTAAGGGAGGTTAAAAGGAGGAGATGTTTGGCAATGCTTCATATTTTCAAGCCATAAGAGCAAAAGTGCATGGGGGGGGTTATCTGGCTTAATGTTGAAGGCAGTAGGTGAATGGGGGAGTTTATTTCTGGCCGGACAGGAGATGTTGGAGTTCAGGAGTGATAGAGGAGAACTGTCTCTTCACCCTCTGCCCCGCTGGCCTAAAATAATGGGTCACCCCATTCCAGATGTTGCCGGGGGGTGGGGGTGGGGGGTTACACATCCAAACTAGCCATTGAACCCCCTCAGACAGACAAGTATGTGCCTATTGGAATGCTGTACAAAATACTTCCTTTTGACCCCTCCAGTCGGACAGAGAGTAGCCAATGAGAAAGAGAAAGCTGCTCACATTTGTGCACACTACCACACACTTTTTTCTCAGATCCTCTGTTTGTTGTTCTTCTCAGTATGGTTGAAACAAGATTATATTTTCAGCCCTTTTGTCTATTTTTAAGTTCATTAGATGTCAGCAATCCCCTGGGTTTAAGATTTCAGGCACCTCATAGTTTTCGTCTTCTAGGCATAATGTTAGTGCTGCGGTCACATGTGCTGATTGGAAGGCCCAGAATCGAGAGGATTCTAGAGCTGCTCTGCTACTACACAGGGCTGCATTTTATTTTATTATTTTGTCATTTTATTGGAAAAGTAAAACTGGATTCACTGGAGAATCACTATGGCTCGGCCTAGATTTGTGCTCTATTATATGTCTTCTAGTTATGATATTTAATTATTCTGTGTGCTCATGGGCACTGCATTGTTAAATGTGGATTACACAATACTTCAGACTGCAAAACATCAGTAACATATTTGCTGGATAAATCAGAAAACAGTTTGGATGGCTCACAAACTCTTCCACACACATGTATATATATGAACACCATTTTCTGATGATATCTTTTTCTTTCTCAGGGAGGTGGGGACTGTCCAGAGATGAGCATCGGTGCCATTAAGATTGCTTTGGAGATCTCCTTGCCAGGGTCCTATATTTACGTCTTCACAGATGCCCGTTCTAAAGATTACAAACTGACCCAGGAAGTCCTGCAGCTTATTCAGCAGAAACAGTCACAGGTTTAAAGATTTTTTTTTCTTTACCTTAACATGGTTTATTTTCAGGTTTAAGGTCACAGAGATCACTTTTTTTTTTTGTGTGCATGCATGTGTGTAGGTAGTGTTTGTGCTGACCGGGGACTGTGATGATAGAACTCACATCGGCTATAAGGCTTACGAGGAAATCGCCTCCACCAGCTCTGGGCAGGTCTTTCATCTAGACAAGAAACAGGTCAATGAGGTAAGAACATCACTGAAGAGAAATTTGGAGCAGTGCCTCTGTTCTCTGCTTCTTTTCAAGTACACATTTTCTTGTTTCAGAGTCAGGAGAAAAGCTGTCACAGTATTAAAATCATTTTACTTGGCCTGGATTCTCCTTCTAAGCTGTGTAAATTTAATAACAGTAGAAGGTTTTACAGCCTCTCTCATGTCTACGAGTCTGCACTCCCAATCAAAATGTGCAGGAAACATTTAATTGATTGATGCGTACCGTAGCTCTTTTTAACCTTTCCAGAAATGTAAATCAACAGCCTTGGACTGGGCTGTTGGTCAAAGTTGAAGTTTGAATAGTATGGCTGTTTTATTGCTGTAAAATAAGATTCTTTGCTAAGGAAGGAAGGAATCTAGATTTTAAGAAGTTTTCTATGTGAAAGTCCCTTTTCTCCCTTATTTTACTAATAGCCCAATTTCTCTATCTCGGTTATTCACTTTCTCCCTGGCTTGTGTTTTCTTTCTGACATTCATTCATCAGAAGCACCATTTTCATTATAAAAAAACATTTGCAGGATTACACGCCTTAATACTTACAGTCTGGACAGATTTTAAAGGAAGCAAGGAGGTAAATTACAAATGTAGTTTGTAATAACTAGTTTTGAGAAACAATATCCTGACCATGGTCTGGCTTGTTTGGCAGTGCTTATGCTAAAGAATGAGATTTAGCTCAACAATGACGTATTGATAAATGAAGCCTTGAAGGAACAGCTGGATGAAAATTCATGGTAAATCAAGAAAAAATACTTTTTTGTAGCATGGCAATACATTAGAGTCATTTCTTTTTCTCACGTTGTCTGTTTTGCGGTATTATATTGCTCATACATCACAAATGACTGCTCCTGCACATATTCTCCATAGGGAAAAGAAGGAAACTTAGGGGCAGGACTCAGGGGGAATGTTAGAAACTTCCTGATGAAAGCTTTGCACATGTTGATGGGTTGACCTTGTATGCAGCCAAGGAGGTGAATGTGTACGTCGGTGTGTGTGTGTGTACATTATAAATGATGTGTAATTCCTGCATTCTTTACATTTCCTATCCATTGCTGTAGGTCCTCAAATGGGTGGAGGAGGCCGTGCAGTCGTCAAAGGTCCACCTGCTGTCCACTGATCACTTTAGTGGGGTCAGCAACACTTGGCAAATGCCCTTTGACCCCAGCCTCAAGGAAGTCACGGTGGCCCTCAGCGGTCCAGCACCTAACATCGAGATAAAAAACCCAAATGGTAGAATACGTTTTACCACATATCAACCAACAGAACTGGGAATTGAAATTTAGATGTTTATTAGCATGGGTACACACACGAGTGACCCAGGAAAAATGAAACACCCAACAAATGCAAATGATTCCATCCAGGGCACAAGAGGTCACTGATTAGCTTGATGAGTATGAAAATTATGTGAAACATGTTCATGTGTTTTTTTTTTCACTTAAGAAAGGAAAGACCATTGAAAATTGCTGACTCATAGTTACAGTGTGTCTGATGCTGTTTTTATAGGTAATATTACAAACAATGATAATGCAGCATTAAGATACTTTCAGTGCAGCTCCAAATGAAAAAGCAGAAGCATTTTCTGATCTGTTCTGGATTTGGCCTGAACAATCATACAGGAAGATTTTGAAGACGAGGGGGAAATTGTTCAAAATTACTTTTTAAGGAATGAAGCTAGCTGTAGAAGCTGTAGTATGGTTCACAGAACAGGTAGAGGTAAAGTGAGTACAACAAAAAAAAAAAAGAAACGTCTCAAAGGACTGGATTGATTCCAATGTCATCTGGGGTCCACACATTCAGCACATGTTGTTTCATTCACTTACAGTATGCTGGTTAATGCTAAAACCATATCCTGAAACTTTATTATTTTGACAACTTTTGCCAGAATTTTATATGTAACTTGCAGCCACGCATCAATAACTGAATTAATTTGCACGAGTCCGAGCTGCAGAAAAGGTGAATAATTGTCTCTGTGTTCGTGTTTTCCCCTCAGGGAAGCTTGTGGGGAAGAGTGATGGCCTGACTGAGCTCCTGCACATTCCCAACTCTGCCAGAGTTGTCAACATCAAGGACCCACAGCCTGGGATGTGGTCTATCAAGGTAAACAATTCATTCTTTTGCCTGGAAAGGTGTGTAAAATTACAGGGTTCTTCTAAGAATTCCCAGAGCTGAGTCTGTCTTTTAAAAAGATTTACTGCAAATAGTTCAGTGGTATAACCTTGGAATAAGGTCACAACTCACACCCCAGGAGGGAGCTACGCCCTCAAGGAAGGTTCTCAAGTTGAATTACTGCAGTAATATATCAGCATGTTCGAATAGAGAGTAATCAATTTAACATGCATGTTGTCTGGTGAAAGCATCTCCCAGCAAACAGAAACATGATCAGAAAGATCCTGTGATCATTTTTAAGACAGTCCTGGTAGATGAAGATAAAGTATGTTCAAGGACAATGCTGTCAACACAGCCTGCTACATTTTTGTTTGGGTACCCTTGCTGCTGTGTTCCCCTTGCAGAGTTGAAACTGTTGGCAAGCTGCAGTCGAGGTAATGCAAAGAGGGTCGCACATTTTTGACTGCCCACACTGTCAATTCCAGATGTTGGGGAATGACAAGCATTTTTACCTGAGTGATTTGTTAAAGGGGCCTCGATGGCCCCTCTGTTCTCTGTAGACCCCTGCTGAAACGCTTTCCCTCGTTTTGGCGAAGCTGTGTTATGTGTTAGCACCCAACTGATTTATGGAAAAGCCGATTGGATGAAAAAGTGTGTCTTGCTGCTTATCCTCTCAAAGGAAAGTTCAGTTTTGAGCAGTGATGCTTAGAGGTACTTGAAACTTTGGGATAAAAAGATGCTTTAAGGTGAATAGTTCTTCTGTTTCATATCTGTTCAAACACCAAATCAGAAAACTTTGTTTGAGGTCTGTGCTTTCAGACTTCAGCCAACATGGTGGCCTGTCATTGGGACAGTTCCCATAGAAGTGATGAGTGATATTAAACAGACATAAAAAGGAGACACAGCATCCTCCTGTCTTATTTCTGTCCTGTGTTTGCCTCCTTCTGTTCTCCCTGTCAGTCTGTCTTCTTTAATCTCTTTCTGTCACTTACTGTATCTTCTTTCCTCATTCATCCTCCTCCCAACACATTTATTCCTCAAGAGAAGCACAGCGGGATTTGCTGTTCTCTCTCACTGGTCCCCAAGACGTCTTCTTTTTCCCATTTCTCCTCTTGGACATGGCCTTTTCCAATATCTGGCTTTCAGGCTAAAAATATCTCCTCCTCTTTTGTAGCTGTGTTTCCTAGGACATCCAAAGAAATGTGGGTAAATAGTTTAGGGGGAGATTGCTGTTCTGCCATACTGGGTTTCAGTAACACTAATGGCCCATGGCACTCTTCTGTAAGACCCAGGCCATAGATTGTGTGTGAAAAGGAATTTAATCCTTTTTAATCTGCCTTTAATTGGATATTGTGTAGTAGAAGGTAGGTTCACCCCACTATCATCCCCTGCTTCTTTGGTTTTGCCTATAGTTCTTGCTACTTTACCCTCACTGTGTGCTAATTTCATAGTATATTCTGCAAATATAAAGTTTGTTTCAATGAACAGAAGTGTGTGTCAACAACACACTCAAATATCTTGCGACCATATTTTGCATACTGGCATGTAGGGGTGTGTGTGTGTATGTGTGTGTGTGTACATGTTAAATGTGCTCTGCTGAGTCATCCAGGTGAGATTTGTTTGTACTGCACTGACGTCAGCATTGATGAGTGCATTTAAGCTTCATACTGAATTTTATAGCCCATGATAACAGTTGAGGAAGGTTATAATTTTAAAAGCATGAAAACAGCTCAAAGGAAGACCGGCCGTGGAGTGGGGGCTTCCAGTCCCTATTCTTTGTGACCGCTTTTTTCCTGTTTTAGTGTTTTCTGTCTCTCTGCCTTTCTCTCTCTCTCTCTGTGTCTCAGACACACACAGACGACTTGCTCACTGAATATATTGTATACCTCCTACCATCAGTAATCGGTTTCATTAATGCATATACATCAATCAGTTGTCTTGACCAGCACAGAACACAGTCAAATCAATCAATCAATCAAATAATTTAAACAGTGGAGAGAAGAATTTTAAGAAGTTTTGTTCTGCTAAATTAAGAGGAAAAAATAAATGCTGTTTATTTGCTTAAACAATTTCCTAAATATCTGTATGAGCAAGACTCTCACCACAGCTACCCAAGATCTGTCAGGGTGTAACCAAGACCTGGGCAGGTCACTCTGTCTGGGTGGGTGTGAAACTGGGAAATGAGCAGCTTTAATGACAGGGACTTCTTTTTTTTTTTTTGTAAGAGCGTGACCTTTAAAGGACCTCTCCCCTAATTATGGCCTCATTTACAACTAACTAAAGACCCTGGATAATTCTATGGCAGCCATTAGGGCAGGTTTGATGGCTACAGCATGTATTGTGTTTCATGATGGCAGGCATTAGCATTTAAGGTTGTGCAGGGTGCCCTTTGTCCTGGTATTAGCTCATTGTTTGAACAATTTCACGTCTAGCTTAGCCATTGTTATCCGTCTGCCTGAATGCACCTCACTGTCTTGGTTGATAGTTTTCTCTTCACAGGGAATTTAAGTCAGGTAGAACTTAGTCATCTTAAAATACAGTAAATCCACATATTCTCTTTCATTTCATGCAACTGCAAATGCCAGTTTAGGTTTTCATGCCTCCCTGTGCATTGTGAGTCAATGTCTGTGACACCCCCAACGTGTTTAACCCAAGGTGAGGAGTTTCCACCTCTCACCAACCTATACTTCACTGTAATTACTCTGTCTCTATTTCTGCAAAGCTTCAAAAGAATTCTGCATCATGAAGACCACACAAGCCATTAGCTACTCTCTGATTATCTCTGTTTGTTTAATTAAAGTATGAATGTCAGACTGAGTGGGTCATCTCTGAGTTGTGGATGTTTTATAATCTCAGGTGCGAGATTCTTGACAGTCAGTCTTACACAAAGCGGCTTGTCTATACATGTGGGGATAGTTGGCACACAAAAGGCTGTTACTCAACAATGTCTGTGCTGTGTCTGTCATTTAAACCACTCAGAGCTGCCTTAGATCCAACAGCTCTTAGTGCTCTTAAACCTACCACCGTGCATCAAGACACGGTTTTGTACAAAATCAACTAGGACCAAAACTTTAATCCTTCTTTAATGAACAAGATTAAATGATAAAGACCATATAAAAAGTGATTTTTATGTGTAGGAGCTTATCTCCTGCAGCATATTAAAACCTGATAATGAGTGTGAGCCCTGAACATAAATATTAATATGAATCTCCCTTTTTTTGATGCAGACCTCTAGTGCAGGAAGACACTCTGTCCGTATCTCAGGTCTAAGCACCATTGACTTCCGAGCCGGGTTTTCCAGAAAGCCCACCCTGGACTTCAAAAAGACGTCTAGTAGGCCAGTTCAAGGTCAGTGAGGTCAACCTTTGGGAATTGTAAAAGAAAAGCACCACGCCGCAGCTGTTGCATGTTTTCCCTTTCACCTGTTGTCTTCACTTATATCTTGTAGCTTCGGAGCAGCAAAGAATACAGTACATTGTATGTCATATCAACTTTCCAGGTATTCCCACCCACATCCTGCTTAACACCACTGGACTTTCTCCTCCTGCTCGGTCTGACAGGCTAGAGCTCCTGTCGATCACAGGCGTGATCATTAAAACTTTGCCAATCCGCTACTACCCTGAACGGCAGCCATACGGTCTCTGGAACATCACAGAGTTTATTCCACCCAATGAGGCCTTCTTCCTGCGGGTGACAGGATATGACCGGGACGGTTTCTTGTTCCAAAGAGTGTCCAGCGTTTCTTTCTCCAGTATTGTACCTGGTCAGTGATGCAAGTTTTGGCCCATATTTAGATGAAAGTGTGAGGGATCGCTTAATTTGATTGACTACCTGAGTGATTAGCTTTGTTTGCTCATTTCCTGTATCTGTCTTTTAGATGCCCCTAAGGTACTGATGCCAGCCACAACTCATGGTTACTACCTCCAGAGAGGGGCTGTTAACTGCCAGGTCGAGAGCCTGATTCCCTTCACTCTGCGCTTTAGCAGGGATGGAGGACGACTTGGCGTGGACCAACTTTTCAGGTGAGAAGGCACCAGATCAAGGGATGAGTTAGAAGCAGATTGAATGGATTAAATGTTTTCAACATTATTCTGGAAAATAGTAAAGACAGAGGTATTGAACATGATTCTCTCTCCAAATCTCCTGCTACTCTTCGGATCCTAGTGAGTCTGACAGTGCATCGTGGGAAATAGCCCAGGTTTCTCTGAAGGACGAGGGCTACTACGAGTGTATTGCTATCAGCAGTGCTGGGACAGGAAGAGCTCGCACCTTCCTGGATGTATCAGGTATGTACACATCCCAAGGCTGTCACAGCATGAAAACAGGTAACTTAACCAACATATTTAGATATTTATTTGATTACTTGTATTGCTCTAATTCAATAAAAATCATATTTACAAAGCAGAGACACAGAATGCAAAGCTGCTAAAGCAATTATTGTGTACAACAAAGACATTTAGTATCTATATCAAAATTAGCTAAAGTAAAAAATAAATTGCTGAATATTAGACTTGATGTATTGAGGCTATTACTATTACAACTATTACAACACTTCAGAATGACTCACTACATAGACAGGTTGACTTTGACTTTGTGGAGAGTAAAACTGTAATTTATCGTAATTAACAGTCTGTGCTGAGCTATCCTCCGTCTCTACATGTAATGAGCCATGGACTGTTACTATACTGGAAGTACGACTGGTTTGTAATGGATCTATTTGCAGGACAGTGCGGAATTTAAACTATCGTTGTCTTTAATGTCCTGTAGCGTGTTTACAAAATAACACTTAAAAGACACACATGCATATAGAGACACAAAATACCTCGAGTGAAATGGTGCTGCAAAATTAAGTTTATGTCATGCTCAAAAGATTTACACACTCACACACACACTCACACACACACACAAGCATACTTACACGCTTGTTATGGACATAGGGTTAGAATCCAAGTGCCAGTCACTGTGGGTTTTACTGGGTCAGGGTCCCTTGCTGTGGATCCCATGCAGAGAAGCTGCATAATGGCAGAATTAATGTAATTTTATGGAACATTTGACCCCGGCTTACAGCATGATGTTGTAATCCATTCCTCACAGCGATCATGTCATAGGGTTTATGGTATGGTTTGTGTGCCTGATTTGTAAAGCAATGGACTGTAGTAATGGTGTAAGATGAGAATACTTTTAAAGCTGTAAATAAGTTCCAGGCTTCTCACCAAAAAACGAGCAGCATTGTGATAGTTTAGGTGGGTATACTGTGACTGGGGTGCACATTCTCAGTACAACATCAGAGCGTAACCACAAATACTCTTAAAGAGAAATTCATAATCTAGGTGATAAATTACTTGGATCATGATTTTGTGATCCTCATGATGTCAAAGCTTTGAGCACAGGCAAAAGGGATTAAGTGATGATTTACACCTCGTTTCACCACTGGGCGAAAAAAATGTTACATTTTTCTTTTTCCAAAATCCTCTGTAGTGCATTTATTTTTCAATCAGAACCCTTTCCATGATGAGACACCAGAACGGACACCACCTGAATCCAAGTGCAGTCAGTAAAAGTCCCCCTTGTCCAAACTTTGCTTTCCAAAAAACTTCCTGCTCCATGGAATTCTCTGGAGCTCCATCAACATGATGAATGCCAAGCAGAAGGGAAGAAGGTGGAGTGTGGAGAAAAAGAGAGTGAGAGGTAGTTGAAAGACACTTTGTGAAACAGAAGAAGGAAAGAGGGAGCCAGGCATGGATCTGTGTAATGTATGAGCGTAACTCGTGACTCTAACTCACAGCTCAAAGATGCAGAGGCAGCTTAGTTTGTTACCGCATATAATGTCTCTTAAAATTAATTGAAATTAATCGTGCTCAGCCACATCTCCAACCCTTGTTAGGAAGCTAGTTATATTCTTAACAGAATCACAGGCCCCAGCATTGGACACTTGTACACACAGAAACACACACATAAAACCCATTCATCTGCCAAATTTTTGTCATCCTAATCCCATGGAGCTCCACTGAAATCTCCAGCATCCTCCCCCCATCAGAGCCAAAGCCTCTGCTACCTCTTTCACCTTTTCCCTCCATTCCCCTTTTCCCTGTATAGCTCTGGCTCACCTCTGAAGAAAAATGATTAACGACACACTTAGGCTCTGGGAATTAGTGTCTTCAACATGGTGACAAGAGAAAAGACAGAGAAGGAGGAAGAGTAAGAGAAATAAAATAGAAAAAAGAGGTCTTCGCAGCTCTTACGAATTCTGATTATTCTAATAAGGGGTGCTACATTTCTCTTGCACACAGCTAAGCTACACTGCATGGAATACCTTTATACAATGGTAAGACACACATACACATGTAAACACACATTGTAGGTGACAACAACATTCATTATATGAGAGATAGATGTCAGTTGCTTAATTTGATAATGAGATATTGGTGATTTCTACCACTGATACATTGGTGACTCCCTTTTTGAGATGAATTCTCTTTAAAAAACTGCATTCTCTTCAATTGTCCAAAATTGCCTGATGAACATAAAATGCTGTTTATCTCTACTTACATAAGTACCAGCAAGAAATGAAACACTTGCTGTGAATTCCCGTTTAGCTTATGATGCAAAGCTTCTGGCAGCTGCCAACAACACTGTGCCCTCATCCTGCAGAGCCGCCTCCAGCTGTCACCACTGACGGTAACGTAACTGCCACCCCTGGCTCCCGTGCTGTCCTCACCTGCCACGTTGTGAGCACCGTCAGCTTCAACCTCACCTGGCTGAGAGGAGGTCACGATGCCCGCCTGGACCCACAGGTGCACGTCCTGGCCAACCTCTCACTACAGCTGTCCACTGTGACTCCAGATCATTCAGGCTGGTACGAGTGCATTGCTATAAACGAAGGAGGGGTGACTGCAGAGCGAATCTACCTTACTGTCCAAGGTGAGGAGCGTGTGTTCATATCTGCATGTGTTCAGTATGGCATTAAACCTGAGGTGTGTGGTATGTGTGTTTTGGTATGTGTTCCTGTTTCTTCTGTGTGATTTACACCGTGGGGAACAGTATTCCTGGCAAACTCAACCTCCTTCCCAAATACAGTATCGTCCCTCGAATGCCGCCACCCTTCTTCCCTCCCCTGCTCTCTATAATTCACCCTAATGTTTTATGGGATGTGTGAAAATAATTTATGCCTGACTCTCGGGCAGCGCTAAAGTAGAGTTTTCCATCTCCGGACAGCTCTTATAGTCTTGTTCCTAACACTTCACTGACAATCAATCAGAAACACTTTGTTGTACAGATGGAAGAGAGGATCGCTGACTATCTGGCAAGCACCACAGAGCACGGGCCCGGGGCCTGGCCAGAAAAAGGCGATGTATTACAGCCCCTAAAATCTACCATTAGCAGCTGATCTCAGCCAGAACCTGCTGAGGTTCTCAGAGAGTTGAGAGACAACAAGTGAGAGAGGCAAAGAACTTTGTTTTACGTAATCCAATATTTCCAAATGAACAACTGTGTTTCCTTTGTTACACAACCCATAAGAAATTAATTCAGAGTCCATATGCATCATTGTGTGCGTCTTGCCAGGTCTTAATGTTTTACAGAATATTCACTGTGATTTTAACTTGGAGTGAACTGTTGCCTCTGTAAGGCAAACCTCAGTGACACAGATTGAAAAGTTGCAGGTTTAATACCAGTGCTGCACACAGGTTTGGGGAACTCTGTCATTTGGCATGTTTCACTGACGTTGACATTTTCCCTGGTTTAACTAGATGATATTCTCTTTTTTTGCCTTAGCCCCTTTATGCCCTTTCTTCATATCATCCTGTCAAAACATACTTTGTTGTTCTTTCTTTTCTTTCTTTTTTTTTTAACCGATTTCTCTTGCTGCATTTTTTGGTTCTTTTTTGCCTCATCTCTTTTTATTCTCTGAAACAGCTGTTAGCAAGCTCTGAGGGTTCCCTAATTACCCCCTGGTCAGCCCCATCCTAGTCATTAGTTTCACTTTGAAGTCAGTCAAGTCTACTGACGTCTTACAACACTTGGACGGAGCACAGTGGACCTGAGTGCACGTCCACACTAAACCGACTAATTTTGATCACACATGCTTTTCTTTTCTTTTCTTTTCTTTTCTTTTCTTTTCATTTTGGCCTTCTGCACTCCCTAATTACTCATTTGAAATGTCAGTATACCAAACAATACAGGTGTTCTCATTGAGCTGTGTTTATGTGGAATTACAACTGGACAATAGATTTTATTGGCGACTCACCACAGCAGCACAGGAGCATGTATAACCGCAATCCTGCTTGTTCAGTTGTTGCAGAGCAGTAATAGAGAAACATGAAAATGAAAACAACTAATTCTGAGAGCAGAAAGGAGGTTTAGCCGGCTGTGTCCTAGCATTCCTCACCAAATGTTGGATGTGGTGCACTGTTTTGTTGTGTGCCAACAGAAACTGGATGAAGAAGAAGAGATTTCTAGCTGCTCTCCTGCTGTTTTCTTGATGAAAACAACCTGAAAACCCTAACGTGGATGCACATCGTTGTCACATGTAATCATTTTCAAAATTAGCCAGCTTGATGTGGCTGTAGAGGAGTTTCCCCAAAAGAGTGGGAAACTTGAGATAGGAGAAGGATGCATCGTCAGAGGGAGTGAAGGGAGATGAGTGAAGGAGGGAAAAAGGTAAAGTAGAGCAGGTGATGAAGGGGGTGTTAAAGACAGGCTTCTTCCTGACATATTAAGGTTGCTCCTGAGTCAGGGTAGAAGAATGCATCTTCCCTCTCAGGAACCTCCTTTTTCCTTAACTCTGAGGTGTCCTCGTCCCCTCAGGGCGCAGTGACCTCACGAGTGGTAGCGGCAAGAGAGGAGAGAGCTTGGCTTAGAAAGAAAGAAAGAAAGAAAGGGGCCCTGCAGTCCTGCAGCCCTTACATTTGACCTTGTCTGTGTTATATGATCAACAAAGTACAGCCTTGGGCACCACTTAGATTAAGATCAATACAGTGGCAAGTTGAAGTATTTCATTTCTTTTTCAAGGTTGTAATATATCAAAAGTATCTCCAGCAAATTTATTGGCGACATCTGGTATCTGTGCTGTATATCTTTCAAAATGTGGCATCACTGGTGATTGAAGTGAAAACATCAATACTAAACTATACATTCCTTCACACCTACTGTACTTGTGTGTGTCTATTCAACCAACTGCTGACCTGTGATCACCCAGCGCTTTCCCTCAGCTAACCCAGAGACGCTTTCATACAGTAGTTTATTGACAGCATGCAAGGAATGACAAGTTCGCCTTTACTGCCTTCCTTCTGATGGTGGTAAAAAATGAATCCCTCTCTTGCCTCTTAGATGGACACAGATTGGACTTTTGTTATTTTGGAAGTGTCCAATCTCTCCATTAAGACGACTAATTCTCACTTAGATTTTTCTACTAGTTAGAAAGGTCAGGGACTCTGGAGATGATTCCAGCTGTGGGAATAGAATAGAGAAAACACACCCTTGAAGGGATAAGTTACACATCATGAATCAATTGGAAAATCTCCCTAGATTCCACAGCTTCTCATGGTCTGGATTTAATATTCCTCCCTGTTTTACCAATAAAGAGGAAATGAGGGTGAAAGATATGCCGTGAAACATTATTAGCTGTAGCAACAGCCATCACTCTTCCTGCTGCAGTGACAATAAAAGTTTATGCTCTGTTACATCTTGTGGCTGAACCTCAATTCATTCGGGGTTTTAAACTTCCTTACTTGTATGTAAAGGTCCAATACATCAACATTACCTCAGGGATATTTACATGTAGTAATGTACTTGTTTTAAGAGCTCTCCCAGAAGGCCAACCCAACTTCACAGCTCACATAACTTTGATTTCACATTCTTAACTTAACTGTTTCAAAGAATCATTGGCTGACTGATTAAATTACGCCATTGTGATCATTACTGTATCTTCAGCGAGTGACTGAATTAGATGGTGACTGATTGATCTGGTGAATAATCCTCCGATTTATTGGTATTTTCCTCTAGAGGTGCCCAAAGTTTCAGTGGAGCCTCGTAATCAAACCTTTACGACGGGAGATGAAATGAAGATCAGGTGCTCAGCCAGCGGTTACCCTCCGCCTCGTCTGGTCTGGACCCACAACGACATGTTCATCATGGCATCCAGCAGGTTAGTTCATCTCCTTTGACATAAACAAGGTGGATGACTATTCTTTATCTTAATTCTACAATGTAGGGATTTGAAAGTTTTTGTAGAGCTGAGATCTCAAAGCTTGAAACCGTGGTCAGTGTGGTGGTGTTTGTGTTGTATGATATTGCAGTAATAAATCAGGATCTCTCCTGTCACTCTCCAATGCGCTGAAATGACATGAACTGCGGGTCTTGTATGTTCAGATACAGGATGACTCCTGATGGCACACTGGTTCTAAGAAACACGGAGAAGAAGGATGGAGGAGTTTATGGCTGTTTGGCCAGCAACCAGGCTGGGACTGACACAATGACCTCCATCCTCACTTACGTCGGTGAGTGGCACAATGCTCGTTCAACTGGATGTGCTTAAATAGAAACATGGACTGTGCGTGTGACATCCATGTTCACACAGAATTAATTTCACCATCTTTTAAAATTTGTATTCAAGAATTCTGTGCAAATATAAATAAAATATAAAATAAACTAGTCAGAAATAAGAAAATAAATGGAGCTGCATGATGAAAACAAGTGGTTCTTTCACATACATACTCACAAATGCATGGCCACTAGTATTAGTACATTTTTAATTGCTGTCTCTATTTTAATGTTCTGCCTATTCTGCAACGATTCTGCCTCCCCAGAATCACCCGTGGTGACAGTGGCATTAAGTGAGATTCTCATTGGCATTGGAGAAACCACAGTGATGGCCTGTTCAGCATCTGGAGTCCCTCAGCCTGAGATCTGGTGGTACAAAGGTAACTCCTCAGAAGGAGAAGGAGATCTGACAAAGGAAAGCTCAATGTGGAACTGGAACACCTCGTAACACCTCATTTGAATTACAGAGACATTCAGCATGTAGAAGAATTGAGCAGTTTTTACTTTTATCCTCTACTTGCTTACACACCCCACATGTAACAGCTGCTTTTTAAGAATTCAGCTGATCACACTCCGCTGTTGTATCTGTTTGAATTTCTAGGTGATGTCCAGCTGCATTCATCATCCCTCTTGAATGTAGACACGCTGGGAGGGACGCTGACCATCAAGGAGACCCAGAATGTTGATGCTGGAGATTACAGCTGTGTCGCTGTCAATGCTGCTGGCACCTCGTCAGGAAAGATCTCACTCGATGTAGGAGGTGAGAGTGGTGTCTAGTTTAGTTAGAGCATGACCGAGTGCTTGCTTGTTTCTTGAGTTGCAAGACTGCAACAGGAGGTTATTGCAATGTCATGATATCTGTCCTAGACCCTTATCCCAACCAGATGCCCCAGGACAGGGTTTTTTTTCTGTCTAAATTGCAACTGTAAATTGGTCTTTGCTTATTTTATGGATAGTAAAATTCACTTTAAATGATATAAAGAACTCAGACCAGAAGAGTGAATCAAGAGTTTATCTCTTT
Organism: Toxotes jaculatrix; assembly: GCF_017976425.1. Lineage (NCBI taxonomy): Eukaryota > Metazoa > Chordata > Actinopteri > Toxotidae > Toxotes > Toxotes jaculatrix. Next base: position 17,447,130 of record NC_054399.1, on the reverse strand, counting down.
ATTTGGAGCCTTAAACTTGAAGCCATCAATGAACTGGCTGTTATGGCTGTGACTAATGTGTGATGGTTGTGTATAATGATACAAAGGCTGTTTTGGTGCTGTTAATGAAAGATGCCATTGCCAGACCAGGGACAGAATGCGTCTGGTTTATATCTTAACAACACATGGGTGTGTCAATATCCATTTATGGTTTACAGTGTTACACTGGTAACCATACAGTGCATGTGCAAAGCTGGACTTTTGCACATGCACACAAATAAAAAAAATGACTGACATGTGTAACACAGAACAGTACATACCCAGAGGTATATATAAATATGGTGCATATGCTGTGTTTCCATATTTCTGCTGTTGTGCAAATACACACTTTTAGTCTTGAATCTACACATAGTTCCTTACATCTGGTCATGGAATCATAGAACAACTTCAAGCGTAGATGACCGACAGCTTGATTGTCTGTAGAATGAAGTGCAGATGGATGGGTAGCCCCTAAACCTTTTCACCTTTGTAATCTTTAACCTTGACCGCTTTAGCCGCACCCAAGTTCACCCGAGAGCCATTAGACGTGGCGTCGGACATCGGCTCCAACGTGAGCCTGTCGTGCCATGTCCAAGGTTACCCCGAACCACAGGTCAGCTGGCGAAGAGAGGATGGACTACCCCTTTTCAACAGGTCCCGTGCGCAAGGCAGTATTACACAGAGCAGAGGAGGTCTACATATCTCCAGTGAGTTTATTAGTTAGATATGTGCATATACATTAAACAAGTAAATGCTCTTTGTTAATGTCCCCCAAATTAATGTCCCTCTTATTGTCAGACCTGTGGGTGGAGGATGATGCGGTGTATATCTGTGAGGCCCGAAACCACTTTGGCAGGATCCGGACCCAGGCCAGAATCACTGTGACCGGACTGGGTAAGAACACGGATTGATATGAAATGTGTTGTCTCTGATTGGATGTTGTTTTTTTTGTTGTTGTTGTTGTTGTTAGTTTTTTGGGGGTTTTTTCTCCAAGAGCAGAAAGTTGTGTCTTAATCTTAAAATGAAAACTAGTTTTCACAGTGTGATTATGTAGCCAAAAAAGCAGACATCTTAATTTCTGCATTCACTTTATTTATACTTACTTTCATTTATCAATTTTATAACTTTATAATCAAAGGAAACATGATAATGGTTTGCATATGGTAAATTTAGTGAAGGAATACAGAAATGTAGCTAAACTGAAAAATTGCTGCGTTAGCCCTGTCTCCCATGAAATGGTCTTGTATTTCAAAGACCGCTCTCTGGCCCACAAAATACATTGGCACACTTACACATGCCTGCATTCCTTTGTGCTTCTATCTTTTTGTATGTCTTTGTGCATGTGTGTGTTCCTGTTTCACTCTTTACACGTGAGTGTGATTTCATTAGCACATTTCACTGGGTGTGTTTGAACACATGTGCCTTGTTAACCACTGTTTCTGTTTCACTGTTTCTCTGCAGTGGAAACACACGGAGCACTTATACTGTATGTAGGCCAAAGGTTAGAAAGCACTGACCCACCCAGATGACATATATTGCTGCCCCACTGCCCCATTTCCCTGCTGACTGTGTCGTCTCAGAAGACACATACACACCCAGTGCAGAAGGACATGTGCAGTAGTTTTCTCTTGGGCAATAATGAAAGTAGAGAGCAGTGAAACTGGTGTGTCAGTGGCATGTTTTTGTGTGTACATGTGTGTTTGTGTGTGTTTGTGAGCTTGTTTTCCCAGGCCAATCAGGGTGGTCATCACATTCCCTCTTCCCACACCCTGTTGTCTATCACAGCCCCCACAGATGACATCACCATTGTCCCTGTAAACACAGCCAGAGCATTTACACAAAAGTGATATCAGATGTCATTTAGTGTGTGTTTATGTACGTGTTGTGTATAAGTATGCATATGTGAAGGAAGAAAGGGTTATATTGATGCTTTTAGCAGCTGTGGAAAATATATACTGTATATGCTGTATTGTGTTTATAGCAACCAAGTATTCCCTCGTCATCATACAGGACACACACCAACATTTAAACACATGCTTCCTTTGAATTTGGACATAAGTCTATTATTTTGTCTGAAAATATGTAAGATAACAAATACAACCACAGTTTTTTGTCTGTTCTGTTCACATGCCAAATTTCAAACATCAACCATTTGTCATATTTTCTGCTTTTCATGGTTGTCAAGGATGTGAGATTTTTTTTAAGGATGCGCTGGATTGCATTAATTGGTAGAGTTCCTTTGGATGGGTGTTGTAAGGGACACAATCGTACCAGACTTTTTTGTGCATATATTTTTGGTCTCTATGCGCAGAAGAAGCTGCTACCCACATACTGCAGATTTCAAATATATCAAATAGCTTCAGAAGATTTTTACTGCTCCCGGCTAAGATGAATGTGCTTAATAATTTTCTTGAATTCTTTGCTGTCATGCTTTCAGCCCCCTTGTTTTTCTTACATAAGCTCTCTGTTATCGTTTTCATCATATCTGCAGTCTTGCCTGTGATTGCAATGAGTCCAGCTGTGCTCAGCGTGATTGAGGACCAGCAGGTGACCCTGCCCTGCGTCCTACTGGCTGGCAATCCGCTGCCTGAGAGGCAGTGGCTACACAACTACGGGCTGGTGAGGACGCAGAGAGGAAATTCACAGTTTGTAGATGTCTCGCATGCTTTTATTTGCATCACCTGAGTTCACTATCCATGTTTTAACTCAAACCTGTGGAACCCACAATTCTTCAGGTAACATCAGACCAGTATATGACAGTGAGGAGGGACGGCAGTCTGCATATTGAGAGAATCCGGCTGGATGATGCGGGTGACTACACCTGCTTGGCTGAGAACGTTGTTGGGGCCACCAACCATACCACGACCGTTAATGTTTATGGTAATCCAACTGCACATAAGCATGTTTATGCACAGAAATGTGAATGTGGAGAAACAAAGTTGCTTAGTCTTAAAGGTTCCTTCTGAACTTTGTGAGCCATCCTGTACATATCCTACCAGCACAAGCATAAGAACACATGTAACACCTCAAGCACTAGGGAGATGTAATACTGGCAACTATATTGGTCAGTGATGCAGATGTGTGGTAGACACTAGAGTCGATTTGGTATTTCAACGCCGGTAAACTGAGCTATTAAATCATATTATGATGTAGACATGTAGTTCACAATGTTTGAAAGTAAAACACACACTAACAGCTAATTAACAATTTGATAGGTGAAATGGCTGTAACGTGCCATTAAAATGTACTGGCAGAGGACCCCAAATTAAAAAGCCCAGACCTTTTTCACAGCAGACATTTTACATGCCACAGAAGGAAAAGCACAGGTGTAATTAATAACTCTAACGATGGCCTCATTCTGCTTAGGGGAGCCAGTTCCAGTGCCTCTCATGCATGCAGGTTCACTTAACTGTCGTTAGTATTATTAATTACACCTGTGTTTTTTCCCCACCATGATGACTCTGAGATCTCTGAAAAAGGTGAGACATGAGACATGAAATGCCTCCTCTAGCTTTTCTTTCTCTTTTATTCTGTTACCGTCTCCATTTCTCACTGCCCTCTTTAAATGACTCCTTTACGATGTAGAAGACTCTTAATTGCATGAATAGGATTATCTTGGAGGTTGCAGTAAAACCAGGAGTAGCTGAAGGTAAAGGCAGAGTTTGGAGCTCGGTGAGAAGGAAAAATGTGTTCTCCATTTTTACCAAAGTTAGTCATTGCCAGAAGGTACTGACTCTTTCATTTTGTGAAATTGGGTCAGTCCTTTTCAGATGAACATATACAGTGCACTGGACATTTACGCTATGTAGGTCAGTGTTTAGTTCTCTTTGCCTTAACTGGTGAGAAATACTTTCCATAGAGTCTTCAAAGACTGCAGATAGACCACCATGTGATAATGGCTTGTGTTGTGTATGCTGTGTGTGATTTTGTTGTTTAGCGTTTTCATTTCCAAGAAGATGCTCCAAGCCTCCAAGGGCTTATCTTTTCTGCAGATTCCCAGGATCAAAGCAAAACAAAAACAAGACAGATAGTGAAGGAAGATAGAAAGAAAAGAATAAAAAAGGGGAATATCTGCTCAGAATACTCTGTTCACTTAGGCTCTCTCCAGATGCTTCTGAGACACATAACAAGCTGGTACTATATACAGAGACAACCAAATACACAGCACATACAGAACTCAAAATGCATCTACTAGATTCTATAAATACTTGACAAATGTGTTGTATTATGTACTGTGTTTACAGTGATTCCTACCATTCAGCATGGCCCTCAAGTATTCAGCACGATTGAGGGAACACCCATCTCCCTGCCCTGCCGTGCCAGTGGAGTACCCACCCCAGACATCACCTGGGCCAAGGTCTGTGTTGACATTGTCTCTCTGTGTATAAAGGCCAGTGAAAAGGCCAATACTCGTCTTGTTATGGTGTATTGCTTTCCTGCCATTGAAGACCTCAGATTTCCTTTTTTCACACCCAGAAATAACAAAAGGGAGAAAGAGAGAAACCACATGAAAGAAGAATTTGAGTGAATCAAGGAAAAAAGTCAGGTCAAATGAATACCAGCCATGATTGTTCATATTGCATCACATTTTTGCCAAGTCTCACCAGATGAGACTACACAACATGCAGTATTAGGAAAGCTCTATTGCCAAAGTAAGCAATGTCATCCCAAAATGATCATTTTTAAATAACGGCTTCACAAATCCAAGAAGCATTTATGACTCACAGACTCCCACTCATGCACAGATGCACCTCCTGACTGTTAACTTGTAACAGGATGCTGTTATGCAGCTCATTTTTACTGGTAATGTGTAGTATCCGTACTTATGTAGGGAGCTTCCACAGTTTTGGGCAGTGATGAGCTCAACTTTTCAACTCCAAGGGAACAGGTCCTTGTGTTGTTTCGTGCCAGTAATCAGTCACTGTCTATTTGTAGTGCAGCTCTTACTTGATTGATGGGCTCTGGCAAGACAACAGCTCATGATAGGAAACTGCTTGTGTGTCTGTGTAAGGGCACACATGCGTGCCTCATGTGCTATTTCACCATGAAATCAGCTCTACCTGCATCCATTGGCTTGTTCAGGGTGCTCAGCCTTAACATGTGCACTCCCTCCCTCTTTTCCATCTTTTGCACTAGCTTCTCTGAGTTGTAAAAGCATTGCTGTTAAAGTGAGCCACGCTACAGGGACATATGAAACTAGACCTCGCTAAGTTCTGCACCAGCTGTTTAAATGAGATTCACTCTGATTCCTTTGCTGTTCTCAATAACATTTATCAAGTCACGTTAGTCATGTCAGATAAAAAAGGACAGTCCAGATGTGACACATTCCTGATGAACTGACATCACATTTGCTTTATATTTTGGTTTATTTGATTGTATAACTGTTAACATAACAGCAGGGAAGAGTGTCAAATCACAAATTTGAGCACACTTAGTCAGTCAAACCACACATCCTTTCTGGTCTCAACTCTCTCTGGGTCACAGTGTCAAATGTTAATAAAGCTAAGTTAATGAAATAAACTCTGGCCCCTGCCCTTTCCCTTCTGTGATTTGTTTTGTAGGGTGGGGAGCTGCTGTACTTGGGTGGTCCTGCCTTTTCCCTGGATTCTGACGGCAGCCTTCGCATTGCTTCCCCTTCTGGAAACGAGACTGGAGAGTTCATTTGTACAGCTACCAATGCTGCCGGCTACGTCTCCAGGAAGGTCCAGCTTACTGTCTATGGTGAGCCTCATCACCAGCCAAAGGCTGGATAAAGTCTGCGCAAAAATAAAAGAGCTATACATAGACTCTGAAGTCAACAAATTATTACTAAATTTATTCTGAGACATTATTACTGTGATCATTGCCAAGAAGTCTAGCAGCCTCTACCAGCTGGCAAACTATGCCACAAGTTATATTGCCCTTGGATTTTGCAAGAAAATGACTTCACAACACAAAGACAGATGCTTAACACAATAAAACTGAATTAAATTTCCACTATTTTAGCTTATTGGTTTCAACTTACTTATCATTTATCATGTCCAGGTGCAAAAACAGTGTCTTCAATGACCATTGTTTATTCTTAAAGCCAAACTTAAGGCTAAACTCATAAACTTTTAACGTAACAAAACCTACAGTACACTGTCACTCACAGTCATGCCCACTTACAATAGAAATTGGCCAGGTGTGTATAGTTGTAAAAATAGGCAGAGTAGGCAAGTGCTAAACAAGTCGTTTGGTCCATTTCCCTCACAGCTCGACTTTACTTTTCATGTTCACTGCTCTGCCTCACTGGTCACTTTGTGTTGGCAGTGAAGACGGCAGTGTGTATTCAGAAAGGAGATGTGCCAACCTCCCCTCTGCTTTTTACATCTAACTAACACAGCTGGTATTCACTGTACACCAGAAATAGTGGCTGCCCATGTGCTGGCAGTAAATGCCTTTTTGTTTTTTTTTCTGTATCCAATTTATGGATCACTCTTGGCAACAATTAGTTTTGGTTGATAATCCCATCCTTACTGATTCTGATAACCAACTTCTCACTACAAAGGCAGCCGCTCTAAAAACGTATATAGAAAATGGCTTTTCTGACATGATTTTGTAGTTTTGTAGCATTCATCTGTCTTTTAACAAATGTACATGGATCAAATGTTTACAGCAGAGGAACAACCAGAACCAAGAAGCAATGTCATTTTTGGGGTATATGAGATCTTCCTATTGAGAATCACCAGTACAATACACCAACAAACTACCCACTGAATGGATGCATAAAATATTGTATAAAGGTTTCACACTTTTCTCCTGTGGTTATTTAAATCTGGGTCTCTTTCATTCACTCTATAACTCACATGTGATTGATTGTCTAAAAAGTTGAATTGCTGTTCTTGGGTTTGTCTGCCCATGCATGTATGTTCAGTCCGTCCCAGGTCCAATGTTGGTGGTGCTGGAGGCTCAGCACAGCCAATCAGGATGTCAGTGATTGAAGGTGAGGATGCCATTTTGCCATGTGAGGTCCACAGTGTCCCGCCTCCGACCATCAGCTGGGCCAAAGAGAGGCAGCTCATCTCCCCTTTCTCTCCCAGGTAAAACACACACATATAGAGCCACACACAATGCACAGTGTTTTCCCCCTGACATTCTGACAACTCTAATTCTCCACCAGGTGATCCAGGTGAGCTCTAGCATAGACAAAGACTTTTTATTATCTTAAAATCCATAATTATAAATAGACAGAATTCTATTAACTTGACAATAATCTTAAAGTGAGAGTTGCATTTGTATTTTCAAGACACTAAGATCTTGATTGCTGACAAGACACTTGATTGCTGCGCTTTGTGTCCATTGACAGTTTGTAACCTCAGGGTATAGTTTGTGGTTTTTATAAGATGACTGAGTAATCACACTCTCCTCTGTGATCTGTTGTACCTACTGTGCGCCTTCCACAGCAGCTGTAATTGTGGTTGATGGCGGATTAGTAAGAATTACTGGAGTATTTGTTTACAGTAATGTCTCAATAAGTCATCGTGTGGAAAAACTAGCGAGTGTGTGCTTATTTTTCATTTGCATGCTCCGCAAGAGTTATTTTGCATGCACGACATCACTTTACAGTTTAGTTTATAGCTTTCTGTTTGTCTGCGTGTGTGTGTGCTTGTGTTCTTCCCAGGCACACTCAGCTTCCCTCTGGCTCTATGAAGATCTTGGAGACCAGAGTCTCAGACAGTGGACTCTATGTGTGTGTTGCCTCCAACATCGCTGGCAACCTCACACAATCCATTGTGCTGAATGTTTTGGGTAAGTTTGTGAAATACTTACATTTTAAATAATTAAATTAAATGGTAACAGTAAGAGGCAAACATCTCATGGCCGGTCATTAAACTATATCCAAGTACATTTCCAGGTACTGTCCAAATTATGAAAGATACAATCATCTGGCTCAAAGTTGCTGATTGGATCCATCCATTAGCTTTCATGTAACTGTGTGATTTTTAAATGCAGACACATTCAGTACTCATTCATTACCCAAATGAAAAGTGCAGCTCCGACATACTCACATTTTGGATTATATAATTGACATCAGCACACACTATAGAAACTTAACTTGTAGGTTGAAGTTCCTGTGTGAGAGATGACATGTAGGTACAGGTGAGGCGCTAAAACATATTGAAGCTTGTCCTCTGTCATCTGTCCTGCAGTGCCCCCTAGTATACAGGCTGGCCCAAGGGTAATAAAGGTACAGGTGGGTTACCCTGTGGAGCTGCCCTGTGTGGTGAGAGGAGTTCCAGAGCCAACTCTAGTCTGGACAAAGGATGGTAAAGACTATCCAGTGTCACATGATGGCAGTCTAGCACTGAGAAATGTGGGGCTGGATGACGAAGGGACCTACACCTGCACAGCCACCAACACTGCAGGCAGAGACGAAGCTCAAGTCCAGCTTCTAGTTCAAGGTTGGTTTCAGTTAATGTCTGACCATGCTGAGGTGCCCTGTGTGGACATTAAAATGTTGTGGTCAGGGTCGAACAGTTGTACATGTCTGTTTAAGGTAAATGAAACCAAAGGACATCAATGTATATCCCAGTCTAGAATGAAACATTAAAAAAAATTTTTTTTTTGTTCATGGCAGATTTTAGTAATTCAATCTGCAGCACAGAGCTTTTTATACATGTTTAAGTAAGACATAAAGTACAGTGTGTGCAATTCAGTTTGTAGTTTTTCAGTTGAGTTAAAGTTTGCACAATACCAGCCAAGTACTGTTTTTGCATACGTGCACATTGGCCACATATGCTTTGTAATGTGTCCTTGTTGATTGAATATTAATACCTTGATTGTTTGTGCTTTCAGTGCCCCCTGTGGTAGAGGTACTGGAGCCCCCTTTCAATAGTCCCTTGCAGGAAAGAGTTGCAAACCAGCGTATCGCCTTCCCCTGTCCTGCCAAAGGTACAGAAATATTTCCTCCTATCCTTTAATATTATGAAGAAGAAAATGGATAGTTTTTTTTTTTTAAATCCCATTTAGACACTTAATTAAATTTCTGCTGGAAGTAACATTTGTTCATGTAACATTTTCTCGTCCAGGTTTTCCTAAGCCAGTGATCCGGTGGTTGCGTAATGGCCAGGAACTCACTGGTAATGAGCCCGGTGTGTCCATCTTGGAGGATGGCACACTGCTGATTCTGGCCTCTGTGTCACCGCTGGACAGTGGAGAGTACGTCTGTGCCGCTGTCAATGATGCTGGATCCACTGAGAAGAAATACCAACTCAAAGTCAATGGTAACTGGCATGTTCATCAAGTCACTTGCTGACACATCAGCGGACTTCTAATAAAACATGATATGTAATAATCGCCTCTGAAACCTTCACAGTGCCCCCAGATTTTCGTGACAGTGAAATGCCAGGCAACGTGTCGGTGGTCCTGAGCCAGCCAACCAACTTGGTGTGTGATGTCACAGGAAGTCCAACCCCTGTCATCACCTGGTACAAAGATGGGACTCCTGTAGGTGAAACCCCATTGAATATTTTAACAAATGTGTTTTGAAAACTCTTGTTTTTAGCATTTGTTCAAGGTAAATACACACATCAAAGACACAGTCAGAGAGATGAAGTAACATGCTGCCTTATAATTTTCATAGCCTATATTTAAACTGTGGTCTAGTACTGTATGTCATCTGCATGGATAAAAGTAATGAGATTATAATGACCTTTCCTTTCATTTATTAAAGAAAGTGCCCATAAAGACTGAATGAGCACTGATCACAGGGTACACTGTCCAGAACAGACCATAAACCACTGTGGATCCTGTCTGTGTGCATGTGTGTGTGCAACAAAGACATTCAGTGCCAGTCTTGGTGGCACTGTGCTCAAAGCTGTGATGACAAAATAATTATGATGAATTGACATGAGGACAGGGAGTTTGCTCACACTTTGTTACAATATCCCAGTTAGTTGGCTGCTTTTTGTTCCCTTGGCAGCCTTACTAATGTTTCCTGCAAGGCGCAGATGGGAAAATCAGAGCACTCACTTTAATCTGCTAATTATGAGTAATCTAAATCAAGATGCTCTGCTCTCTGAATGTTTTTGGCTTTGAGCAAAAAGCATGAAATGTTCTCATGTTTTGTGCACTTTTTACAGCTGAATAGATCTTTGACTCTTAGACAGCCGTTGTTTTTCAATTCTCCCTCAATAACAAGCTGCAGCTTTTTTTAGTTTAGATCTTTTTATCATGATGTCTTACACTTTGACATATAATTTGCTGTCTCTCAGTATTTCCTAAACTGTAACTTATGTTGGCTCTGCTTTTGTCTTTGATTTCATTTATTTGTGTTGATTGACAGGTAGTTGCTAGTAACAGTGTCCAGATTCTTGATAATGGGAAAACCCTGAAACTACTGAAGGCAGCCACAGCAGATGCGGGCAGCTACAGCTGTAAAGCCATCAATATTGCTGGCAGCACAGAAAAAGACTTCTTCCTGCATGTACTGGGTGAGCAATGGTCTATGGCATCTCACAGAGAAAGAGCTTTGTGCAGACTTGTGGACACACTGGACCTTAAATTAAAACCACATTAAAGGAAAACGGCTTTAAACGCTTTTAATGCATGAAATGAGCCCAATACTTATGATATTCACTTGTGAGGTTTTGTCATTATTAAGATGAGAAAAAGAGCCTACAGTTGTAACAAATATAATTCATAATATTCAGTTTTTTGATGAGTTGCCAAACAAACTATGATCCTCTCCCTTTGTGCCACAGTCCCACCGACCATTGTAGGGTCAGGGTTACCTCGAGATGTTTCAGCCATTCTCAAACAGGAGATCAGTCTTGAGTGCAATGTGCAAGGAGTGCCCTTTCCCACAATCCAGTGGTACAAGGACAGGAAGTAAGTTCCTTCTGAAACTGAAGAATGGTCAAACAGGATGGAAAGACTGGATTAAACATTTCTCCTTCAATCATCCCTGTCCTCCTTCCCATTCTTACTTCTTGCCAGGCCGGTGTTTCTTGGTGATCCCAATCTGGAGGTCACCAACAGAGGACAGGTTTTGAGGATAAAAAGTGCCCGTCTTGGGGACCAGGCCCGTTACCAGTGTAGTGTCATGAATACAGCTGGAAAACAGTCCAGGGATTTCAACCTCAGTGTCTATGGTGAGTGTGTATTTTGGCAAATCCTTAGTACTCTGGGTACCACGTGCAAAGCCTACTCTGGGTACTCAAAACCTATAGAAATGTGTTGCCAAACCTAACATGATACAGCTGAAATTTCAGCCATAACATTTGATTGTTTTTGTACTGTTGTTCCAGTGCCCCCTTCCATAAAAGGAGGTAACCTAACCACAGAGGTCACAGCCCTGCTGGACACAGTTGTAACACTAGAGTGTGAGGCACGTGGGGTGCCGCTTCCCACCATCACCTGGTACAGAAATGGAGAGGCCATCCTGTCCAACCGGCAAGCTCAGTACGTAGAGCGAGGTCATTACCTGAAGATCCCTCATGCGCAGGCATCAGACGCTGGTCTGTACACATGCAAAGTGACCAGTGTAGCAGGGAGTGCTGAGAAGACCTATGACCTGGATGTTTACTGTAAGAATTTGACATCTTATGACTGGTATCTGCTCATGTTTTTGTTTTTTTTGTTTTTCCATTGTACTGTATGTGAGCTTTAAACAAAAGCTTTTAGAAACTCATCTGAACTTTGTGATTATGAAAATTCTGTGCACATTTTGAGCACATTAAGTCAGGTTTTGAACTTGTAGGTACTGAGGAACTCTGTGAACCTCAGCTCCTATTGTCTCTGTGTTTGCAACCCCTCTGATGTCTGTTGTTGAGCTCTGAAGCTTATTATTGTATTAATCACAGCTTTAAGGTCTTTTGTTTAACTCACAAAGCATAAAGACATTTGTAGCAGTCAAGAATAATCTCAAACAGCTGTGCATAGTTGGCAAAAAGTTTAATAAAAAACAAATCCTTGATCATTGAAAATCACAAAAAAATGGATACAGAGTGAAGGATTTGAAGCATAAAGCAGTTTTATATGTTGCTGGCTGATGAAAGAGTGTGAGATGCAAATAAGATACAAGTCAAGCAGAAAAGTCCTCCAAGCTTGAATTCTCCTTTTGTTCTGTATCTTTCCCCCCCAGTGCCTCCTACCATTTTAGGCGGAGATGGTGGACCAACTGAGAGGAAAGTGACTCTCAGTAAGCCTCTGATCCTGGAGTGTGAGGCTGGGGGACACCCTCCCCCCTCTCTCACATGGCTAAAGGATGGCGTTCCTGTGCATCATGGTGAAAGTGTACGTGTGCTCGAGCAGGGGAAAAAAATCGAAATTGTCTCAGCTGCAGTGTCGGATTCGGGGCGCTACGTCTGCGTGGCTACAAGCATCGCTGGGGAGAAGGAGGTCAAATACGACGTCAGAGTTTTAGGTAAAGAAACACACAAAAATGTCTTTAAATTGGTATATCCATATAGACTATTGACACTAATTTTCACAGCATATGCACACACTCATGTCATTGTTTTTGTTTTTACTTTGTCACCATCAGACAGACCCAGACTGAGACATGATGGCAAAACAAATGCATACAATATATATACATAAAAAAATGCATACAGTGCCTCTTTTTAATTTGTAGAATATATTTTTTAAAGGAGGCTGGCTTGTTTATGCCCATATGCAGCAATATAATCATTTTGTAATATAATTATTCAGTATAATCATAAAAGCCTTGGTCTTACCTCATTGTTCATTCCACATCAATTTCTTTGCTGGACTTCAGTTCTAGTTAGTTTTTGACTCAGACTTATCTCATTAATAAAAACAGAAAAGGATTTCTCTCCCCTGGTAGTATGTAAACAGCAGTTCAGCATTTAGTTAATCACCCCTGCTCATGGAGACAGTTCAAAGGAATTATAAAACATTTGATTCAGCCTTTGCCGGGTAAAACACATCAGAGAGAACAGACTTCATTGAAGGTTGTTACCTCAAGTGGTCACACAGTTACAACTGTGTTCTGTAGCTGCTAAGAGCCAGGACATTTGTTCGGGACTTATCCAGGTCCCGGTTATTGTTTTTTTTTTTTAAACATAAACAAAAAAATATCCTGCACATGGCTCCAAGTTGGACTTATTAAGATAACTCAGGCTATAACAAAGTCATTTGCTCTTATGTATTTTGTTTGTAATGCTTTTATCTGGGTGTGAAACAGTTTTCCTTTCATTGCACAGTGCATGTGGATCTGCATTGGCTGTCGGACCATCTCCAGTTTTTTAATCTCTCTGAGTAAATCTGATTACTTAACTACACGCAGCTACAGTCTGTTGTGTGTAGTTTGTTTTAAACAACTTGTGACAGCTGAGAAAACATTCTGCCGTTGTCGGCAGGATTCGAACCTGCGCGGGGAGACCCCAATGGATTTCTAGTCCATCGCCTTAACCACTCGGCCACGACAACTCATGTGAAACCTGAGCTGATACTGTTGCTTTCTGCTGATGCTGGTGCCATCTACACCATGTGTGCATTCCACATGGGAAACTGACACCTGCTGTTTCACTGTGGCTTTGCATATCTGACCGATATACTCATATACTCAGACTTCACAAATACACAACACAGAAGATTTTATCTTTTTATTTTTTATATATTTTACTGATCTTCTCTGATACTGTTATTATATGCAGCAGAAATAGAGGAATTGAAAAAAAGAAAGAAAAGCAATGGACTTAGAGTTTTAAAGTTGTGATATTAATATTGAAAAATAGACCTCAGGTCATTCTGACATGTTTTCCCTGCCTTAAATATAAGACCGTTATTTTTAAATTACACATGCATTTATTGTGGTTTTCCAGAATCTAATGCACTGAAATATTCTCTCTTAGTTCCTCCTTTCATTGATGGAGCTAATGATGTGACAGACAGCACAGTGATACTGAACAGCCCTTTGGAGCTGGAGTGTGAGGCCACTGGAATGCCTGTACCTGTCATCACGTAAGATCTTATGCATGCACATAAACAGATATAAACACACACGCGTGCACACACATGTACAATGTAAAAGCTTTTTTATTTTCCAGGTGGTACAAGGACGGAAAGCCAGTGAGACAGGGTGAAGGGTTGCGGGTGGCAGCCAGCGGTCGACGGCTGATCGTGTCGCGTGCTCAGGTCTCTGACACGGCTCGTTTTCAGTGTGTGGCCACTAATGAAGCAGGAGATCACGAGAGGGACTTCAATGTTGTCGTCCATGGTAAAACATTTAAACGCTTTATGTGCTTTGCAATAAAATAAGTTGTTTTGCCAAATAAATGAAGAATCATTTTGATAGACTTGCATATACTCTTATTGTAATAAATGTGATTTATGCTTTAAATGCAACTCACAGGGGCACTCCCACTCTGGGTAAATACTACTCTCTGCCTTTTTGTGATTTCCATCTTCCTAATTAGCAGTTGCAAAATGTTTTTTAAGGAAATAAGTCTATCCTTTGCATCTCTCCAGTTCCTCCATCCATCCGTACCACTGGGCCCGCTGAACGTTCAGTGGTTCTCCACAAGGCCATCAGCCTGGAGTGTATCTCAAGTGGTATCCCTCCTCCAAGCATTACCTGGCTTAAAAATGGCCGACCTGTCGACACAGCACAGGAGCACCTGAAGGTTGGTTGATTGGTTAACTGTTATTTGTTAATTTTTATATGATTTATGATTTGAGTTTGCACAGCTTCAGGGGAACCAAACCTCTGACATGCATCAAAGATGTAATTCAGAATGTTCAGTGCTCACTGACTTTTACTTGAATTTAAAAATATGTAAACATTTGCGTCAGGATGGGCCAAGGATTGGTTGCATTTGCTGCATCGCTGTAACAACCCAATAGAAACAAAAAAAAAATTCTATTTTCCACTTATTTTCAAAGCAGAAACACTAATTTAAGATGCTGAACGTTGCATTTGCAAAGGCAAAGTTTTGCATGTTTTGTTCAAATGGGAGTCAGTGGCTGTTGATGCTTTGACTTTAGGTCTATGATGAGGTTTTAGAAGCAAATGTCTGTTGTTCTTCAAAGGCACAGAAGTAGAAATCTTTGCTGTTTTCAAGACTGAGCCTGTAACTTTGAGATACAGCTAAACGTTTCTCTCCCAGATTCACAAACTGACAAATAGCGACATGTGTTATACACTTTTATGCTCACATTTTAACATGGAGAGTAATTACCAGTTTGGATTCCCTGTGTTCTGTGTGTCTGTGAATGCGCTCTTGTATCCGTCACAGCTGGAGTCGGCAGGCAGAACACTGAAGGTCACAGAAGCAAGACTAGAGGATTCTGGGAGATACACCTGCCTGGCCACCAATGCAGCTGGTGAAGCTCAGCAGCACATTCGGCTCAGTGTCCATGGTAACTTAAAGATAAACAAATCACTCTCTGTGCATGTTCCCATCCCTTGTCTCACTCATCTCCTGGTTTCTGTCATACATCTTCCTTATTTCTTTGTTCTGTGTCAAGGGACTAGGTGGAGACATGAGAATTTCATCTAATGAATTGTTGTACTTGTGTGTAATACTGTGTGTGTCCCTCAGAGCCTCCTAGTATCCCCTACTCTGGAGAGATCATCAACCAGACCATCCTGTCAGGCTTTCCCACTGAGCTTGAGTGCAAGGCCACAGGCAGCCCATTACCTGGTGAGACAGATCACAAACGTCGCCCTCTGTCCTGCTGTGCACACTCACAGGCTGCAGGGCGTAATTTCCCCCGACTGCTGAGTTGGAATTGGCTGTACTGCTTCTTGCCTTATCTTTAACCATTAATGGAACAGCAGAAAATTGATCTCAGATGACTCCCTGCAGGCAGCTTCACTTTCTTCCTGCTGCCTTTCTTTCCAGTTGGATGTGTTGCAGATAAGCAGTCACATTCCAACGTAAATGAACTCTTTTCTCAGGACGTTTCTGCATTTTTCCAGCAGGTGTTGCATTCCAACGATCTCATGTTGGTTAAGCCATGTTGCATGCCACATCATTAGAGATCTGCTTTAAGCTCCGTGGTTAAAAATAATGACACACAAATGATAATTTCTTAGTGTCTTCATGCCAATACAGTGCACTCACAAATTTCACAACCACAGATAGTCGAACAGTAAGTTCAATTACTTGTTTAAGAAGCACTAACTGATTAAAAATGGCTAAAATTCTGAGATCTGCTTCAACTCTAAAGTCTTAAATATCAAGGATAAAAACCTTTAATTTTGTGCTATTTCTGCACTCCAACCATTTTTTCTTTATTATTTTAAACTTTATATTATTTCCTAATGTTTCTGAATTTTTATTTATTCTCCTTTCCTTTTTCATGCATTTTTTGATTTATGTAAAGTACTTTTAATTATTATTGTGCTTCAGCTATCACTTGGTACAAAGATGGCCGACCTCTGACAAGTGCAGCTGGGGTGACTATGCTGAAGCGTGGCCAGGTGCTGGGGATTGAACGGGCTCAGCTGTCTGATGCTGGGATATACAGATGCGTAGCGGTCAACCTGGCTGGAGTTGCGGAGATATTTCATAGCCTGCAGGTGTTTGGTGGGTGACTTTTTTATCATTTAATTCTTTAAACAAAAGTTTGTGCTTATCTAATAAGATAAGTAGAAATCTCAGAAATGTTTCCCTGTGATTAGACGATGACAAATGACATGATACACTTCAGTTATCCACCTTATTACTGACCATTTTTTTCTTTCTTGTGTCCTACAGTACCTCCAGTCATCTCCAGCCGGGGTGGTACAGTAACAGTGGTAGTGAATGAAGCTGCCAGACTGGAGTGTGAGGCCACTGGTGTTCCTCTGCCCAGCCTCACATGGCTTAAAGATGGCAGCCCCGTGGCAAGCGTATCACATGGCATACAGGTGCCCATAAATGAGCTGAATGAATGAATCCATGTTTGAATTAAGTAGTGAGAAAAACAAGATGTATGCACAGTATTTTGTTTTGTTTTGAAGCTAAATTTGGCATCATATCCCCTCAAACTGTGATATAAAACAAATGTAAATTATACATATGCATAATGTGCCTACAGTTGTATGGAACATTTATCAGAGAGGTATTTTCTGTATGTCTTTTATTGGCAGGGTTTGTGTGTATTTAAGTCTGTACTGTGGTCTCTGGTCTCTGATCTGTTTCTGTCTCCCTCTCAGGTGTTGTCCGGTGGCAGAGTGCTCTCTCTGAGCAGTGCACAGGTCAGTGATACAGGCCGATATACCTGTGTGGCCGTCAATGCTGGAGGAGAACAAAACAGAGAGTATGACCTGCGTGTTTATGGTGAGTAAATAACCATTTGTCCATTAGTAACCATTAGTAGCTGTTACACAAATGTACTGTACATATACAGTGCACTAAACACACGATCATTAATATTATAGTGATGTGAGATGTATTAAAACAGAATTAGAGTTTGAATTATGTGTGGAAAGCCACTGTATTGTTTTAGAAGCCCTGTTCATGTTTATAAGCTTTTTAAATCATAAGAAAACGATAACTTAAATTTTTTTGTTTTTTAAAATTGTTTTAGTCTAGTGTCTCTTTGAATATTAAAAGATGTGTAACAGCAGGTTTCAATCCAATGTTCTGACTGTTGGTTGTGGGTTTTCCCTTTTTGTTTACTTTTGGATCACAGACGCAGCCTTTTATAAGCCAACAATGACATAACTTTTATCATAATTATAGGCCACACTTTGCTCTTCTAGTTTCATTAACTAATAGTTATGTGCATCTGTAGTATGTCTTTCAACAGACCACCAGATCCAGCACAAGACATTAAAAGACTGAAAAAACATTTGGAGCAGGCCTTGAGCAAAACATGTGCACATAGAGGAAGGAATGATTTGACTGAGTTTAGCATTTCAGTAAACCTTGTCAGTTCTCTACACAGAGCTGAGCTTGATGACAAATCAGTTGTTATAGAGGCTTAATCAAAGCTAAAGTTGGTGAGGTAATAGGAGACAAGAAGTTTACATATGGGGAATTGTGAAGTCTGTGCTCATGTGTGTCTGTCTCTGTATGTCTGTTTGAACACAGCAACACACAGAATACAAACATTTACATGATGTGCATTTCCCCAGAAAGATCAAAAAGAGCTTGTCCAGAGGAATAAAGGCAGATTTGTTGTGGTAATTGCTACCATTCTTCGGCAGCTTCCTGTGTCTGGCCAAATCCTGAGTTAAGGGCTGTTGCAGTCCTTCCCCGATGACTTGAGCTCTGTCTGTCCAACAGCCATAAGAGGGAAATTGCCCTTCAGTTATTTTCTAGACCAGGCCAGATTAACCAAAAAAAAGGGGGGACTGTCTGATGAAATACTGATGAACAAAAGCTTAGATGAACAAAATTGTTTAAATTGACGTTATATTTAAGGAGTCCAGACATTTTCATCCTTAAGGTGAGGACCTCCAAACATTTCCTGAGCTGCTGCACAAAAGTTGTCAGTTAACTTTTCCCGCAGTTTGTTTCTCTGTGGTTCATAGCTGTGTGTTTTGGTCCCAGAAAAGTTAGGCGCCAAAAGCAAATTATGTCCACTGGTCATTCAACTTGTGGGAAATCTAGTTATCCAGTCTCAGCAACACCCATCTTTGGCTATGATGATACAGAGGCAGTCACAGGGGAACAAAAACCTTTTTATGGGTCTTTCTTTGCTTCTGATTCATTATGCATCTCAGTGAATGTTAGCAATTTCCATATAGATTAGGTTTCTTGAACTTCCCCACTTAACAGAGCCCGTGTATCTCAGGAAACAATTATTCTTTTCACATATGAAGTAATATGAGAAGTTTTTAGCATTTATAGTGACTTAGTGGGCCAAATTTAAAAAGTCAGTTCATGCAAAAGAGCAGCTAAATAAAGTATGAATGTGATTGTCAGTAGCTTGTTGTCATGTCTGTCACAGTGCCACCAAACATCAAGGGTGAGGAGGTGAATGCCACAGTGATGCTCGGTCGTCCAGTGGAGCTGCGCTGCCAGAGCGATGCAATCCCTCCACCTTCCCTCTCCTGGCGCAAAGATGGCCGCCCGCTGTTCAGGAAGCCTGGTCTGACTGTTTCAGTGGATGGTAGTTTGCTCAAGGTAAAGCCAAAGTTAGAGAATATAAAATGGTAAATTAAATCCTTGTATGAGATGACAGGGTTTTGTTACAAGAAGTACTCGACAGTTTCTGGGTTTCCTCATCAAAATCTTTGTACTTTTGCAGTTTACCTCCTTTTTTAAAATAAATATCCTATTTATTGCCTTTCAAGTGTCAGTGTGTTGTTACCAAATCTCATGACTTGTCTATGAATCTACTTGTTAGGTCGATAGTGCCCAAGTGCAGGATTCTGGCAGGTATACCTGTGAGGCCACCAACGTTGCCGGCAAAACAGAGAAGAACTATAACCTCAATGTTTGGGGTGAGTTTTCTTTATTTTTGGTTGACTTTCTGTTTGTGTGCCATTCTGTTCATAAGAAGAAATTTGTGTTTTCTAAGAAAATTACTCTCTTGTGTTCTTTTCTATGTGGACTTCTGACAAAGCCAAATCAACTCTTGAGGAAGACTGCACTGGGTTGTTACCATAGTTACCTGTGTTGGAACTGACCTGAAGCCAGTGCAGTCACATTGTAGTTGAAAAAGTGATTTCAAAGCAGTGTTTTGCAGTGTTGGCTTCTGCTGGACATATTTTAAGGTGAAAATTCCCCACTATGCTTGACTGAGATGTGTGCGCCTCCTTTTGGTGTCCCCCCATCATCACAGTTTCTCCCAGCATCCGTGGCTCAGAGGAGGTTTCTCCTCTGACAGTGATTGAAGGAAGTCTCATCACTCTCGTGTGTGAGTCCAGTGGCATACCACCTCCAAGCTTGACCTGGAGGAAGGATGGTAAGTTTGTGTTTGTAAGCTACAGAGAGATGTAAAGTGACAACAAGAGCAAATGAAATGTGCTATAGGGACATTGTATGATGCACTGAATAATGTGTGGGTGACATGTTTGAACACCACACCTAACCTGTGTTTCACGTATGTCTTTGTCCCAGGTTCTGAGCTCAAGTCAGACCAGCGGCTCAGAGTTTTGTCAGGAGGTCGCCAGCTGCAGATTTCCAGCGCTGAGAGGACAGATGCAGCCTCCTACACCTGCACAGCTTCCAGTGCAGCTGGCACCACCTCCAAGGAGTATAGTCTGCAGGTTTATGGTACGCATAGGCCACCACATCTGTGATCTGTCTGTCTGTAATTTCAGTTTGTATTTTACCTTTTATTAGTAGAAGGAAACTTATGACAGTGAGAACTGCACTATTAGAGAAAGCTAAACGATTACAGGGTGGTATAGTCACCAAAAGCCTGCTTTATATGTGTTGTAAGTGCATTGCATCTGTTGAGGGAGCATGTGCACCAACTCACCTCCTTTTCTCACTTCAGTCCGCCCTTCTATCAGACGCAGCGAGGGCGACACCGATGATGTTACTGTGACAAAAGGAGGGGATGTGACCCTTCAGTGTGCTGCAGAGGGTGTGCCACGACCAGCGGTCACATGGCTGAAAGATGGACGGCCTATCACAGGCCAGCATGGTGCAAAGGTCCTTAACGAAGGAAGGCTGTTGCAGATTAAAGATGCTAAGGTGTCAGACACGGGACGCTACACCTGCATTGCTGTTAATGTGGCAGGGCAGGCTGACAGCAAGTATGACATCAGTGTACATGGTATGAATAATCAAGAGTTAGATTTTTGATTTAATCTTTTTTATTTTTATCATCAGTCTTCAATTTGGAGAATTGCAGTCCATCTTGAGGTCTTAAATTTTCCTTTTGTCCTTATCCCTTATTCCCTCTTCCTGTTCAGTCCCACCAAGTATACTTGGTCAGGTACAGCAGCCAGAAAATGTGAGTGTTGTTGTAAAGAACCCGTTTGCTCTGAACTGCGAGGCCTCTGGCATCCCTCTCCCTGCCATTTCCTGGCTGAAGGATGGTCGGCCAATCAAAGCTACAAACTCAGTGCGCATCCTTTCAGGTGAGTTCCTGTTGGACTTTGTGGGCTCTGACATTGTGTAGGAATTGCTCTGTAAAAAGTCTGTAAAAATGTTTTCAAATGTGTTTCCCTGGCCTCCTTGGGTGCATATGTCAGGAACACACTCAGTGAAAGCAAACCACCAAAGATATGAATGATAGTCTGAACTGTCAAAGGGGTAACTTGAACTATTTTTCTCCTCAGCAAGGTTTCAAAGGCCAGACAGTTGCAATATATCACTGGTAATAAGGTGTAATTACAGCTAAAGCTGAACTCAACAGAATGAAGACAAACAGGAGCAATTTCTCTGAATTGTGTTTTTAAATATTTAATCTAGTGGGTGCTTCTACATTAAACCATGGCCCCTGAAGTTAAGCATGTTACCGAAATTGCTTTTGTAGAAATATAAGCACCGAGCTCTGCCAAGTTGTTACTTGTTTTTTTTTTACGTTTATTTTGCAAATCAAATATATTCCATCATTGTGACAAGTTCATGTTGATGTGTGTCAATGTGGAAGAATATGTGGAAGATGCAGAGGGTTCATTCAGTGTCATGTTTGCTCAGGAGATTCTCACAAACCCTGTTTAAAAAAAAAAAACAAAAAAAAACAACAGAAAGCTGTTCCCACAGACATCCTTAGTTCTGAATGTAATTAAACTGGAAATGCAAATGTTTTAACAGCTGTGAGTTTGAAAGTCCCATTTCTTTCTGTTAACTGATCCTGATTTTCAAAGAGGGGTGATTTACTTTCATCAAGCTTAAAATGTTGTTTACACATCCCTGGGATGTTTTCCTTTTGGGAAAGGAGCAGGTTTTTACAAACAGACTCTGAATACATTCCATGATAACAAGAGATAAATGATGATAATTGGCCTGTTTAATCCCCTAGGAGGAAGAAGCCTACGTCTAATGCACGCTGCAGTAGAGGATGCTGGGAGATACACCTGTATCGTGTCTAACAGTGCTGGAGAGGAAAGGAAGAACTTTGACATCGACATCCTCGGTAAAGAGACAGGAAATGTCAGAGATAGTATCATGGCTTTTAGTTTTACAGCTTTATACTGTGTGAAAATCTTCAGTTTAAAGTCACTGTACAGATTAAAATCTTTTCTATCACAAAGTTGTTTATGTTTAGGTCATTTAATTTAATTTAACATCAGCTTTAAGAGATGTGATGAATGGTGAAAGAGAGCGAGAACCACTGAACTGATTTTTAGTCTAATTTGATAGTTCCACCCAGCATTGTCAACGAGGGAACTGTGGTGGATACTAAAGTCAAGGAGAAACACAACATTACTCTCACCTGTGAGGCATCAGGTGAGTGGTGTAATATAAATGTCTTGATCAATCCTTGATGTAAATTACACCAAAGATACTCTGTTAACCTCCCTTAAATGATTTCCCAGGTAACCCTGTACCAGAGATTAAATGGCTGAAGGA
The DNA here is from genome assembly GCF_017976425.1 of Toxotes jaculatrix. Lineage (NCBI taxonomy): Eukaryota > Metazoa > Chordata > Actinopteri > Toxotidae > Toxotes > Toxotes jaculatrix. The sequence goes on along the minus strand of NC_054399.1, from coordinate 17,424,715 downwards.
CGGACAACCTCTATCGTCTGACAGACACCACCAAATTTTGTCTCATGGCCATTTCCTCCAAATCTCTGGTGCCCAAGTTGCAGACACTGGAAGGTACACCTGCCTGGCATCTAACAGTGCGGGGGACCGCAGCCGGCATTTCAACCTCAATGTCTTGGGTACAAAGACAAATCTTAAATCCATTTAGAAATCTTTCATAAATGAATCAGACTATTTGCGATAGATCACAGTCACATTGTTAGTTTGGTTGGTTTGTATTCCTGTCCTTTCTCGACAGTTTCTCCCACCATTGCTGGCTCGGGTCCTGATGGTTCTGCAGAGGAGGTGACAGTTACTTTGAGCAGCCCCACGTCTCTTGTGTGTGAAGTCCAGTCCTACCCTCCTGCCCTCATCACCTGGCTCAAAGACGGCACTCCATTTGAGTCCAGTCGCAATGTCCGAGTGCTTCCAGGTTTGAGAGTGCATCAACATAACAAATGTAGTAAAAAAAAAAAAACAAAAAAAAAAAACTTAGTACTATATGGCTTTCATCATTCCTTGCCCATGCTTTCATAGGTGGACGAACCCTGCAGATACTCAATGCAAAAGAGGAGAATGCTGGGAGATATACCTGTGTGGCCACTAATGAGGCTGGAGAGACACTGAAGCACTATGAAGTCAAAGTTTATGGTGAGATGATTTGGTTGTAAGTTGTCCTTAACATCCCGTGTCCTCTTTGGTCAGAGAAGGAAGGCACAGTATTTATGGTCCTTAAAAGCACTGATATAATTTGACCTATTGTTGAATAAGGTGTAAAAGCTAAAAAAAATGCATGTATAAAATACCTATAATTATTTAATGTTTTTCTTTTCTCCAGTTCCCCCACAGATCAATAAAAATGATATCCCAGGGGAAGGACTGGCCCCCAAAGAGGTCAAGATCAAGGTCAACAGCACATTGACCCTGGAGTGTGCAGCTGAGGCCTTTCCTACCCCAGCACTGCAGTGGTACAAGGATGGACAGGTAGATATTCTGCCTCCTGTATCTATGTTTTGAAATCCATTTTTAATTACAATGTAAATGTTTCCATATTTAAAATAACTTTTAAAACATTCTCTGCTGCGATACCTCTTTTCCCCCACAGATCTTGCGGGCAGACAGCCATGTGTCCATTACAGCCAATGGTCGTATTGTTCAGATCAAGCATGCTCAGGTGTCAGACACTGGGCGCTACACCTGCGTAGCCACTAATATAGCTGGAGAGGATGAGAAGGACTTTGATGTAAATATACAAGGTGAACTGGGTTGACTCATGCGAATGTGTTAACTGAAACTATTTGTGCATTTCATGGGCTCAGAGAGTATTCCTGTTCTTTTTTTGTTATACTAAAACTAAAATACCTGCACGAGTTACCAGTGTTTTTAAAAGAATACAGTTTATTTAAAAGTTTTGTGAAAAAAAAAAACTTCCTTTGAGATAAATGCAGAACCATACTCTCAGTTGTGTTTCCAACCACACTAAGAAATAGAATTTCCAAAAATGCTCAAAAACTTTTTTTGTTTCCCTCCTTTCAGTACCACCTAATTTCAACAGGCCTGGAGGAGTTGGTGATGCCATGTCTCCCCCAGGCTTTGGAGGCGATGTTCGGGATGTTATACTCAACAATCCCATGTCTCTGTACTGTGAGACCAATGCTGTCCCTCCTCCTACTCTTACCTGGTACAAAGATGGACATCTGCTGACCTCCAATGACAAAGTTCTGATCCTGCCAGGTGAGCTAAACAAAGAAAACAGAAAGAAAGAGCAAGACAGGAAATGTGTCCATGCTAACCTTCTATTGTTTTGTTCTCAGGTGGGCGAGTGTTACAGATTCCAAGGGCTCAAGCTGAGGATACAGGCAGATACACATGCGTGGCTGTCAATGAAGCAGGGGAAGACTCCATTCAGTATGATGTTAGAGTGTTATGTGAGTAAAAACACCAGTATCAGTCAGTTTAGCAGAGCTGGGGAAAAAAGTCTTTTTAAATACAACAGTCCCTCATTGTGTTTTTTGTCCCGCACCAGTGCCTCCGTCCATACGGGGAACAGACAGCGATTTGCCTGATGAGGTCACAGTCTTAGTCAACAAAACTACCCAACTGGAGTGTCATGCAGATGGAAACCCTACACCCAAGATCACTTGGTTTAAGGACAACCAGCCAATCAGCTCTGATGGTCCACATAGAATCTTATCCAATGGGAGGACACTTCAGGTAACAACCAGGAAGCACAGTCAGTAAGCTATCTGTGCATTCAATAATAAACTTGCATAACCTTAACATTCAGTTTTATATATATATACCAGTACCTTTTTAACTGAACTTGTGAACATTACATCTAACTTTAAGGGTGCTAAAGTGTTGCTTAAACTCTGACGTGCACACTATGTACAATTGATCTGTGTTCTTACTGAGTACATATTTCTCCATCTTTCAGGTGTCGAGTGCACAGGTATCTGACACAGGGCGCTATGTGTGTGTGGCTGACAATGTGGCTGGGAGTGCAGAAAAATCCTTTAATCTCAATGTTCATGGTGAGCTATGTGCATGAATTAGTTTGTTAAATCTGAGAAAAGATAAGCTAAATTAAAAATTTGAAATTCTACATTTTCTGTCATGTGAACTACCTGACAAGTTAATAAAGTATTCAGTCTTTTTTTCCTTCAATACAACAGGGTGCAAGAAGAGGTTGTTAATCTAATAAACGGTATCTGCAGTACCTATAAAAAGTATTCACCCCCTCGGATGTTACCCCTTTTATTGCTTCTATAAATGGAATCATGGTCAATATAATTTGGTTTTTTGACAAGAATTCACAAAAAACTCAAATTAACACAAATTAATGTCAGATAATTAAAAACACATGAGTAATTGCATAAATATTCACTCCCTTAAAAGTGACTAACATAGTTCAACAGAGGTCCAGCCAATTGGTGCCAGTTGTCTCCCAATTAGTGAAATGAAGATCACCTGAGTGCAGTGATTGTAGCATAAAGACACCTGTGTCTGGAAGGTCCAGTCACTGGTTAATCAGTATTCCTGGCTACAATTACACCATGAAGACAAAAAAAGCACTACAAGCAACTCTGAGAAAAGGCTATTGATAAGCATAAGTCAGGGGATGGATACAAAAAAAATTCCAAGTTCACAGCTTTAGTGAGTGTTAAAAAGCATTATTTTTTTCTTTTTTTCTGCAGTACAACTGTAAAAACACTGTTTGCTCCTTTTAAATGTTGGTTCCTTTTTTCTTTCAGTGCCTCCCACCATTATCGGCCTGAGTCCTGAGAATGTGACGGTGGTGGTGAACAACTTTGTGTCTCTCTCTTGTGAAGCTACCGGTTTCCCCCCTCCCACCTTGAGTTGGCTAAATGATAGGGGCCCCATCCAAGGCAACACCAATGCACTCATCATGCCAGGTACCGCAAGCTTGTAATAAACATTTAGCATTTGAAAAATTGGTAACAATTGAAGCAGGATATCCAGGAGAAATGGCTGCTTACAGTTGATACTTTATGTGTCTGTGTGTCCATTTGTGTCTTCAGGTGGTCGTACGCTTCAGATTCTGAAAGCAAAAGTATCTGATGGAGGAAAGTACAGCTGTGTGGCCATGAATGCAGCAGGAGAGGCTTACAAACACATCTATCTCACGGTTTTTGGTCAGTCTACATGCACACTGTGTGTATCGTACACTGAGCGCCTCACTTTGGCCTCTAGTTTTACTTTATGAACTGGCGGTGAATGTTTTCCTCTCTCCTCGGCCTTCCAGTTCCTCCCAGTATCCGGGACAGTAGCGGGGACTCTCCTGTGGTGGTGAATGTGCTTGTTGGGAAATCGGTAACCCTGGAGTGTGAATCCAATGCTGTGCCTCCTCCCACCATCACCTGGTACAAGAACGGCAGGGTGGTGACAGAATCAGCCAACCTGCGCATCCTGGCAGAGGGGCAGATGCTTGAGATCAAAGGCGCAGAGGTGACACATGAATGGATACCATGTTTTCTATCATTTTTATATTTCAGCACTTTCACCAATCACATGTCAATTCAAATTGTGGCCATTACTGCAGTGTCTTCTTTTGTTGTTCTTTCTTTTCTTGTCTTTGTCACTTCAGACATAGTAGCTAACACTTCTCAAGTAAAATTAAGTAAATGACTCTAGTCTCTTTTTTTGTGCATCTGTCTTACATGTGTCTTCTGTTGTTCAGGTATCTGATACAGGGCAGTATGTTTGCAAGGCCACCAATGTTGCTGGTCAGGTGGACAAGAACTTCCACTTGAATATTTATGGTAGAACATTTTAGATATATATATCTATCTATTCAAAACTTAGAAAATTCATGAAACACATTTTTAGAAACAATGCTTAGCACATAATATTAATTGAAATTGCTGTCTCTGCCTCTTCAGTACCTCCCAGTATTGATGGTCCAGCAGAGGAGATTGTGGTGGAAACCATCAGTAACCCAGTGACCTTTTCCTGTGATGCTACTGGTATCCCTCCTCCCAGCCTCACTTGGTTAAAGAATGGACGACCCATAGGTATGTCTGCATGATTTACATTTAGGAGAGGTGGACTGTAGGTTTTATCATCTGATAATGTCCTTCATTATTTGTCTGTAATATAACTAGACACAGTAGATTTATCATTTTCATTTAATACCAAACATATGAGCTCTGTATTTCTTTAGAGAATTCAGAGTCTCTGGAGATGCACATCTTCTCAGGGGGCAGCAAGCTTCAGATTGCACGGTCACAACTTTCTGACAGTGGCACGTACACGTGTCTGGCCTCCAACGTGGAGGGCAATGCGCGCAAGAGCTACCGCCTCACCATACAAGGTATGTGCACTTGTTCAAGTCTCAACACAATGAAAAAATGTCAACCTTTTCTGTGAAATATGAAAAAAGCTTATTACTCTCAGGCAAAGCCATATACATATCATAAACATATCCAATTTATATAACTTGTATGTTAATTTAGTGGATAATCCATTTTCCCCTAAAACCAGTGATTCTCTCTTAGTCCCTCCCAGTATCTCTGGATCAGAGCTGCCCAGTGAGATGGGAGTCCTGCTAAATGAAAGCATCCAGCTGGTCTGTAGAGTCCAGGGAACCCCGACTCCAACCATCCAGTGGTTGAAGGATGGAGAAGTCATCAACAGTGCAGGGAGCAGGAACAGCCTCAGGTACAGTAAAACCTGCAACCAAAAAAAATAAATAAATGAATAAAAAAAAGGAGAAAATTGGGGATTGATATATATATATATATATATATATATTTTTTTTTTTTTTTTTTTTTTTTTACACAGTAGACCAATCCAGTAATAAGAATAGTAATGTAATTTTACCTTGTGTTCAGGATCAGTCCAGATGGCAGCACACTCACGGTGATCAAAGCTCACACCACCGACAGTGGCAAGTACACCTGTGTGGCCAGCAACACTGCAGGAGAGGAGGACAGGATATTTAATCTAAATGTCTATGGTGAGTTTAATTCAAATTAAACTACACAATGTAAATTCAAATGTTAACATTTTTCAATTACATATTACATGTAAATGCTCAGTACAAACAGTCTGACCTACTTTAAACTCTCCTTTCTCTGTCACTGACCTTACTCTCCATTTGCTCTTTTAGTGCCTCCTGTGATAGATGGCAACAGTGAGACAGCTGAAGAGTTGACCACTGTTTTGGACAGCTCTGTCAACATTGAGTGTGTTGCTACTGGCTCTCCTCCTCCACAGCTCAACTGGCTGAGAAATGGCCTCCCCCTGCCAGTCTCCTCCCACATACGGCTCCTCTCTGCAGGACAGGTGCTCCGGTAGGTCAGTGGACAGGGTGCAAGAAGAGGTTGTAACACATGATGCTGCATTAAGAACAACTTCTTGTGTTTCTTATGTATGGGGAAAGGTGGTCAAATACGTGATTGCAAAATAATGTGCATTGTAAGGGGAAGACCAAGATAGTGGTCTCTCTTTAGCTGTAAAAGCTTGCAAGAAAGTCTCTGTTTTCATAAATGAATTCTCTCTTAAAGGATTTGGACTTTTCTTACATTTCTGGTGGACAGTTAATCTAATAAAGGGTATCTGCAGTACCTATAAAAAGTATTCACCCCCTCGGATGTTACCCCTTTTATTGCTTCTATAAATGGAATCATGGTCAATATAATTTGGCTTTTTGACAAGAATTCACAAAAAACTCAAATTAACACAAATTAATGTCAGGTAATTAAAAACACATGAGTAATTGCATAAATATTCACTCCCTTAAAAGTGACTGATGGTTCAACAGAGGTCCAGCCAATTGGTACCAGTTGTCTCCCAATTAGTGAAATGGAGATCACCTGAGTGCAGTGATTGTAGCATAAAGACACCTGTGTCTGGAAGGTCCAGTCACTGGTTAATCAGTATTCCTGGCTACAATTACACCATGAAGACAAAAAAACACTACAAGCAACTCTGAGAAAAGGCTATTGATAAGCATAAGTCAGGGGATGGATACAAAAAAATTCCAAGTTCACGGCTTTAGTGAGCGTTAAAAAGCATACTTATATGTTGTATTATTTTTTATCTGTCAGGATAACACGAACCCAGGTGTCTGATGGTGGTACCTACACCTGCGTTGCATCAAACAGGGCAGGAGTGGACAACAGACATTATAACCTGCAAGTCCATGGTTAGTATGAAACTTGTAAAACTTGTGACTTGTGAAATTTTAGGAATAAATCACCAAATGGCTTTTTCTGTTCAGCAATGAATGATAATCAGCTGTGTCTTTTACTACTCTCCTTAGTTCCTCCTGGTCTTGATGGAGCAGGGAGCACAGAGGATGTAACTGTAGTCAGAGGAAATACGGTGTCTCTGCTGTGTATTGCTGATGGGACTCCAACCCCTAATGTGTCCTGGATCAAAGGAGGAGCGACTCTGGTTCCTGATCCTCACCTCAGATTTCTCAACCTGAACACCACTGTGCAGATCATCCAGGCCTGGGTCAATGATACAGGACGCTACACCTGTGTGGCAAACAACACTGCTGGTCAAGCAAGCCGCCACTTTAACCTCAAAGTGCTGGGTGAGTATAAAGAGCAGAAAGTAATACTGAGATTCAGGTGTGATGTGTTGAAAGACACAGACTAAGTTAATATTGTAAAACAGAAAATTACTCACACTAATTAAATACTGATGAATACAATGACTAATGTTATTGATGTCTCTCCTTTATTGCATGACCTTGCATGTTGTTATCTTCTTTCAAAATACTGATTTCTTGTTCAGACCCTCCACGCATCAAGGGCTCAGATGTACCAGCAGAAGTATCTGTGGTGGTTAATAATGTTCTGGAGCTTCAGTGTGAGGCCTCAGGCATCCCCACACCCTCTCTGACCTGGCTGAAGGATGGACGTCCACTCCCACAGACAAACAGTCTGCGCCTCCTCCAGGGAGGAGAAATGCTCCATGTGGCCTCAGCACAGGTCAGTGACCAGGGATTGTTACAGTGAAATCCCCTTTCTCATACACTGCCTATAAAAAGTATTCACCCCCTTGGATGTTTTCCCCTTTTATTGCTTTTATCAATGGAATCATGGTCAAAATAATTTGGCATTTTTGGACAAGAATTTACAAAAAAAAACAACAAAAAAAAAACTATTTACTGTGAAAAAAAGTGAAAACAAATTTCTAGAAAGTAATGTCAATTAATTTAAAATATTAATTCTCACATTTTTTTTGAAATACTTGTACTCAGTTGGAGGACACAGGCAGATATAGCTGCTTAGCCAACAGTCCAGCTGGAGATGATGATAAGGAGTTCCAGGTTCGAGTGCATGGTGGGTAAAATATCACAGTATTTACTGTACGTAATATTTTGAAAACAACGACTTCCAGGCAGTTTACAGATATTACATGCACAGAAGAAGATTGTCATACTCTACATAATTAACTAAATTAATTCAAACTGAAGTTTTGTTATGCTTTATCAGAAAATGTAATATCTTTAATATGAGACAGTACAATAAAATCTGTGTGCTAGTGTCTTTCTCTGTTTGGTTTTCCTCTAACAGTCCCGCCAAACATTGCTGGGGAGAGCACACCTCAGAATATATCAGTACTGCAGAACAGACAAGTGACTCTCGAGTGCAAATCTGATGCTGTTCCACCTCCAACTCTGACCTGGCTTAAAGATGGCCAGCCACTGCAGGTCAGAAATCAAACAATCAAATAACTATCCATAAAATGTATGATTTCCTCTGAAGTTTATTCACAAATATCTTTTTATCTCTGTGTAGGCCACCGCGCGAGTGCGAATCCTGTCCAGTGGCCGCTACTTGCAGATCAACATGGCTGAGCTTAGCGACAGAGCTCAGTATACCTGTGTGGCGAGTAACATCGCTGGCAAGACCACACGACAGTTTAACCTGGCAGTCAATGGTACAGTTACAGCTTTTACCTATAACTACTGTACAAACAGAGATATGACCTTTCTTGTAGTACTGAACAAGTAGATAATTTTGTCTTTTTGCAATGCCCCCTTAAGTAGCTGTAGAGATATATTGATCAGAAAAGTACAAATGGCTAAAATGCCAATGTCAATCTGTTCCCTCAGTGGCCCCAACTATCAAGGACGGCTCCCAGGCAGTGTCAGTACACATCAACAAGCCAGCAGTGCTTGAGTGTATTGTGAGTGGAGTCCCACCACCTCGTGTAACCTGGAGGAAACATGGTGCAGTATTAGCAGGAAACAACCCCAGGTAAGGCCAGATGTCTTAGTATTAATGTTGTCACTCATTGTAAATGAAACCCCTGTTATGATCATGTAACATATACAACTCTGTTTATAAAAAGTATGACTGAATGATTGTGAGGATCCTAAATCTGCATAAGTCATAGAATCTGATCTCACTCATTTTGTTTGAACATGTGTGCAGGTACACGTTTGCAGAGGATGGCTCTTTACACATCCACTCTGCTCAGGTGACTGACACAGGCCGCTACCTGTGTATGGCAACAAATCAGGCCGGGACACAACGCAAGAGAGTGGATCTGCAAGTTTATGGTGGATATATGTTATATGGTATATGTGCTTACAAACTTGTCTCAGACACAAATACAGTCAAACAGTAATTCTGTGATCCCTGGTTCTCGTCTTTCAGTGTCTCCTTCCATCGCTGATGGTCGCACCAACGTAACGATTACAGTCAACGTTCAGACCACCCTGTCTTGTGAGGCCACCGGTATACCCAAACCCACTGTCAGCTGGACGAAAAATGGTCGTGTCATCAATACTGACCAGAACCAGAATATGTACAGGTTGATCCAGGTTTTCTCCCACTCTGTTTCCTAATTCAAGATGTTAAAAACTCAGCTTAAGGCTTTGCAGAAAACACAAATCTTGGAGTTCATAATAATTTTGTATTTAACCAGAAAAGAAAAAGAAAAAGAAAAAAAAATAAATAAATAATCTCTAAATTGTTGTAGACCCTAGTGGTTGTACTTGATAGTACAGTATTTTCCAAAAACTGACTTCACGTCTTCATTATGTCCAGATTATTATCGTCAGGCTCCCTGGTAGTTATAGCGCCCACAGTGGAGGACACAGCGATATATGAGTGTGTGGTCTCTAATGAGGCAGGAGAGCACTCCAGATCCATCAGCCTCACTGTCCATGGTGAGTGATACAGCATTCTTTAACAGCTTTATCACTCTTCTAATGACATCTTCATCAGTGTCAGAACGTTTCTGTTGTAAGCTCATAATTTCAGATTTTCATCACCTGCTCTGACAACTCTTATCTCCCCATAGTTCCTCCATCTATAGCAGATGAACCCACAGAGATTACTGTAACCAGACTGTCCCCGGTGGTTATCGCATGTACTGCATCTGGTGTCCCAGAGCCCACAATCCACTGGAGTAAAGATGGCATGAGGCTTCCTAAAGAGGGACAAGGATACAGCATCCTCCCCACAGGTCAGAATTATGCATATAATATAGGTCTGGTTACTTTACATGTGAGTGTGGATAATTTGTCAGTGAGGACACTGAGGTAAATCAGGTCATTATTTAATGCTTTGCATAGATAGAATCAGGACACTCAGAGATTTCAAACTATGTATAATTTGTCAGGTGTGTGTTAAACCTTACCCAGGTCCAGTAGAGATTATCTCAGCTGAGCTCAGTCATGCAGGACGCTACTCGTGCACAGCGCAGAATGCTGCAGGGTCCACCCAACGCCACGTACAGCTCACAGTGCAAGGTAAGAACGTGTCAGGAAACAATATATCAAGTTCAGAACTGAATTTCTTCTATAGTTTCTGCTGTGGATTCTGTGTGGCAATGTTAAGCCTATTCACTGGTTTATTTTGTGAGGGAACTCTTGGTTTTTGGTTTTTGTCTTGGTTTTAGACATACTATATGTTCTTTATACAGAAAAATGGTTCAAATGGTTTATGGCTCATGAGACTTGGCAATGCAGGGTTTTGATCTCATAGGAAAACAGTAATTTGTGTGCTATATCTACACAGGTTCCTGCATTTGTTCCCAATTGAGCTGTGGTGACAGATGTCTTGCAACAAAACAGAAATGCCAAAACTGTTACTTTGCCAGCGCCCAACATAGAAAACTGACTCTGACTGCTGTGTTTTTGTTTTTGTTTTTTTATTTTTGTTGTAATTCTGCACATCAACCTTTTCCTATCTGTCTCCTCAGAGCTCCCAGTGATCCAGTCCCATCCTGCCACCTTGGATGTTATCCTCAATAACCCCATTACTCTGCCCTGCAGGGCCACAGGCTCACCCAGGCCCACCATCACCTGGCAGAAGGAGGGCATCAACATACCCACTACAGGTAATTTGTGTGTGTGTCTGTGTGTGTGTGTCTGTGTGTGTGTGTCTGTGTGTGTGTCTGTGTGTGTGTCTGTGTGTGTGTCTGTGTGTGTGTCTGTGTGTCTGTGTGTCTGTGTGTCTGTGTGTCTGTGTGTCTGTGTGTCTGTGTCTGTGTCTGTCTGTGTCTGTCTGTGTCTGTCAATAATTAGACTGTAAGCTGTCAGTCATAAAATGTCTTGTGCTTTGTCCTAGGTGGTAATTTTGCAGTGCTGCCCAATGGAAGTCTGCAGATCTCCAAGGCTTCTGTTTCAGACTCTGGCACATACATATGTGTGGCTCAAAACCCAGCTGGCACTGCACTGGGGAAGACCAAACTCAAAGTACAAGGTAGGTCACACATACCAAGTAATGGTAATCAGATTAACATGTCATGTAGCACTAAGTAGCTGTTGGCAGGGGTTGGACAAAATAACAAGAGTATATTATAATGTAATCCAATACAGTGCCTATATCAAGTATTCACCTCGTCGGATGTTTCCCCTTTTATTGCTATTAATGTCAGTTAATTATAAAGTATGTGATTGCATGAATATTCACTCCCTTTAAAGTGACTGACAGTTCAACAGAGGTCGAGCCAACTGGTGCCAGTGGTCTCACAATTAGTGAAATGAAGATCACCTGAGTGCAGTGATTGTAGTATAAAGACACCTGTGTCTGGAAGGTCCAGTCACTGGTTAATCAGCATTTGTGGCTACAATTGCACCATGAAGACAAAAGAACAGGCAGGGATGAATACATCCCCTGGAGTTCAGTTAAATCCATCATTAAGAAATGGAAGGAAAATGGCACATGTGGAAATCTGCCTAGAGCAGATTATATTATATTATATTTATTATATTAATGCAAAAGGGACTATGTTTATATTATGCATTATTTTTTTTAATACATTTTGTATTGTTGAATTTCACTGTATTACATTGTGATGTGTTCAGATGTGTTGTTCAGACTTATGGTGGTTTTTTTTTTTTTTTGTTTTTTTTTAAAAGCAGCACAAATTGTTCTATGCATATTGTCCCTCAGTTTATTTTGTGTTTGACAGTCTTACACTGGTACTGATTCCTTCTCTTGCTAAAAATGCCATGTATTGACTGTTTATGATATTTCTGTCCTGTAGTACCACCCGTGATCAGCTCAGAGACGCAAAAGTACCTGGCACCTGTGGACTCCTCTGTGATGCTACAGTGCCAGGCTGATGGCTCCCCACCTCCCTCTGTCACATGGCATAAAGACGGGCAGCCGCTGAGTGAATCCGTGCGCCAGCGGGTTCTTAGTTCAGGCTCCTTGCAGATCGCCTTCATCCAACCCAGTGATACCGGACGATACACATGCACTGCTGCCAACGCAGCAGGAACTGTCAACCTCGAGATGAGCCTTACTGTGCAGAGTAAGTTTCAGTCAATCCACTATTTTAAACCACATTACTGAAGACTACACACTAATGCATGTTTGTGATGTTCCACAGACTTTTTATGGTTATAAAATGTGTCTTTATGCCATCCTTCTGTGGTGTCTCTGTAGAACAAGACTGTATGACTCTGCCAAAAAAATGCAACTTTAAACATTAGCATATTGTTAAAATGACCTCATGTTGGTTGCCCCTGTGCCCTGCTTTGAGTGCATTTAACACCTCAATAGCAACTCCAACTGTTATTGCACGAAACCTGGAAAAACAATGCCTCTTCCACTTTTTGGTCTGAAGCATTTTCCCATTTGTGCTATAAAGCGATCCAGCTAATTTACCACACCCTTTTTTTTTTTTTTTTTTTTTTTAATTAATGTGACAATGAGAAATGATCCCCTTACGTTTGCAGTTCCTCCCTCAATTCGTGGTGGAGAGCAGGAGGTAGCAGTGGTGGAAAACAGTCAGGCCCAGCTGGTGTGTGTAGCAGAGGGGGTCCCTCAGCCCAGCCTGTCCTGGGAGAAGAACGGGAATCCTCTCAGTGAAAGCACAGGAGAATACACTATCCTGCCCTCTGGAGAGCTAGTTATAGACATTGCTCAGGTAAGAGTAACAAATCAACAAATCAACAAATTATCTCTTTGTCAGTGTCTGTAGATTGCTGCAAAGTGAAACTTACTTGTATTAAATTTAGCTCTGCTACCAGTTATGTTTATGGTTGTTTTTTTTCTCTGCACACTTGGTCTCTCATCTCTCCTCTGCACCAGCCTGACGATGCAGGCAGTTACACCTGTGTTGCCACTAATGCAGTCGGGCAGGACACTCGTACGGTAACCCTGTTGGTTCATACCCACCCTGTCTTCACTGAGCTGCTTGGAGATGTGGCCCTCAACAAGGGAGAACGCCTCCTGCTGGCCTGTGCGGTCAGTGGCATCCCACCACCCAGAATCACATGGGCCTTCAACAACAACATCATCCCAGGTATGGAAACACCTCCAGTCATTTGGCATATGTTTTCTAAAATGCCCTCAAATTTTAATTTAATTTTTTTTAAATTTTTTATGAAGTTGTATGTCATATTTGAATAATAACACTTTGAACTGTGTTTTTCTCATTGTCGTTTACTGCCCTTTGTTAATGCTGTAGTTCACTACGATCATATGAACGGCCGCAGTGAGATGGTGATAGAAAGAGTCAGTAAAGAAGATTCTGGCACTTACACCTGCGTGGCAGAAAACAACGTCGGAACCATCAAGTCACTGGGCTTTGTATATGTTAAAGGTAGAACTACACACTTTTCGACTCAACTTAATTTCACACGTTTAACTCACAATCTGACCCCCATCATGTCAAGTTTTTACGATTCAGTTTTCTGCTTTCAGAGCCTCCGATCATTGATGGGGATCTTCACTCCAATCGGATTGAACCTCTTGGTGGCAATGCCATCCTGAACTGTGAGGTTCGGGGAGACCCCCTGCCCACCATCCAGTGGAGCAAAAATGGGATAAACATCCAGATCAGCAACCGAATCCGTCAGCTGGACAACGGCTCTCTGGCCATCTATGGCACAGTGGTAGGAAAACAGAGACTTTTTTTTGTGCAATACTGTGTGTATATATATTTTTTTGCAATCATGATAATGAACTTTTTTTTTTGTTTGTTTTGGGTTTTTTTCCCCCAATTTTATACAGAGTGAGGACGCTGGCAACTACATGTGTGTGGCAACAAATGATGCTGGGGTAGTGGAACGAAGTGTCACACTTACCTTGCAGAGTAAGTGTCTGCTCTGTGTTCATCCTATTTAGCATCAAGTCTGGCACTGCCTACATGAACAGAATGTGAAAGTTACTATAACCCAAAAGAGTAGTGATTTAATATTGCTCTTTGAAGATTTGTAGTGTCATCATCAGCGATTATTTTCTTAGCACGACCCGTGTCTAGTAAACTGAATTTTGATGTGTTAGATAAGTGGCGTTACCCTTTAAAGGTTAGATCACATGCTGCCACCCTCTTCTTCCAGGTGCACCCACCATCACTGTGGAGCCAGTTGAGACAGTGGTGGACGCTGGCACTACAGTTGTGCTCAACTGCCAAGCAGAGGGTGAGCCGACACCCATGATAGAATGGTCTCGGCAGGGACGCCCACTGCTGGGCTTCGAACGCTTCTCCACGCTGTCCAACAGCTCCCTCAGAATCAGCAGTGCCCAGAAGGAGGACACGGCTGAATATGAGTGTGTGGCTAGAAACCTACTTGGATCTGTACTGGTCAGGGTCACCCTAACTGTACGAGGTGAGCTGCGCATTGTGGGCCTTTTTCATTATACCGTATGTGTGAGTCACCTTCCATTTTAGCCTGTAGCAAATGTAGTTAAAATGTGCAAAAAAATGTTCAAGAGGGCATTTTTTTTATTCCTCTGTTATACACAAAAAAAAAAACGATCATGGGAAAGACTTATTCATCTTCTTCTTTATCCTTCAAGGAGAAAAGGACACAAATTACCCATAATGACCAACTGGCTATAAAAATATCTTGTGTTAATGAGGATTTATTTGTTTTTCAGTACACGGAGGCTACTCAGAGTGGGCAGAGTGGGGTCCTTGCAGTGTGTCCTGTGGTGTTGGAGCTCAGAGGAGGCTGAGACAGTGTAACAGTCCTCTACCTGCCAATGGAGGGCGCCACTGTGCAGGATTAGACACAGAAACGCGCAGTTGCCAGGGGAAACCTTGTCCAGGTGAGAATGAATGAGAGGGAGAGGATTCAGGATTCTTCTTTCAGACTTTCTGCCAGTGGTGTAAACTGTACTAAGACCTGTAACTATGTTCCTCTTCAGTGGATGGTAACTGGTCAGAGTGGTCTTCCTGGGAGGAGTGTTCTCGCAGCTGTGGTCAGGGCAACAGAACCAGGATCAGGACCTGCAGTAATCCTCCAGCTCAGCATGGAGGCAGGCCATGTGAGGGGAAGGCAGTGGAGGTCATCATGTGCAGTGTCAGACCCTGTCCAGGTGAGCAACCATTTTCTACATATGACAAAAAAACTCATTGTATGAATAGATGGTAGGAGGAAGTTCAGCTAGCATGAATGCATGTTTCAATATCAACTGCATGGCCCATACAAATGGTTATTGAAAAATCCCTTGTTTACATATGTTTATATATGTTTTTTTCCAGCTTCAAAATACTAAAGACAAAACTTAACAAGTCTTGAAAAATGTAATGGAAACTGTAATATATTGCTACCATACCATATCTACCATAAACAAGCTTTGTTCCAGGTTTTAGTTGCCTTGATTCTCAGTCAATAAGCTTCCATTATTCAGGAATATGGGCCTAAATCTTACTATAGGCCTGTATGTACTGACTCTGGTTATATTTCCACAGTGGCAGGTAACTGGGGGTCCTGGCTACCGTGGAGCCCATGCAGTGAGACCTGTGGTAAGGGTATGCAGTCCAGAATCAGACTGTGCAACAATCCTCCCCCAGCCTTTGATGGGCCACAGTGTGACGGCTCAGACACCCAAACACAAGTGTGCAAGGAGAGACCTTGTCCTGGTGAGGGGTCAGGGATTGTACTTGATGATGAAATCAGAGTGAAACAGATTTTTGTGTATATCTGTATGTGTGTTCTCCAGTGGATGAAATAGTCATTGCTAAATTCAGGTTTCAAATATTAATGTCCAAGTGACTGATCCTCCTGTTTCTTCTTTTCTTTTGTCCTCCAGTGGATGGGAAGTGGTCATCCTGGGTGAGCTGGGGAGCCTGCAGTGTTTCCTGTGGAGGCGGGACCAGACAGAGGACGCGTCTGTGTGCCAGCCCTGCCCCTCAGCACGGTGGCAGACAGTGCGAGGGCAACGACGTGCATATTGACTTCTGTAACAGCGAGCCATGCCCCAGTGAGTCAACTTCACTTTTACTTGCCCTTAAATTTTACAAATGCAGCATATTTCACTGACAGGAAAGACATGTATTCACTATATCTTTTTCAGTGTCTTTATATCTCTTTGTAAAAATGTGCCAACTCATATACATACCTGGCTTTTCTTGTTTCCTTTCTGCATCTGACATTTTGCCCGTCTTCCTATCAGTCAGTGGTAACTGGGGCCCATGGAGCAGCTGGGGCAGCTGTAGCAAGACGTGTAATGGAGGTCAGATGAGGCGCTACAGGACATGTGACAACCCCAGACCTGCTAATGGTGGGAGAGCATGTGCAGGTGCAGATACACAGATACAGAGATGCGGCACAGCAAACTGCCCTGGTGAGTCAGCATATTTACAACTGTGTGTGGGTCAGTGTTCAGGGTGTAGATGTTTAAAATGCTCTTGAAATGTAAAATGAAGTGTCTATAAATGCACTTAAAATAAGTATATAATTTTTGGCATGTATCATTGCAGTTGATGGTAACTGGGGTTCATGGCAGCCGTGGGGTGAATGCTCTGCTTCCTGTGGTGGTGGAGAGAGAACGCGTGTCCGACTCTGTAACAGCCCGTCTCCTAGTAACGGTGGCCGGCCATGTCCAGGAGACTCCTCACAGCTTTCCAGGTGTAACACTCAGGCCTGCCCAGGTGAGCCATGTGTTCAAAAGTACTGTATGTGTGTGGTTCTCAACTCGAAACATTTCCATTTAACAATGTTATCTCTCTTTGTCAGGTGGGCCCCAAAAGGCACGAGGTAGCATTATAGGGAACATCAATGATATTGAGTTTGGCATCTCCATCCTCAATGCCACCATCACAGACAGCAGGTCTGGTGGCAGAATCATCAAGGCCACTATTTCTAACATACCAAGGACATTAGGTCAGTCTCCTTTCATGATTTTATCATTTATACTTTAAGACATGGATTTAGATGTGTTACTATCTAAGCTGTTCTCTTGAACTTTCTACTGAATATTATAATAAATGAAATTCCACCTTCTCCTTCCTTTTTCTTCAAGGTCCTGCAATGAGGAAGCTCATCTCCATCCTGAATCCTGTTTACTGGACCACAGCACAGGAAGTAGGAGAGGCTGTCAATGGCTACACGCTGACAGGAGGCGTCTTCAGGCGAGAGACACAGGTGGAGTTCGCTACAGGTGAGAATGGACAGGCTTGGGTGTGTCTGTACTTATTACTAGAAATAGAGCTACATATTATCTATTATACTACATATATAAAAACTCAGTGGGTCCAATCTGTTGCCTGTTAGCTGTTTATGGAATTGTGAAATTTCTACAGAAATAGTGGCTGATGTTGATGTTTAGCAGGATGAAATATGACATGTCTGTGCTCTTTTTGGATGCTGCTAGGTGAAATCCTGAGGATGACCCACATAGCCAGAGGCCTGGACTCAGATGGAGCATTGTTACTGGACATTGTTGTGAACGGACACATCTTGCACTTGCCCTCACATGCTGACATAAACATCAAGGTACAGATTTTGTAGCTTTTTTTTTCTTTTCTTTTTTTTTCTTTCTTTTTTTTTATTTATTTATTTTTTTTTATAAAGGTATGTTAGTGAAAGAAGATGAAAATGTTCAGTTATTATTACTGTATAACTAAGTACTTAAGTAACTAATTAACTAAGTTACTGTACAAAGTTCCTTTAAGGCTGCCTCACATGTGCTACGTTCATTGCAGGACTACACAGAGGACTACATCCAGACAGGCCCAGGGCAGCTTTACGCTTTGTCCACTCGTATGTTCAGCATCGACAGGCAGAGTGTGCCCTACTCCTGGAACCACACCATCTCTTATGACCTGTCCAAGGGCAAGATGCCCTACTTGGTAGAAATGCTGCAGGCCACAGCCATCACTGCTCACTACCACCCTCTGGAGGAGGTGTTGGAGTACAGCATCCAAGCTAGAATCATCAAGGGTGAGGATACTCTGATTGTAGGGATAATATTTTAACTGGACCAAATTAGGCTAATATGTTATATCCTGTATTTTTCTGTTTGCTGTTTTGTTAGTTGTCCAGTTTTTCTTTTAATGATGCAATGTTCACATGATTCCAGGTGATCGCAGTAACCAGTGTCCTCAAGGATTCACTTTGGTGGCCGCTGGGCCCTACTGTGCAGGTAATGTTTTTTGAAATGCATCGTGCCATTCCTAACTTTTTAATGGATTTTTGCTTTTCATGATGCACTGTGAATTCAAAAGCAACTTTAAATGATTTAACAGCTTATCCAAACTGGTATTGAAATAACTGTCATTTATATGCCTAAATCTGTTCTGGTTATTGTTTTATTAATCATTTATGTTTTGCAGATGAGAATGAGTGTGAGGCTGGAAACCCCTGTTCTCATGCCTGCCACAACACCATGGGCACCTACTACTGCTCCTGTCCCCGAGGCCTCACAATCTCAGCTGACGGCAGGACCTGTCAGGGTACACAACAGCACAACACACACACACACACAAACTGGCAAATATCATCACAGCAGTAGGGCATTGTCTAACTAATCTGCTGCTCTCTGCTCTTGTAGACATTGATGAGTGCTCACTGGGTGGGAATGTGTGCCATGATGGACAGGACTGTGAGAACACTATTGGTTCTTACAGATGTGTCATGCGTTGTGGGCGTGGTTTCAGGAGAACAGCTGATGGTCTCAGCTGCACAGGTACATCAGCAAGCTTTATGGATAGAATACTGATTTGTCTGTACAGTTTCTTAAAGCTGATGTGAAACGTGTCCTCTGTCACTCAGATGTGAACGAGTGCCAGGAGTCCAATCCATGCAATCAACACTGTCTTAACACCATCGGTAGTTATCGCTGTGCCTGCGAGCCAGGATTTCAACTCAGGAACCGACGCTGTATAGGTGGGACACCTACTCCTCTCCTCTCAAATAAAGCTTTGCCTCTTTAAAAGTAAAGCTGTCATTAAGGCATGTTGGGACCATAGTACTGAGCTCTTCTCTTTTCACCTCAGATATAAACGAGTGCAGACAGAGGGTTTGTCGCTCCGATCAACAGTGTAAAAACACGCGGGGTGGTTACACCTGTATTGACCTGTGCCCCAGCGGTATGACCAAAGGTGCCAACGGGACATGTGTAGGTGAGTGTCCAGCCAGAGTCAGAGCTGCCTTTGTAAGCGAGAGAGAATCAGCTGACGAACAACTGCTTTCAGTTGTGCATGAGGAGGTGCTAAAGCTGGATTTATGGCAAAGGGGTTAAGGTTTCGGTCTGTGTTGGTTCATGTTTCTTGTGGCCTGTTGTAGACATCGATGAATGCAGAGATGGCACCCATCAGTGCAGATACAACCAGATCTGTGAGAATACCAGAGGCAGCTACCACTGTACTTGTCCACGTGGCTACAGGTCTCAGGGAGTTGGACGGCCTTGTGTCGGTACGTACATCCTCTGTGTCTCCTTCACTCCATCACCCCCTAATTAGGAATGGGCCAAACAGAAGTTAAATGTGTGTAATACTGTTAAGGACAATTAGCAAAGCATATGTCCAACAGTTTGAAACACTGCTGCCCTGCACTTCCCATCAGCTTTCTAGTTTCTGCCAGCTTCCATCTTTGTGTGTGTGGGTGACTCACTCCTGTTCCAAGTCTAAAATAACTCTGCTGTCATCTGCAGTGCAGTTCAGGCATTGTATCCTGCCGCTTGCTTGCTTACATTTCTAAAATGCTGCTGCAATGGAAACTGCTTACTAACTCCTAACATTAAATGCATTTTTTTTAATTGTAGAGATCTCATGCATGATATGTTGTGCAAAGCTCTAGGTTGATTTTCAGTTTCCCTGTCTTCACTGTCAGAAACATGTAAGAAATGAGTACAAGAAAATAAAATGTTCCTCCTTCAATACATCGGACCATAAAAAGACCAGCACCATCACCTTCACAGCTGTTTCTGTTCACTCTCTTCCAGTTTCCAAACTGTTACCTTTATGTTTGAATCTGGCTATTTCCTGGTGTTGCTTCATTATTTATTTATTTCCCTTTCCCCCGTCACATCGTTAACCCTGGACGTTGATGTCTTTGTCAAATACTGTTTATATGTATCTGCCATGAACTGGGTTTTGTAACTTACAATCGGATATCATTTCTTCAGATAAAATATGAACTAGATCTGAAGTTAAGTTCTTCAAACCAGAACTTTTTTTTGACATGAGAGGAGATGAGTCTCTCATTCAAACAAGTCAAATGTGTTTGTAGTCTCAATACATTTCTGTCTAAGAGACATGAAAATGTATTGTTGTACAGTGGGGTAATTAACATATCCCCTTTTTCCCCCTCATCCTGATCTTTCTCCTCTATTTTCATGGCCTGCACCACCTCATTTGTTTCATTTCATATCCCTTCTTGTGATCTTTTTTTCCTCCTGCATTATTTTTTTGTACCTTTTTCTCCTTCTTCCATTCTTTTCTATCACCCTGTCCCTCTCTCTCTTCCTGGTGCTGGTCTTTCTTTGTGCTGAGGGCAGACATAAATGAGTGTGAGCGGCTTCCACAGCCCTGTGCCCACCAGTGCATCAACACTCCTGGCAGCTTCAAGTGCACCTGCCCGCCGGGGCGCCACCTCCTTGGTGATGGCAAATCCTGCGCTGGTCTGGAGCGTCTGCCCAGCTATGAGAGTTACTCATACGGCTACCGCACGTCTCAGTCCTCTCCTGAGAGCAGCTCCTACCAGCAGCTGTACCACAACCTGGCCTCTCAGAGTTACCACTCCTACACAGCCACCACAAGGAGGCGCTACGGGAGCCGTAGCCGCAGAGAGACTCGCACGCAGTCCTCACAGCAAGGCTTCCTCCCTTGTCAGCAAGGGTTTGAGTCCAGGGGTGGTCTCTGTTTAGGTAACTATGGAGGACAGGCAGGGCTGAGATGAGGGAGAGGACCATACTGTCTCTGTGCTTCACTGCTGCTTGAGGGTTTGTGAACTGTCAGTGTGAACTTGAAATGTGGTTTAATGCGTGTTTGTTTTTTTGTTTGTTTGTTTTTTTCTGTGTGTGTATCACACCAACAGACATCAATGAGTGTGACATGAGAGATACCTGTCAGCACGAGTGTATGAACACACCAGGGAGCCACAGGTGTCTCTGTCCTGCTGGTTACCGCCTCATGACCAACGGCAAAACCTGTCAAGGTGAGAACCACCACCTACTCCCCTGGATCTATCATCATCATTGTTTCATTTGGTGACCTGTGTTCCTTGTACCATAGCAGTGCCTTTGTGATAAGCTGTTTGCCGTGTCTACAGATATAGACGAGTGTGTGGAGCAGAACATCCAGTGTGGAGCGAACCGAATGTGCTTCAACATGAGAGGAAGTTACCAGTGTATCGACACACCCTGTCCACCAAACTACCAGAGGGATCCAGCCACAGGGTAAACCTCACTCAATTAGGGTTGACCCATTAATGAGATAAAAGAGAACCAACATAAAAATAATTCAGTCTTGGGGCTGTTTGTAGTTTTGGATCATTTAGATAAGTTAATCTAACTGTGTGGTTTTTTTTGTAGCCATTGTGGTATAGTATTGTTCGTATAGTTTTGGTTTTATATGAAATAGTTCAGTACCTGAGACATAGTTTCTACAAACACACATTGCTGCTGAATTCTTTTTAACTTTTGGTTTGGTCAGCATTAATCTTATGTGTTTGCCACACGATATTTAATATTCCACACCACCTGTTGTTGTGCAGGTTCTGCCTGAAGGACTGTCCGCCGAATGACCTGGAGTGTACGCTGAGCCCTTACGCCCTGGAGTACAAGCTGCTGTCTCTTCCCTTTGGCATTGCAGCCAATCAGGACCTCATCAGGCTGGTGGCCTACACACAGGACGGAGTGATGCACCCGAGAACCACCTTCTTAGTGGTGGACGAGGACGTCACGTTACCTTTTGCCCTGCGAGACGAGAACCTGAAGGGAGTGCTGTTCACCACACAGGCTCTACGAGAGCCCCACACGTACCGCATGAAGGTCCGAGCCCTCTCCTACAGCGAAGACGGAGGCATTGAGTACCAGACGACATTCATCGTCTATATTGCCGTCTCTGCCTACCCCTACTGAGAGCACTTTAAATGACGTGAGACGACGGTGCGGCGATGAATCCCGTCCTCCACATGCAGCACCGCTGAGACATGGTGCGAGTGAGTGGGTGTGGTTGCGGAAAAGCAGCTACATCAGTGAACAGACTGCAGAAAGACTTATTGTGAGTGTGTGAGAGAGCCCAGTGAGTGTATACGGCCCTGAAGACACATGGAAGTAGAATATGAAACAAGCCACTGGAAGTCAACAGGAGGTTTGAATGAAACTGGCTGTTTATTGGCTCTGGTCCCTGTAAACCTCACTTTTATCTGTTCAAATATTTGATATGTTGACCCTGTTCAGATTTATTTATAAGTTCAACAAGATGTTGCTCCTCAAAGCCAAAACGTCCACCACTGGCTCAGAAAGTGGGCTTCAAGCCTACTTAACAAATCTTTGCTAGTCTCTTCTTTACATCTACCTATTATTAACTTATTGGGAAGTGCTTGAACATGAAAAATGGGCAGTTCCCACCTTTGTTTAGTCCTCGTATAATCAGTCACCCAAGTGGAGCTGTGACTGGTCAAATATGGTGCTCATTGTGGCGATGGAGAACTTGACTGTCACGTATTCTACATCCTCAGGTAGCGGCCCATCATACACACAAGTGCAACAGCTAGAATCCCTGTCAATCATTACACTGATTCCATCATAATGCTCCATCCAATAGTTTATACCAAGATGTATTTTATTTTTATGACCTGTACATAGTTTTTTTTTCTCAGTGTATTTCCATACTGTACTTAGTCTATCCATTTTGTAATAAAAAAAATGTAATAAATGAATATACAATGAAATGAAGTGTGACGTATGTCTGCAGCACTAAAACAGCAGAAAACATCCCTGATCCTTATGAAGCATGTCGCATCTGCACCCAACTTTATCAAGCTTCTAATCAGACTCAAGAATGAACCTCTGCCTCTGTACCGCAGCCATCTAGGATCTGCTCTTAAAACTAAACAGCTTTTATTCCAAAGTTTGTGAGTGACATGCATTCACCACACCATGTAAAACACCATCAATGTCCTGACAAAGTTATGATCAGCATTCATACCTTTTATTTATTTTTTAGTCCAAAAAACCAAAACTTAAAAAAGAAATATTTGAGTAAGGCAGTTTGTACATCAGTTTGTTTCCTCGTCTTCTCGCCCCTCGGCATCTGGGACTAGAAAAACATGAAGCAGAAGAAGTTCTCCTTTTTGTGCTCTTGTAAAACTAGCCGTTACTGCACTAGAAAAGGTATCTGATGTCTGAA